>NC_084837.1:113783697-114107031 GCF_033115175.1 Lepus europaeus
CTGCTCCCCCCACCCCTCCCCATTTCCCAAATGCCTGAGGCGGAGGAGCCGAAGCTGGCTGAAAGCCCTGCTCGGTCACCAGCGCCGGTGAGCCTCTGCGGCTGGCGTCAGGAAGCTCAGCCGCCCCTCCCGGTGGGGGCTGCGTGGGCCCGAGTAGGCAGGCGGGCTGGCCCTGCCGCCCCTGCTGCCCCGCGTGCCAGCCCTGCCAGTGGCTCCTAGCAGCAGACACAGCTCCAGGCAGTCTCGAGGGAGCATCGGCCATGCTGTTTATTGCTCTGCAGCCCCCCCGTCCCCCCGCCAGCCGGCTTCGCGGGAGGAGTGGGCTACAGGTGTGCACTTGGAGACGCAGGTGTTCCAGGACTGGGGGTGCAGCTGAGGGAGGAGGAACGAGAGCAGAAGAGGGAGAGGCGCTTGGGCCCCTCAGGTCTTGTCTGAGGCAGGGGCAGAAGGAGCCCCCAGCCTGTTGTCAGAGGAGCCGGCATGGGTCACAGGGGCCCCAGCACCACCTCACTGTCCCCACTCTATCCTGCCCCTGCCCGTCCACTTGTGGCTGCCTCCCCGCCGGCTGCTCAGCCAAGGCGCCTGCAGTTCCAGCACCCAGGCCCGGGTGGGGGTGGGGAGGGGCAGGGCAACACCCCAGCGACACCGCCTGCAGCAGTGGCCCCACAGTCACTGAGTTCTGGGGTCCAAGCCTGTCCTGTGCAGGTCTGGAAACGGGGTGGGGGTGGCAGCAGGGAGCCAGAAGATGCTGGACAGGGAGGTAGGAGGATGTGAGGGCACCCCCAACCCCAGCAGCGTGGTGAGGGGCACCGGGGGCCCGGGCTAGAAGGCAGCGAGGAAGAAGAGGAGGAAGAGGAGGAGGAGGAGGGGGCTCTGGCCCAGCAGCAGCAGGCCTGGGGGCCGCGGCCCGGGGACGGCTTCCCCCACCACGGCAGCCTCGGGGCTGCCGGGGCGGCTGAGGTAGATGATGACCACGCTGTCCTCGGGCCCCGACGGCTGCACCTCGTTGTCCACGGTGTAGCAGCCCCTGCTCTCGGCAGCCTTGCTGTGGAACCTGCGCCCCAGTGCGTCCTCGCCTCCCTCACCCGGTGCGGCCAGGGCCACGTTCACGGAGCTCTGGGCGCTGCCCAGCTCGTTGGTGGCCAGGCAGCTGTAGGTGCCCTCATCCGCCTTGCCAAAGCCGGGGATGAGCAAGCTGCCGTTGGCAAAGGCCCGGAAGCGGGGCTGGCTGCTGGCACCCAGAGCGCGCCCACCCGGGCCCACATTGGGACTGGCGATCTCCACGGCGCCTCCAGATGTCTGGATGTGCCAGTGCAGCTGGGGGGCCGGCTGCCCGTCCGTGTCACAGTGGAGCGCCAGCACGAAGCCGGGCCGTAGCTCGGTGCCGTCCTGGCTGGGCTGGTAGCTGAGCTGTGCCGAGGGCGCTGAGCAAGGCAGTGGCGGCAGGCGGCTGAGTGGCGTGCCCTTGAGCACGTGGGGCGAGGAGCAGGCGACGTTGTCCTGTTCCGGGATGGACACGGCCGAGGCCAGGGCCCACGCCTTGAGCCACACGATGCTGCAGGTGCAGTCGAAGGGGTTGTCGTTGATCTGCAGGTGGGACAGCGCGGTGAGGGGGGCAAAGGTGCCCTCGGCCAGCGTGTGCAGCCGGTTGTGGTTGAGCTGCAGCGAGCGCAGAGCGCGGAGGCTGTGGAAGGCGTCGCGGGGGATGGCGGTCAGCTCGTTGCTGTCCAACTTGAGCAGCTGCAGGGCCCCGAGCGCGTGCAGGTCGCTCCAGGCAAAGTCGGACAGGAGGTTGTGGCTGAGGTCCAGGCTCTTGAGATGGCCTAGGGAGGCCAGGGCGCCGGCGGCCACCCTGCGGATCTCATTGTGCGCCAGCCACAGCGACTGCAGCAGGGGCACCTCCCGGAAGGCGCCCTCCGGCAGGCTCGGCAGCCGGTTGGCGGACAGGCTCAGGGTGGTCACGTTGGCTGGGAAGCCGAGCGGCACGGCCTCCAGGTCCCGGTAGGCGCAGTCGGCGATCTGGAAGCCGTACTTCTCGCCGCAGTCACAGGGCTCGGGGCAGGCCCGCACCATGCCCAGGAGAGCCGCCCAGCAGAGCAGATGCAGTTCCGGCATCCTACCTGCTGCAGAGACCCCGCGGTCACCGGGAGGCCTCCGGCCCCGCCCCACGCCAGCCCGTCCCCGTCGGAGGCCCCCTGCGCTGCAGAAACGGGAAACCGAGGCGCAGAGAAGGGCCCGGGCTTGCTCAGGTCCCACGGCCAAGGCAGTGCAAAGACAAGATGGAGAGGTCCCAGGCCCCTCCTCCCCCTCCTCCTCCTCTTCCCCCTCCTCCTCTGGCTGACTTTAAATCTGTTTTGCAGCCCTCCCACATCCTGGCCGCAGTCCCTCCCCTCCCCAGCCCGGCAGGCTCGCCCTGTCCCAGCCCCAACAAGGCCCCTTGTACGGGGCACTCCGCCCCTCGTCCCACCTGCCCCCTCCAGCCATGACCCCAGCCATCACACCCTGGCCCCTTCCGTGCCAAAAGCGCGGGGCAGCTGCCTAACTCAACGCCCCCTAGGACCCCTCTGCCGACGCGGGCTGGGCCAGCTGCTGGGTTTTCCGGGGCCTGGCGTGGAGAAGTAGCAGACACCCCTGCCCGGCACCTAGCGAGGTGGCCTCCCACGCCCCTGGGTCCCACGGAGGTCCACTGTTCCCCCCTCACCTTCACACTCCTGGTCCCCCGGCGGCCGGGCTCACCCTCCTCCAAGATGGAACCAACCGACAGCAAAAGACGGAGTTGACCCCAGGCTCCGGATGGCCTAGGGCGTCCACGAGAGGACTGGACAGGGCGGGAAGGGTGTCTGACCCCTGACCCCGCTCCACCGTCTCTCAGCCCGCCCAGCGCCACAGGCTGCTCCCCAGTCCAGGCGGCCCACACCCTACCTCCTTCTAGCCTCGGCAGCCAGGGCCCCGGTGACACCGGAGTGGACGGACGGAAGAGACGCCAGATTTGGGGGTTGTGTTTTTCTCGGCCTCCCTCCCCCGGGCCTCCCTCCCACTTTTAGCAGCTTCGACTTCCTTAAAGACACAGCGCTGTCTGGACGGGGTCCCGAGGGCTGGGGGGGGGGGGGGGGGGCGGATCCCGCGAGGGTGGGGGGAACCTCAGGGAGGTGGGGGCTCGAAGCTCAGGTCCAGCTCCACAAAGGGGGTGTGTGTGTCCGTGTGTGAGTGTGTGTGTGACATTCCGTGTCGGTGTGTGTGACTCCGTGAGAATGGGTTGTGTGTGTATGTGTGTGAGAGTGGTGTGTATGTGTGTGAGTGTGACAGCCCGTGTCTGCCTGTGTGTGTGTGAATTTGTTGTGTGAGGATGGCGGGTGTTTGTGTGTGTGTGTTTGGCTCTCTGTATGTGTTCCCGTGGGTGTGACAGCCATGTATGTGTGTCTGTGTGTGTTCCCGTGGCTGGGACAGCCGTGCCTGTCCGGGTCCGTGTCTCTGTGTGTCTCAGGGAGAAGCCAAGGGCGGGAGGACAGGAAACCGTCTCCAGCGCCAACTCCATGAGAAGCCAAACCGGGTGTTTGTGTAAGGACATGGATCCTGCCACACGAGAGCCTCGCGTGGCCGTGTGTGCGGCAGGGTGGGGGAGGAGGCGCCAGCGGTGGCCGCGTGAGCCTACACACAAAGTCGGGACCTGCTGGGCTCCAGCGTCCCTGGCCGAGATGCCTGGGCTCCCCCCGGCACGCACAGGCGAGGCTGAGGGCCCCCTCTCCTAGGGCTCTCTCTGTGGCCTCCTGCAGTGCTGTTGGTGCTGGGTGTCCCTGCCTTCCCAAGCCCCTCTCTGGGCTGCACTGTCCCAACACCAGCTGCGTGGTGGGGCGCACTCCTCCAGGGAGAGGGTCTCTGACTCCCCAAGTGGGGGTGGGACTGGGACTAGGAAAGAGGCAGAAGTGGGGGCCCGGGGAGCCCCTTGCAGCCCGCGCCCCCAGCTGCTACCCCGGCCAATGCTCCCGACTCAACTTGCCCTCTGGGCCGGCTGGAAGCCTCTGGGGATGCCCACGAGGGCCCCGCCCCTGTCCACACGTCACCTGCAGGTGCTGCCTAGCACTGAGAATGTTGTCACCACTCCCTCCCCTGTCACTAAGTCTTCTCTTGGACTTTCCCGACTGTGCCAGAGAATTTCTGCAGAAGTCCTGAACTTGGGGCCTCAACCCGAGGCTGGAAGCCTCCACAAACCGGAGGGGAACTCAGCGACCTCAGTGGCAGTCAAGGAGGGCTTCCTGGTGGAAGGAACTTCACTGTGCTTCCGCACAGCCCATCCACAGACCCTCCATGGCCCGAAGGCCATGCCCCGGGCCTCACCCTGGGGTGCTCTGAGGAGCTCCCAGTCCCCACCCCAGCCTTCTCCCCCCAAGCAGACCTGGGTCCGAGTGCAGCTCCTCCCTCCTACCCCACTCTGTTTCTCCCAGTGAGGCAGAGTGACGGAGAGAGGGAGAGGCGAGAGATCGAGGTCTCCGTCTGCTGGCTCAGTCCCCAAATGACTGCAAGGGCAGGAGCAGGGCCAGGAGCCAGGAACCAGGAGCTTTTTCCAGGTCTTCCATGTGGGTGGGACTTGGGCCATCTTCTGCTGCTTTCCCAGGCCATAGCAGGGAGCTGGATGGGAAGTGGAGCGGCCACGATGCCGGCGCCACAGGCGGATGCTTAACCTACTGTGCGACAGCGCCGAACCCAATAAAATAAATCTTAAAAAAAAATCAGTCTCTGCGTACCTTTTCCATGCGAGCATTTCTGTGCACTTTTTGGCCCTCGTGTACCTCTTTTTTTTTATTTTTTATTTTTATTTTTTGGATAGGCAGAGTGGACAGTGAGAGAGAGAGACAGAGAGAAAGTTCTTCCTTTGCCATTGGTTCACCCTCCAATGGCCGCCACAGCCAGCGCACTGTGGCCGGCGCACCACACTGATCTGAATTCAGGAGCCAGTGCTTCTCCTGGTCTCCCATGGGGTGCAGGGCCCAAGCACTTGGGCCATCCTCCACTGCCTTCCTGGGCCACAGCAGAGAGCTGGCCTGGAAGAGGGGCAACCGGGACAGAATCCGGCGCCCCAACCGAGACTGGAACCCGGTGTGCCGGCACCGCAGGTGGAGGATTAGCCTAGTGAGCAGCGGAGCCGGCCCGGCCCTCATGTACCTCTTGACTGGGTGGGTGGACACGGCAGGTGCTCCTCAGGTGCAGAAATGACCGTGCCCCCAAGATGGCTGCTCCACGGCCTCACTGCACAGGTAGGGACTGGGGGACGTGCCCAAAGTCACACTGTACTTAGAGCAAAGACTCACAGAGCCAGAAAGAAGGACCCACATTCTGCAGGGTGGCAGGCAAGTGACCATCTGTGCTGGGGGCGGGGCTCCACCGCCCTGTCCCTGCCTATCATCTGAGACCCAATGGTGACCAAACCCCAGACTGCCTGACAACCCTCGGGGGACTGAGGGTGGGCGATGGGACAGGGGCCCCAGGCAGAAATGAGCCTGCACCTGCTCGTCATTCTGCCCAAGGTCGGCCATGGCCCCATCAGGAGGGACAGCGGGGCGAGGGAGCGTCAGCAGAGGCGCGTCTCAGTGGGACCTGCAGGCCCCCCCCACACACACACACAGGGCCAGGAGCAGCTGCAGTGCGAGCTCCGGGGCAGCTCCTGGCTGTCCCTTCCTGTCCACCATGCATGGGCTTCCCACCAGGGCCCGGGCCCATGGGCAGGTGCAGCAGGTGAGCCCGGGGAACTCCCGAGGGGCTGCCCCCTCCAGGCTGGGCTCTGGTCGAGTGTGGGAGACCTTGGCTGTGGCCTCGCTCGATCCCGGGAGCCTATGGGCATGTGTGTGTTCCCGAGTCATTACTGCTACCCGTCGATGTGTACATGGCGAGCCTGCTCTTATTTCCCGTGTGTGTGTGCGCATGTGTGTGTATTTGTGTGTGGTGCCTGCATGCTAGCTAGCAAGACGGTCCCCACAGACAACATGTGCACGGGGACATGTGTGGTGTGGACGACTGCGAATTCAGCTGGGCAGGATGTCAGGGCCAACACCGGTGGGGGTGTCCCCGTTTCAAGGCGGGGGCCTGCCAGCATCTCTGGTGACTGCTCTTACAACCTCTTCCTCCCCACAGCTGGGTTCTGCTTATTTCTTGTTAGGGCTGACACTGGAGGCTCCATTTTTGTTCTTTTTTTTTGTTTTGTTTTGACAGGCAGAGTGGATAGTGAGAGAGAGAGAGAGAGAGAGAAAGGTCTTTCTTTTTGCCATTGGTTCACCCTCCAATGGCCACTGCAGCCGGCACATCTTGCTGATCCGAAGCCAGGAGCCAGGTGCTTCTCCTGGTCTCCCATGCGGGTGCAGGGCCCAAGCACTTGGGCCATCCTCCACTGCACTCCAGGGCCATAGCAGAGAGCTGGCCTGGAAGAGGGGCAACCGGGATAGAATCCGGCGCCCCAATCGGGACTAGAACCCGGGGTGCCGGCGCCGCAAGGCGGAGGATTAGCCTTTTAAGCCACGGCGCCGGCCTTCCATTTTTGTTCTAACAATGTCCACCGCCAACGACACAGGTGAGCTCCTTGTGTAGCCTCTGTTACCGAGGGTGGCAGAGGCGGGGCCCTGAACCCCGGCCCCAGCTGACCCCACTCCAGGTGCCCCTGCTTCTCTTCCCCACTCTCCACACACCCAGGATCTCCCCCCGGACGCCCCTGGCTACCCCTCCCGCCTCTGCCCTGCCCTTTCTCCCTGGGTCCAGACCCACATGTCACCTGCTCATCCCTTGGGGCTGAATTTTTTTTTAAGATTTGTTTCAACCTCTTACCACTGTTCTAGAGCATACTCCTTGTGCTTATTCTGCAAAGTTGACTGTGTGATCACCACCATGCTAGGTGGCCACGGCCTCCCACGTCCCCCATTGACCGTGTCTCTTGGCCAGTGATCATCCTACCTTCCTCTGATTGCCTAGGTGGCTGGCTCACATTTGCGTGGTGACAAAATCTCCTAAGGACACAGCCCTCAGGAAGCATCCCTGCTGAATGAATGAATGAGTGGCCCAGCCTTCCATCAGGAGGCCCTCCGCCCCCCTTCCCGAGGGTCTCTGGCCCCTCTCCATCCACACTTCCTCTCCATCCACTCTCCCGGTCTTACTCTCAGCTCCATCCTCCCCCGCTCCGCCCCTGGCCCCGCCCCTGGCCCCTTACCCTGGGTCCTCAGGATCTGTACCTGTTAGACTGGAAACAGGACCCCCTCAGGGCAGGATCCCGAGCTGCTGTGAGCCCTGGGCAGCAGGCAGTGGGCGGGGGTTCAGTTTGAATGGCCAGACATGGTGCCATGAAGCGGTGTGTGTGTGTGTGTGCGCGTGCGCGCATGCTGGGGCTGGAACAGGAGAGCAGTGACTGTCCCTGTGCCCTGTGGGGACTTGGAATGGATGCAGGGGCAGCAGGCTAGGAGGCCCAGCAGAGAGAGAGAAAGGAGGACCCGAGGAGGGGGAGGGGAGACTGAAACCTGAAGACAGCAGGGGCCCCGCACGGAGAGCAGAAGGCAGGCACCTGCTTCTAATTAACAGGTCAGGCCGATGTTTCCACGCAAGCCCAGCGCTGATGAAGGGGGCAGACAGACGCGGCTGGGGGAGGCACAGGCAGGGGCACCAGGCGGAAGGCGGGGGCCGCAAGGAGGCAGGGTGACACGGCCGTGCTGACCTCAGCGCAGGGAGGAGACGCCAGGTGGCCGGGCGGCCTGGGGAGGTGGTCCTGGCTGCAGGGGCCCGGGGGTGGGGGTGGGGGGGTGGGGTGGGGGTGGGCAGAAAGTGGCAGAAGTTCAGGGAAGGGAGGGGAGAGCACGCGGTGGGGGGAGGGGTGTAGGGAGAGCGGGGACAGGAACTTGAATCATTCCCTGGGTTTTCTCTGAATGTAGTGTGCAGATGGTAGACCAGAAAGCCACGAGGATGGGCGGCTCAACACGCCACCCCTCCCCTTGCCTCCTAACCGGGCCCCGAAACCACAGCTGCCCGGGTTTCTGTCCCCATGTCTGCTGTGCTGGTGTGGCGGAGGCCCACGCACCTTCTGCCTGAAGGTGGACGAGTCACCCGTCCACAAGCCATCTGAGCGTTCTCTCTGGCGAAGGCACCTTGCTAACCCCTGGGAGGAGCAGGTTCAAGGTGAGGATTCTGGGGCAGTCTTTGGAGCAGTGGATGAGACCGCATGCCGCGGTGCCTGAGTTCCCTGGCTGGCTGACAGCTCCACTCCCGCTAACCCACCCTAGGAGGCAGCCCAGGCGATGGCTCACGTAGCCGGGTCCCTGCCACCCACAGGGAGACCTGGCTTCAGTCTCACCTCGGGGCAGGTTACAGGTATTTAACAGGTGAGTTTTTTTTCCTCTCTGTTTTGCAAATACATTTTTTTTAAAAAAGATTTATTTGAAAGTCAGAGTTATAGGGAGAGAGAGAGAGAGAGAGATGGAGAGAGAGATCTTCTATCTGCTAGTTCACTCCCCAAATGGCTGCAACAGCCAAGGCTGGGCCAGGCAGAAGCCAGGAGCCAGAAGCTCCATCCTGTACCCACGTGGGTGCAGGGGCCCAAGCACTTGGGCGGTCCTCTGCTGCTTTCCCAGGTGCATTCGCAGGGAGCTGGATCGGAAGTGGAGCAGCCAGGTCTTGAACCGGTGCCCATATGAGATGCTGGCACTGCAGGTGGAGGCTTAATCTGCTTCGCCACCACGCCAGCCCCAGCCTGAAGCTTTCTCCAAGGAGCTCATTGACGAGCTGCACTCACCCCCCGCAGCCCCGCCCCGGGCCGCCCAGCCACACTCTGGATTCTGCAACGGAGAAGACGTTCAGCTGCCTGAAAAGCAGAACTGAACGGCCGCCGCCCCTGTGCCGGGGAGGAGCGTAAGTAAGGAGAGAGGAGCTCGGGGTGCCAGGTGACGCCGGCAGCGAGGTGTGTGCAGAGCCGGCTATTTTTAGTATTAGTGAAGCTCATTATTCTTTTGACAATAAGAATAAAGGAAGCAATTAGAAACGCCAGGAAAATCAAAAGCTGAAAAAAAAAAATAATAGCCCCAAATAGAAAGCAAATGGAAGGAGGCGAGTCTTTGTGCGGCTGACAAAGCAGAACAACACTGCATCCCTGGACTCCCGGCCCTGAGGACCCCTTCCCAGTGGCCCCGGAGGCCGGGCGCTGGTCAGGGGGCGGCAGCGCAGCCCTCGGCTGCCCCTGAGCTCAGCGGGCTGTGAGCTGGGCTCTCACGGGCAGTTCTGCTCTGTGGGGTTTTTTTTATTTTTAACATTTAGAGTCAATGTATTGACAACATTGCAAGTGCTGCAATTATGATTTAGAACAGTATCTAAATAATATGGCCTTTTAACACGTGAAAGGCGGGGCTGGTGCTGCGGAGCAGTGGATCAAGTCGCTGCCTGTGACGACGGCATCCCACTTCCCGGAGCACCAGTTCGAGTCCCAGGGCCTCCCCTTCCTATCCAGCTCCTTGCTTATGCTCCTGGGAAAGGAGCGGAAGATGGCCCAAGCGCTTGGCCCCCGGCCACCCGTGTGGGAGACCTGGAAGAAGCTCCTGGCTCCTGGCTTCCACCTGGCTCAGCCCTGGCTGTTGGGGCCATTTGGGGAGTGAACCAGCAGATGGAAGATCTCTCTGTCTCTCCCTCTGTAACTCAGTCTTTCAAATAAATAAATCTTTAAAAAATGAAATTAGGCAGAAGAATGAGAAGGGCAGGAGAGACAGATGAGGTGTTTCAGCAGGAAGTCATTGCACGGGGTCTCCTCTCTGGACTGGGAAGGGAGTCATCCCCAGACCACAAGAACCCAGAGCAAGTCAGCTGCAAAACCCGGAGGAGGAGGTGAGCCGGGACAGAAGCAGGAAGCAGGAAGCACACAAGCAAGTCCCTCCCCCGCTACCCTGTCCATCTCCACCCCAGACCAACCAGGAGCAAGGCACATCGCACCCTAACTGCAGGAGACCCGCCCACTGTGCTGCTAGGGACCTCCCCAGCCTGCATCCATGTCCAGAACTGCCCACTGCCACCCGCATGTGAGTGACCTTGACATTTCGAGCATGTGGTGTGCACAAAGCACCAGCGGTGTCAGTGCAGAGCCCTGAGCCAGCTGCAAACCGAAGCCCAGTGTGGGAGCAGCCATGCCCCCACCCCCGCCCCACCCAATACAAGCTGCCATTTGCTGTGGCTGTGGCTGCGGGGGGAGGCAGCCGTGTGGTGTGCTCTGTGCTCACACCTGATGCCCGGTGAGCCTGGTCTGGGCTGCAGCTGGCCCCTGCGATCTCTATTTCCAAGGCAGCCGAAAAGCCCGGGGCACATGACAGCAGGGGCCGACGGGCGCCTGCCCCGGGTCTGTGGCTGGCACCGCCCTGGTGCTCTGGCCCTGTCAAGGCGCCTTCGTGTATTTGTAGTGTCCCCTCTGCGTCCACATTTCTCCTTTTCGGCGGGAGTGCATGGAAAATGTCATTAAAAGGGAAATGTTTGAGTGGCTTTTAAAAATTGAAATCCATGAATAGTTTTCATATCTACACATTTTCTTAAAATTTTTTTGAAGACTCCTTGTATAAGGACACAAGAATTTCAAAGTTTTAAAAACTTATTTTTGGGGCCGGCGCTGTGGTGTAGCTAGTAAAACCACCCCCTGCGACACCAGCATCCCACATGGGCACCGGATGGAGTCCTGGCTGCTCCACATCTGACAATGGGCCTGGGAAAGCAGTGGGAGATGGCCCAAGTGTTTGGGCCCCTGCACCCACGTGGGAGACCAGGAGGAAGCTCCTGGCTCCTGGCTTCAGTCTGGCCCAGCCCTGGCCATTTCGACCATTTGGGGAGTGAACCAGCAGATGGAAGACTTCTTTGTCTCTTCCTCTCTCTGTAACTCTGTGTCTCAAAATAAATAAATAAATAAATAAAAATTTAAAAAAAGAAGAAAAGAAAAGACAGTTTCCCGCATTTACATTTGCACCGTTGTGACACCCACAGGCAGGTCGGCCAAATCCGGTCCGCATTTGGATGAGATACCAACCATCTTCTGCTTACCGGTGACCTTCAGCTCTCCGGTGACCTCGGGAAGACAACTGGAGACTCCATTCCAACTGCAGACACCTGGGCTGAGCTGGGGAGGCTGTGCTTCTGGGGCCACAGCTCACCTCAGGGCGTGGCACAGCTCTGGAAGGCAGAGGGTCCGCCCAGCTGCTGTCGGAAGCCCCCTTTGGGGGCCGGCGTGGTGGCGCCGTGGGCGAAGCTGCTGCTTAGTCTCCAGCACCCCTTATCCTAGCACCAGCGGGAGTCCCGGCTGCTCCGCCTCTGATCCGGATCCCTCCATCTGGGACAGCAGCCGCGGGTGGCCCCAGTGCGTGGGCGCCTGCCATCCACGTGGGAGACCCGGATGGAGTTCCTGACTTCTGGCTTCCACCTGGCCCCGCCTTGGCTGTTGCGTGCGTCTGGGGGAGTGGACCAGTGGATGGAGGATCTCTGTCTCTCTCCCTGTCACTCTGCCAATCAGATAAATATGTAAATGAATCTTCATTCGAAAACCTCCCCTGGTGTTCCCTCTTGGGACCTGTGAGTTGCGCTGGGTCAGGAACATAACTTGGTTTCTCGGACCTCGCTGAGCAGAGATGTGATCCTGGGAGTCCCTGCCCGTGGTTACCCCAGGCTCGTGCAGCGGCTGCTACCCCCGGCTGAGTGATCCTGTACTGTTGGGAAGAGGAGAAAGTCAGATTGAGGGGCGGGTCCCCCATCTTGTAGCTAGCTGGGGAGACTCAGCTTCCCACCCCCACCCCTGGGGCTGCTGCTCCAGGGCCACAGAGGGGACCCCCTCCAAGATGGCACCAGTACGGGTTTTCAAGGTGACTTTTCTAGAGCGATGCACAGCTGTTCGCTCGGCTGTGTGGACGCAGAGGTGGGAGGTGAGGCTGTGTCCTCGTGACCAGTTCTGGGCTGCACGCGCACCAGGGTCCCCCGAATTCTGCCCTCAGACGCAGCAGCCAAGACTCGGGAGGGAGGGGGCTGGACACACAGGGTGGGGCAGCTTTGTCATCAGCTGTCTGTGGCAGACTAGTGTCTGTGTTCCTGCCCCCTGGGGACCAGGAGGGGCTCCATCGGGTTGGGCGGGACCAGGCTCAGGGCGGCCGGATGGAGAGGATTCGTGGGGAAGACAGCAGCTTAGGCTGCCCTGAGCAAGGCTGGGGGGTGGGGGGGAGTCACAGTGCTCAGCTTGTGCGTGCAGTGCGGAGAGGAAGCGGCTTGTGCTGACTCCCGGCTTGCTGCTGCATCCCGGAGGGCACGATCCGCTAACGATGGCGTTAAATGATTTTCTTTAATGTAAAGGGAACAAAGAAAAAAATCCATCAGAATGGGGAAAATCAGATCAAGAAGATGCTGCAAGATGCATACAGGTGTGGGAGCCCGTGTATGGGGGACGCGTCCCCCGGATGACTGGGGACCCCCGGAAGTGCCCAGACTGCTGTGGGGGCGGGGAAGGAAGCGGGTTCTGGTGCCTCTCCAAGGCAGTCCTCTGGTCGGGACGATGGAAAGACACACGAGGTTGGCCACGCCGCCAGCGCCAGCCAGCTGGGCCTGGGTGGCTTGGGGGGGGGGGGGGCACGGCACAGACCGTAGCCCCCTCTGCTCTCCGCAGAGACCCACACATCCCCGCCTTGCTGGGAGCCAGGCTGCTGCGGAGCGGCAGGCCCCACGGTGGGAAGCACGGGGAGGGAGGCAGGGCCAGCAGCGAGCACGGGTAATAATTTCTGCCTCTCCAACCCGATGTTTTAGCGCCACGTGACACGGCCGTGGTTAGCCACATGGACACAATTACTGTCCCCCAGCCGCTGACTCCCGCAGGAGAAGGCTTTTAGAGCTCCCCGCCTCTAAATGCTGCAACCCAGAGACGGCTCTGCAGTTTCTCTGCCTGGTGCCCGCACTCGTCCCCACCGCAGCAGGGTTCCAGAGTCCCGGGGAGCTGCCACGGCGGAGGACCCAGCCCCTGGGGGTGGGGCTGGACACCAGGTCTCCCAGCTCCCTTCCGTCTCCTGTGTTTGCCGACTGCTCATTCACGCCGCCATCCATTCGTTCATTCACGTATTCAGAAAACACACACGTGGAGTGCCTGGCACGCCTCCGGCACGGCCTAAATGCCAGGAAGGAGCAGGGCACACAGGTTTGTGTACCCAAAGGGGACGCTTTCTTGTCAAATAAAAGCAAATCCACACTCAGACAGGGAGGGAAGGCTTGGAAGAAAGAGGATTGTCATCTCAGAAATCTACAAGCCTCTCAGGACCAAAGGGCGAGCAATGTCTCTTTGATAGGCATGGGCGGGCCGGCAGGAACGGCTGAATCTCGGGGTGAGGAGGGGGAAACGGGCAAGGAGGGGCAGGCAGTGAGGTCTGAGAGAAGCACCCGGCTGTGGGCAGAGAGAGGGAGGGGGGGGGGAGAAATCACCCTTCCCTCCGCTGATGCACTACCCACATGGCCGACCCAGAAGCCAGGAGGTGGGAGCTCCACCCAGGTTTCCCGCGCGGGGGCAGGGCCCTGAGCACTTGGGCCATTCTCCGGCACCGTCCCAGGCGCCTTAGCAGGGAGCAGCATGGGAAGTGGAACAGCCGGGTCTCAAACTGGAGCTCCCACCTGCTGTCCCCGGCACCCGCCCCCGCTGCCCGGTCTGCTTTCCTGTGCTCGCTCGGACTGGGAGGGAGACAGAGCCGAGGGCCGTGGAGGGCCGGGAGGAGCCAGCCTGACGCGTGCTGGAGGCGGATTGCCGGCGGCGCCCGGCCTGTTTCCAGGCTAAGTGTCAGGTGCGCACGGTAAGCACTAGGCGCTGCTGCCCACTGCCTCCTGGGCCATTTCCCAATCACCTCCGCCCACAGACCCCAGGGCTCGCTGCCTGCCGGGCTCATGATTGCTTCGCGGCCTGAGTGACAGTTTTCTGGGGCACACAACTGGTTTCCCATCTGATGGCTGGAATCCAAGCTAATTCAGCCCAGAGCACGTCCCACAGCCGGTGAAAACCGGGAAGCCGAGGCAGTCCTTTGTCTCTGCGCTGGGGAGCCCCCAAGAACGGAAGCAGCAGTGGTAGCTTCCAGAGCTTGAGAAGAAAAATGCAATCAATAGCGCGTGACCTGTGCGACAGAAGACCCCAGAGTGGGCTGGGGGAGGGACAGACAGCAGGACAGGCAGAGGACCCCGCAGAGGGGCGGGGCAGACCTGTGCGGGAGCCGCCGTCGCTGCCTAGCTCTGGCAAGGCCGCTGTGACCGCCATCTGGTCCTGGTCCTTTCCCATGGTGCTGTGGGTTGGGGGTCTGCACGGCCCCCGTCCTGGGGGGTCCCGGGGTTGGTCGGGCTGTGGGTGTGACAGCCGCCGGCGGGGCACAGCTCTAGGGCCTTGTGTCCTGAAGGGGCAGGAGTGCAAGGGAGACTCCAAGAAGTCCGTGGAAGACGCAAACGCCGTGCGTGGACTTCAAACCTTCCATGCCAAAAGAAACAGCTTTCGATTCCTCTTTGCCATGAACTTTTTGAAATAGAGCCAGGAGCTCTATCTGGGTCTCCCACGTGGGTGCGGGGACCTAAGCACTTGGGCCATCCTCCGCTGCCTTCCCACGTGCATTAGCAGGGAGCTGGATCGGAAGTGGAGCAGCCGGGACTGGAACCGGCGCTCCCACAGGGGATGCTGGCATCACAGAGGTGGCCTAGCCCTGTGAGCCGCACTGCCAGCCCCCAGGGACCTGCTGCTGCTTGAACTTGGGCTGATATGGAGGCGCTCAGAGAGAGAGCGAGAGAGAGAGAAAGCTACTGCAAGGGGCTGTCCTCCAGCTTCGCGCGGGACTGATGGCCTGGATTTTGTGGTTTTCAGATCATTGTTGTCATTTTCAAAAACTGCAGTTGGTCACGATTTCTTTTCTCACTCTGGAAATATTTTCTGGGATGTGCAATTTTCCGTTTGAGCTTTTGTTTAATTGTGTGCATGGCAGGCCCTGTGAAGTCAGGATCCTCTCCTGCTTCCCATCAAAGACAGAGAAGGAGGGGGGTGTTGGGCCGAGTGCTAAGACACTGGCTAAGACGCCGGGCGCCACGCTGGATGCGGCACCTGGCTTTGGGTCCCTGCCCTGGCTCCTGCCTCCTGCTGATGCGGCCCCTGGGAGCAGTGGTGCTGGCTAAGGAGCTGGGCTCCTGCCGCCCACGTGGGAAACCTGGACTGGCTTCCGGCTTCTGGCTTTGGCTCGGCCCACACCCGGCTGTTGTGGGCATTTGAGGAGGGAATCGGTGGACGGGAGAACTCCGCCTTTCTCTCTTGTGCTGCCCCTCAAATAAATAAATAAATAAGCTCTAAAAAGAAGGAATTAACCACAAGGAGGAAAGCAGGGATCCAGGAAGCTGAGAGCAAGGAAGTCCCAGGACAACGGCCCCACCGCTGGGCCAGCAGCCAGCCCGGGAGGAGCCGAGGGCTGGGAGCCTCCCAGGGCGGGAAAGGCAGGCCCAGCAAACCCCAGCTTCCGAAACACGGAACTGCAAGGAAACACATTGTCTGCAGTAAGATTTGAGACACAGTAAATGAAACAAAGAAATGTGGGGAAAACAAACCAAGCTAGTCCCAACTCCAGGGGAGCCACCCGTGAACAAGGTGAGAAATGGCAGCCGGATTCAGCACAGCGCCAGCTGTGGCCGGTGCCCGGGGAGCCGGTTCCACGTGCACACAGCACCGGTTGGTCCCAGTGGAGGTGAGAAGGGCGGAGAGCTGTGTGGAGAGGAGCTGACTCCTCAGCCTGCGCGGTGGGTTGCAGGAGGTTCGCGGTGACATGGAAACAATCCGGCGGGGAAAGGCTGGATCGGAGGCGAAGCACCTGCTGGTTTTTTTTTTTTTTTTTTATTAACCTTAGAGAATTATTTGATCAAAAATAAATTTAGGAAAATGAAATTCATCTGAGACAAGGAGAGAGAGAGAGAGAGAGAGAGAGAGAGAGAGGCAGAGTTAGGGGACAGACAGAGATCTCCCACCCTCTGGTTCGCTCCCCAGATTCCTGAAACAGCTGGCGCTGGGCCAGGCAGAAGCCAGGAGCCAGGAGCTTCTTCCAGGTCTCCCACGTGGGAGCAGGGGCCCAAGGACTTGGGCCATCTTCTACTGCTTTCCCAGGCTCATTAGCAGGAAGCTGGATCAGAAATGGAGCGGCCAGGACTTGAACTGGCTCCCACATGGGATGCCAGTGTTGCAGGCGGTAGCTTTAGCCACTGCGCCACAATGTTGGCCTCAAAACACAAGCTTCTTAAAGGAACACTGCGCGGGTGGGCACTTGGCACAGCGGGTAAGGCTCTGCGTGGGACATCAGAGAGACCGGGGGCGAGCCCCCACTGCACTCCCAGTCCCAGCTTCCTGGGAGGCGGCTGTGTGACTGAAGGAATGGGGCCGCCACCTCCCACGCAGGACACCTCCACTGAGTTCTCAGCTCCTGGCTTTGGTCCTGACCCACTCCACCCATCGTGGGCATTTGGGAAGTAAATAGGAATAGGAGTGCTCTCTCTCTCTCTCTTCCTCCCTCCCTCCCTCCCTCCCTCTCTCTCTCTCTCCCTCCCTCAAAGAAGATCTATCTAGAAAATCCCAAGGAAAACACAAAAAACTCTTAGAACTAACAGTAAGTTCAGCAGCAAGCGCTGTGGTTCCCCACATCCATATTTGCAGAGTGCCTGGTTCAAGACCCAGCCACTCTGCTTTGGATCCAGCTCCCTGCCAACGCATCTGGGAGGCAGCAGGTGACAGCCCAAGTACTTGGATCCTTGTCACCACGTGGGAGACCAGGAGGGAGTTCCAGGCTCCTGGCTTCAGCTGGCCCCAGTCCCAGCTGCTGCAGGCATTTGGGGATTAAAAGAGTGGATGGAAGTTCTCTCTCTGTCTCTGTTTCTCCCTCTTTCTCTCTCTGTCACTCTTTTGAATAAAAACAAAAACAAAAACAAACAAAAAAAAAACTATACTTCTGATCCAGCTCCCTGCTAATGGCCTGGGAAAGCAGTGGAGGATGGCCAAGTGCCTGGGCCCCTGCACCCGCGTGGGGGCCCTGTTGGACAGACAGGCTTTGTCTTTGGCCTGTGCCAGCCTTGACTGTTGCAGCATCTGGGAAGTGAACCGGTGGATGGAAGATCTCTGTGTCTCCCCCTCTCTGGAACTCTGCCTTTCAAATAAAATAAAAACATCTTTCCTTGAAAAAAAAAATTCTTTAACAGCAAAATAGCATCCATAAAGTGGAAACATGATCAATTCAAAAGTCTTGTTCTGTGAAAGACACAGCTAAGAGCTTTTTAAGAAGCCCCGTATATGTGGATTTCAGAAACCCTATGCACCAGACTCACCACGTATCCTAACTCCACCTTCCCACAAACATTTGGAAGGGTCCTCATATGACGAACCCCTCCGAGGCAACAAGAGAAAGACAGCCCAGGGGAAAACAGACACGGAGGACGGCACTTCGCCTAAGACACCCAGATAGTCAGCCAGGGTGTTCGCGTTCACTGACCACCAGGAAATGCCAATTAAAACGGCCGTGCAATACCGCCAGACACCGACAGAATGGATAAACCCAGATGTGACGCTGCCGGGTGTGAAAAGGCCCCTCGCTGCTGGGGCAAGTGTAAATTGGTGTGCATGGAACAGCCGTGCGGGCTGCCAAGCCAGCACACGCCATCTGTAGGGCCTGGGGGTCCCACCCATGCAGGCGCAGGTGCATTCCCCCGGAGACGGCCCGCAGGGCTAGCTCAGCAGGGGCCCCGATGGGGAGACAGCTCACGCACCCCTCCGCGGCACGGCGAGCGGACCCAGAGCCGTCCATCCACACCCTGGGGCCCTGCTTGTGCACCGGCCGTGATCTGAGGACGCAGAGGGGATGGCTGCAGCTACATGAAGTTCAAGTTCAAGTTCAGGCAGCACTCATGGGCAAGGCTAGTAGGCAGCAGAGTGGGGGTGGAGAGTGACTCCCAGGAGTAGGGGTGTGTGTGGGACTCCCCTTGGTAGGGGTGTGTGTGTGGGACTCCCCAGGAGTAGGGGTGTGTGTGTGTGTGGGACTCCCTTTGGTGAGGGTGTGTGGGGGGGACTCCCCTTGGTGGGGGTGTGTGTGTGGGATTCCCCTTGGTAGAGGTGTGTGTGGGACTCCCCAGGAGTAGGGGTGTGTGTGTGGGGGGGACTCCCCTTTGGTGGGGGTGTGTGTGTGGGACTCCCTTTGGTGGGGGTGTGTGTGTGGGACTCCCTTTGGTGGGGGTGTGTGTGGGACTCCCCTTTGGTGAGGGTGTGTGGGGGGGACTCCCCTTTGGTGGGGGTGTGTGTGTGGGACTCCCTTTGGTGGGGGTGTGTGTGTGGGACTCCCTTTGGTGAGGGTGTGTGTGGGACTCCCCTTTGGTGGGGGTGTGTGTGGGACTCCCCTTTGGTGAGGGTGTGTGGGGGGGACTCCCCTTTGGTGGGGGTGTGTGGGGGACTCCCCTTGGTAGAGGTGTGTGTGGGGGACTCCCCTTTGGTGGGGGTGTGTGTGTGGGACTCCCTTTGGTAGGGGTGTGTGTGGGGGACTCCCCTTGGTAGGGGTGTGGGGGGGGGACTCCCTTTGGTGAGGGTGTGTGTGGGGGACTCCCCTTTGGTGGGGGTGTGTGTGTGGGACTCCCTTTGGTAGGGGTGTGTGTGGGGGACTCCCCTTGGTAGGGGTGTGGGGGGGGGACTCCCTTTGGTGAGGGTGTGTGTGGGGGACTCCCCTTGGTAGAGGTGTGTGTGGGACTCCCCAGGAGTAGGGGTGTTTGTGGGGGACTCCCCTTTGGTAGAGGTATGTGTGGGACTCCCCTTTGGTGAGGGTGTGTGTGGGGGACTCCCCTTTGGTGAGGGTGTGGGGGGGGACTCCCCTTGGTGGGGGTGTGTGTGTGGGACTCCCCTTGGTAGAGGTGTGTGTGGGACTCCCCAGGAGTAGGGGTGTGTGTGTGTGGGGGACTCCCCTTGGTGAGGGTGTGTGTGTGGGGGGACTCCCCTTGGTGGGGGTGTGTGGGGGGGACTCCCCTTGGTGAGGGTGTGGGGGGGGACTCCCCTTGGTGGGGGTGTGTGTGTGGGACTCCCCTTTGGTGGGGGTGTGTGTGTGGGACTCTCCTTAGTAGGGGTGTGTGTGTGTGGGGGACTCCCTTTGGTGGGGGTGTGTGTGTGGGACTCCCCTTTGGTGAGGGTGTGTGTGTGGGACTCTCCTTAGTAGGGGTGTGTGTGTGGGGGGGGACTCCCTTTGGTGGGGGTGTGTGTGGGACTCCCCTTTGGTGGGGGTGTGTGTGTGGGACTCCCCTTTGGTGGGGGTGTGTGTGTGGGACTCCCCTTGGTGGGGGTGTGTGTGTGGGACTCCCCTTTGGTGAGGGTGTGTGTGTGGGACTCTCCTTAGTAGGGGTGTGTGTGTGGGGGGGACTCCCTTTGGTGGGGGTGTGTGTGTGGGACTCCCCTTTGGTGAGGGTGTGTGTGTGGGACTCTCCTTAGTAGGGGTGTGTGTGTGGGGGGACTCCCTTTGGTGGGGGTGTGTGTGGGACTCCCCTTTGGTGGGGGTGTGTGTGTGGGACTCCCCTTTGGTGGGGGTGTGTGTGTGGGACTCTCCTTAGTAGGGGTGTGTGTGTGGGACTCTCCTTAGTAGGGGTGTGTGTGGGGGGGGGACTCCCCTTGGTAGGGGTGTGTGTGTGGGACTCCCCTTAGTAGGGGTGTGTGTGTGGGACTCCCCTTGGTGAGGGTGTGTGTGGGGGACTCCCTTTGGTGGGGGTGTGTGTGTGGGACTCCCCTTAGTAGGGGTGTGTGTGTGGGACTCCCCTTGGTAGGGGTGTGTGTGGGGGACTCCCCTTGGTGGGGGTGTGTGTGTGGGACTCTCCTTAGTAGGGGTGTGTGTGTGGGACTCCCCTTTGGTGGGGGTGTGTGTGTGGGACTCCCCTTAGTAGGGGTGTGTGTGTGGGACTCCCCTTTGGTGGGGGTGTGTGTGGGGGACTCCCTTTGGTGGGGGTGTGTGTGGGGGACTCCCTTTGGTGGGGGTGTGTGTGGGGGACTCCCCTTGGTGGGTAGGGGTGTGTGTGTGTGTGGATTACACAAGCGATTTCTCTCTCCGAGATGCTTTTCTGCAGCTTTGTTAGACTTCAATAAAAAGCATTTCAGGCCGGCGCCGCGGCTCAACAGGCTAATCCTCTGCCTTGCAGCGCCGGCACACCGGGTTCTAGTCCCGGTCGGGGCACCGGATTCTATCCCGGTTGCCCCTCTTCCAGGCCAGCTCTCTGCTATGGCCCGGGAAGGCAGTGGAGGATGGCCCAAGTGCTTGGGCCCTGCACCCGCATGGGAGACCAGGAGAAGCACCTGGCTCCTGGCTTCAGATCAGTGCGGTGTACCGGCCGCGGCGGCCATTGGAGGGTGAACCAACGGCAAAAGGAAGACCTTTCTCTCTCTCACTGTCCACTCTGCCTGTCAAAAAAAAAAAAGCATTTCACTGAGAGAGCGCACACTGGAGCTGGCACTGTGGCTCAGTGAGCTAAGCCACTGCCTGGGATGCAGGCATCTCATATCAGAGTGCTGGTTCGAGTCCCGGCCGCTCTGCCTGAAGCAGGCAGATCTCTCTGGTGGGAGACCCAGATGGAGCTCCAGGCTCCTGGCTTTGGCCTGGCCCAGCCGCCAGCCGTTATTGCCACTTAGGGAATGAACCAGCAGGTGGAAGATCTCTCTCGATATCTCTCTGTCTCTCTCTTTTTTTCCCCCTGCCATTCAAATAAACAATTTTTTTAAAAGATACACTTGTGATAGGAACTGTGTGGCCTCCAACCAGTCGCTGGGCCTCTGCACCTGCATTGCTTTCCCTATAAATTGGAGCAGTAACAACAGCTTCCTCCAGGTCTCCCATGTGGGTAGCAGGGGCCCAGGGGCTTGGGCCGTCCTCCGCTGCTTTCCCAGGTGCATTAGCAGGGAGCTGGATCGGAAGTGGAGCAGCGGGGACTTGAACTGGCGCCCGTAAGGGAAGCCAGTATTGCAGGCGGTGGCTTTACCCGCTGCACCACAGTGCTGGCTCCTAAAGAGCAGTTGATCCCCGATTCCTCGTGTTCCTTGCCGTTTCAACACTGACCGATTCTGACCGGTTTCCTCGCTCGGTTCTGTATTGATGGCGATTTTTCCCCAACCGGTCTGACGCCTTGAATGGGTTTCAGACTCAATTAGCAGCCCAGTGTTGCTATGGGAAAGTGCATGCAATTTGCCAAAACCAAATTAACGCGAATACACAGGGGCTTCGTCAAACAGCGCGCAGTGGATAGAAATCTAAACTCTTTTATTCTTCTCGTTCCATGTGGACCACAAGTCAGTGATCATTAAACTTGGACAGGCACAGGCCCAAACCGAGCACATCCAATTAGCACAGTTTTTAAGGTCAGGCCATCTACAAATTGCTTATTCAACCAGGGGACGACACAAAGGCTTTCCTACTAATGGAGTCCAAGTTTGCTTTATTTTCTACCCAGCGTGGAGTGTTTGCACAGGGACCTGTGTTGTGGCACAGAGGGGTGAGCCACTGCTCCTGAGGCCACCGTTACATGTCAGAGTGCCCATTCGAGTCTCAGCTGCTCCACTTCCCATTTAGCTCTCTGCTAATGCGCCTAGACAGGTGGCAGAAGATGGCCCAAGTGCTTGAGCCCCTGCACCCACACGGGAGAACCGGATGGCGTTCCAGGCTCCTGGCTTCTCCCCGGCCCAGGCCTGGTTGTTGTGACTATTTGGGGAGTAAACCAGAGGATGGAAGACCTCTCTCTGTGTCACTCTGCCTTTTGAATAAAGAAAGAAAGAAATCTCAAAAAAAAAATCCATATCAAGGCTTATTCAGAATATGGTCGTTACGTTGGACTAACTGCTAATAGTGCAAGACATTTTATAATTCCACCTCTTCCGTGAGCCTTCACTTTCAATATAATGGCATTCTCCATCGAGTCCTAAGACAGTGATCTTTTATTGGACATAGCCGCCTGTGTGTGTGTGGGGGGGGGCTGCATTTCAAATAAATCGATTCATCGACACGTCGCCACTCGCATGGCCCTGCTTGTGCTGTCCACAGTTGTCCCGCAGAATTTCTTGTCAGCATCAGTGAGAAAGAGAAAGACAAAGAGAAGAGAGCCCCATCCACTGGTTCAGTCCTCCAATCGCTGGGGCTGGGCCAGGCCAGCGCTAGGAGGCGGCTGGGAACTCAACGTGGGCCTCCATGTGGGTGGCAGGGACCCGAGTACCTGAGCCCTGGCTGTTGCCTCCCAGGGTCTGCATGAGCTGGAAGCTGACGTCAGGAGCGAGAGCCAGGAGCCCAGCCAGGCACTGCGGTCTGGGATGCAGGCGCCCTGACCAGCACCTCCGCCGCTGGGCCAAACGCCCACCCCTCTTTGTTAAATCTCTATGCTGGAGGTTCAGAAGGTCTGATCGGCCAGACAGGGGCCTTTCTTATGTCCTGGTACCAGGGCTCGGCTGCCCACAGAGCATGGAAGGACAAGGCCCCCGGGTCCCTGGCTCCGTGGCCAGCCGGGGATCTTTCTCTGCCAGTGATGCCTCCTGCAGTATAGACAGTGGTGGGGCGTCCACAGAGCCTGGGTGTTAACGGATCTGCGGCGAGCGGAAGGAAGAAGTCGCTCTTTCCTTCCATCTACAAAATGCCGTGCTCCGGACACAAGATCTGCCCGCTGCCCCCCTCCCAAGGAGGTCCCGCCTTTGTTCCTCTCCCTCCGTGGACTTCCTGCGGTTCTCCCAGGAGCCTGTGCGGGGGTGCTTCTTTCCAATCACCGTTGCGCAGACAGGCTCTGGTCTGCTCAAGGCCACGTCCTGGGCATCTGTTTTCTGTCGCACAAAGAATGGCGGCCACGCACCCATCGCTCCGAGTGCACAGGCTGCTGCTGCTGTCATGTTGCATTTTCTGCCTGTTTTCCAGGTCCCTCGTGTGCAGTTAGAGATGTGCGTGTGCACACACAGACACACACAGAGGCACACACACACCATGCACACACACAGAGGCACACGCACACACACCATGCACACACAGACACACACACAGAGGCACATACACACCATGCACACACACAGAGGCACACGCACACACACACCATGCACACACACAGAGGCACACACCATGCACACACAGAGGCACACACACACCATGCACACAGACAGACACACACACAGAAGCGCACGCACACACACAGACACACACACAGAGCCACACACACACACCATGCCCACACACAGAGGCACACACACCATGCACACACACAGAGGCACACACACCATGTACACACACAGACACACACACCATGCACACACACACCATGCACACACGCAGACACACACAGACACACACAGAGGCGCACGCACACACACCATGCACACACGCAGACACACACAGACACACACAGAGGTACACGCACACACCATGCACACACAGACACACACACAGAGGCACACGCACACACAGACACACACACAGAGGCACACGCACACACACCGTGCACACATATGTGCGCGCGCACACACACCCATCAGCCCCTTCCTGTGCAGCACCCACGCCCGCTGGATGGCAAGCACCCTGCCTCAAGCAGAGCCGGCGCAGCACCTGAAGCTTACAGCGTCCCCTTCCCTGGGGACCGTCCTAGGGGATCTCTGGGAAAGCCCCCAACCTCAGGGCAGGGAAGGAAAGGACGGGGCCTTCTCCCCACCCCAGGCCGGTGACCAGAGGGCAGGACAGGGTGGGACCAACACTGAGCCAGGCCCGTTCCCGGGCAGCCACCAGCTGCCCCCTGGACCATTTGGAGGAGCTGAGCCCACCCGTGCCCTGCTCTGGGGCGAGGTCTGCAGCCCTCCTGCCAGGAGACGACACTCCTGAGCCGCCCTCTGGCGTGGGTGGGGCGGGGCGCACCAGGGCTCAGGCTGTGGCCCTCAGGAGGGCTGGTCTGGGCAGGGAACCAGGGCTGAGGCCCAGGGAAGGTCACAGCTGGTGCCACCACCACTTCTGCAGGGAGGCTGGGCTTCTGGACCTGGGCACCTTCCCAACCTGTGCTGGGTCAGGCAGGAAGCCCCCCACCCCCAGAGAAGGAGGAGGCAGGGGGCAGGAAGGGTGGGGTTCATATCTGCTCCCACCTCAGGGACCTCCGGGCTGGGCAGAGCTGCCTTCTCTCTTGACCACCTTCTCTCCTCTTCCCCACCCCAAAAAGCTCAATTTCCAGGGCTATTAAATCCGGCAGCTTTCACCCCTGATTGCTGGTAGGCGGTGTGCGGGCCTCAGCCCCCGCACAGCTGTCCCACCTCGGTCACCGAGCAGCCTCGCCCACCTCGCTGCACTAGAGGGGCCCTCCTGTTCTCCCCGCCTCTTCTCTCAGCAGGTGCCTGCTCCCAGGTGTTGCTACGTGTGCGGTCCGCAGCAGCGCGCTCACACACACACACACAGCCACACCCCGCCGTGGGGGGACAGTGGACACACCCCCAGGAGAGCTCCCCGCGGCTGGGGTCTACAGTGACTCCGCCCCCACTCCCCACCCCACATCCACTCTACCCGACAAGTGCAGGCCAGGGTGCAAACATCACAGGCAGGCCAGAGAAACCGGGCATCACACAAAGGAACCCCCAAAGAGCGCCCCCCAGCGCCCTCTTTCCTCCCACAGACGACCTCCCTCTGTTCCCGTGCAAAAAAAAAAAAAAAAAAAAAGCAGGCGCTGAGTCGGGTTCACTCGATGCGTTTATTGACAGGTTACAGACAGACGTGTTTACAAAAGGGCGCGGGCTCCGGGGGCTACTGCGCCCCGGGCCGCGCTTGTGCTGCGCTTTGCTGGGAGGGCTGGTCTCGCCCCCGCCCCGCCCCTCCCACCCCCATCCCCACCCCCTACGCTTCCCTCCCAGAACCAAAACTGGCCCCCCGCGAGCCCGGGCCGCCTCCCCCGCCCCGCCCCCGCCCGTCCCTACCCCCGCGGCCACACCCTACGGGACACAGACGTCTCCCCCTACTGAGTACGCTCGTCTAGGACTACGGCAGCCGGCGCCCCGGCCTCTCCCTCCGCAGCCCCCGGCGCGCGGTGGCGCGCAGGCTTTGTGCCAGACCCCGCGCACAGCCCCGCGAGGGGTGCGCCCGGGCTGCGCCTCCCTCCCCAGGCCCTTCGCGGGCTCCAGCTTCCATCCCGGAGCGGAGCCGCGTTGTCCAGGCAGCGGCTCTCCGGAAATCCCGACGCACAGAGGCCGGGATCTGCCCGGGGCCCAGCCGGCACCCTCGGCGTCCCGGGAGCATGGGCGCTTTTTAAGTTAGGAGAGGGGTGAGAGGACACGCATCGATGGCCCCCCGCCCCGACCCCGACATACAGACACACACACGATGTTCCCAGAGGCTGGGAGGGGGTGTTAGCACCAGGTCTTTAAAAACAACAAAACAGGGACATCAGAGAGGGGGTTCGGACAGCGCCCCAGGCCCCGGGGTCGGCTCCAGCCAGACGGAAAGGGAGCTGGTACTGGAGCACGTGGACCCCTGCTGGGGGTTGGGCTTCGGAAAGAAACGCTAGGGTTTGCCACCAATCCCCAAGCAACGACCCTGCAGCGCGCCACGCCCGCGCGTCTGCGCCAGCCCGCAGCGGCCCCCACGCACACCTTCTGGTGGGGGTGGGCATGGCGGGGCGGGGGTTCGGGGTCAACGCGGAGGGAAAAGGAGGGGCGTAGCCTCGGCCTCACCACCGGCCCGCGCTTGGCCGGGGAGCTGGGCTCAGCTCGCCAAGGGCAGCGCGGAGGTGGTGGCCCAGCCCCTCCTGGAAACGCCTTGTGGTCAGGCCCAGGAGGGACAGGGGGCGGAGGGGGCAAGGGTTGGGGGGCAGGGGAGCCGTGAGACCCGCAGGCCCCGGGCTCTGCTCTGGGCAGGGCTGGGGTCGCTGTCGGGGTGGGCGGGCAGGGGGCTCAGCCCGCCGTCTGCCGGTAGTTGCCATTGATCTCCGGAGTGATGGTGACAGCCTCGGCGCCCAGCGGCAGCCGATCGCTGTACTCAGAGCCCGCCTCGAACTCCTCCTGGTTGGCTTTGGACTGCGACTCCGCCAGCGAGCAGGCTGCCAGGCTTTCCTCCCGCCTCAGGCCCCCACCGGGGTCCCCTTGCTCCGCCTCCTCCTCCTCCTCCTCCGGCTCCTCGCCCGGCGCCGCCTCCGGCTCCTCGCCGCCAGCCTCGCCGCCCGGCGCGTAGCTTTTCTCGGACTCCAGGTAGGAGGCGCGCGGGTCGAAGTCGGCGGCGATGCGCTTCTCCATGGGGTCGGGGGCCTGCGGCCGCAGGATCAGGCGGTAGGGCTTGCCCGGGTGTTTGGCCAGCAGATGACAGCAGGCGGCGCCCAGCAGGGGCACGGTGGCCAGCACCAGCAGGAACACGCTCACCCCCACGATGACCAGCAGCGACGGCAGCTCTTTCTTGGTGGCGAACACCACTTGCACGTGGCAGGCCTCGCCCGCCAGCGCCAGGCACACGGAGTAGTTGGTGCCGGGCCGCAGGCCGCGGAACCAGTAGGCGTTGACGCCCTCCTCCACGCGCGACCACTGCACGGCCGCGCCGCCGCCCGCCGGGCACAGGTAGAGCAGGCGCGGGGGCCGCCGCGCGCCGCCGGCCCCGCCGGGCCCCGAGCCCCAGCGCGCCGCCAGCGGCGTCAGCTGCACGCGCGCCTCGCGCTCCGCCACATCCAATGCGATGACGCCCAGCTCAAAGGCGTGCGGCTTGAGCTCCGCGCTCTGGTTGAACGCGTGGTTGGACACATACTGGGCGGGGTCCCCGTGGCCGCAGTGCTGCTTCTCGGACGGCTCTTGGGGAGTCTGGTCTTCCGCCTCTCCCTCGCCGGCCTCCACCTCCTCCTCGTCCTCCCCCGCCGCCGCCGGCTCCACCTCCCCGAGGACGGCGACCCGCGCCGGGCCGCCGCCTTTGGCTTTGCTTTCGGGCTTGGAAGGCAGGACGCTGTTGCCCCGGCCCTTGGCTGCGGACTTGCGCTCAGAGGTCGGGGTCTGCCCATCCGCTTCTCCCCCAGCACCAGGAGCGTGCTTTGGGGGCCCGGCCGCGGCCACCGCCACCCGCAAGGAAGTCGAATTGATGCCCAACTCGTTGTGCGCACGGCAGGTGTACACCCCCGCCTCCTTGGCACTCAGCACGGGCACCAAGAGGGAGCCGTTTGCGAGGGCCAAGAAGCGCGGGGTGGCCGGGGGCGCGGGCCAAGCCGGGGGCGGAGGCGGGGTCGGGGCCTCAGTCGGAGTGGGCTCGTCCCTGTCTCCTCCCCCCTCGCCATTCTCTGCCGCGTTTCCGTGGTCCTCCCCGCCCAGGAGCGGCGGTTCCAAGACCACAGTGCCCCCCGGGATCTGCAGTTGCCACTGCAGGCGGGGCGCGGGGTGTCCTTCGGCAGCGCAGTGCACCCAGAAGGGCAGGCCGGCGCGCAGAGGGGTGCCAGGCGCCTCGGGCGGCGGCTCCGCGCTCAGAAGCACGCTGGGCGGCGCGCAGGGCAGGGCCGGCAGGCGGTGCACCGGCACCCCGCGCAGCGCCGGGGGCGAGGCGCATGCGATGGAGTCGGGCTCCGGCAAGGAGACCCGGGTGCTAGCGGCCCAGGCCTGCAGCCACACCAGGCCGCAGCCGCAGTGGAAGGGGTTGTGGTAGAGCTGCAGGTGCGACAGCGCGCTGAGTGCGTCGAAGGTGCCGGGCTGCAGCGTGCGCAGCCGGTTGTTGTTGATGCGCAGGGAGCGCAGGTCGGGCAGCGCGCCGAGCGCGTCGCGGGGCAGCGAGCCCAGGCTGTTGTGGTTCATCTTGAGCAGCTGCAGCGCGCTCAGGTTGCGCAGGTCGCTCCACGGGAAGCTGGAGATGAGGTTGTGGCTCAGGTCGAGGTTCTTGAGCTGGCTCAGCACCGCCAGTGAGCCAGGCTCCACGGTGCGCACCTCATTGTGCGCCAGCCACAGCGACGTGACCTGCGTGACGTTGGCAAAGGCCCCGCGCCGGAGCACGGTGATCTTGTTGGCGGACAGGCTGAGCGTGGTCACGTTCGCCGGCAGCCCTTCGGGAACCTCGCGCAGCTCCTTGTAAGCGCAGTCGGCGAACTGGTGAGCGTACTTGTCCACGCAGGCGCAGGGCTCCGGGCACGCCGCGGCCACTCTTAACAACGCCCAGGACAACCACAGGGCTCGAAGGGGCGCCATGGCGGCTCCTGCCGACGGGGACAAGAGAGGAGAAGGTGACGCCAACCTCCAGCCTTCCTCTCCTACCAAGCTCTGCCTCCCCAGATCCCAGCAGGGCTTGCCCCAGAGCCTCTCGTGGGCATGAGTGGAGCTAAAACAAGGCTGAGGACCCGGCGGGCGTTTCTTGTTGGGATCCTTTCTTTTCCAACTCTTTCCCAGCCCCCAACCTACCCCTCAATAGGCTGGGCACTGTCCCCTCTTTGTGTTTCTAAGTAATTCCTCCAACAAGGCAAAATGGACGCACGGAAAGGATATTTTTGTCCGTGGCTTGCTGCCCTCCCCGTTCACCCTTTGTCCTACTCACACCACCGGCACACGCGCCCACACAGGCACGCACCAACACAGACACAGACTTCAGCTCTGGGGAGGCTCACAAGGCATCTCCCCCCCCCCCCCCACACACACACAGGCACCCAGACAAGGACACTGCACCCAGCGTCTGCACTGTGGTGTTCCACCAGGGTGCAAAGCGCTTTCCCTTTCATTGTGAGAACTGACAGGCGCAAGTCTTCACACCAACCGACCCCCACTTGGGGACACAGGCGCACACTCACACCTCCCCAGAGACTGAAACCGGAGCAGGTGAGCAATGCTGAGCGCCTGCCCGGCTGGAGGTGGGATCTGATCAAGCAGACCCGCCGGCCTCTTGGCAAGTCGCTGACTTGGCACGCAGCTCCCGCAGGGAGAACCCAGGCGCCTGGCCCACGTTCCCTCTGGAGAGGTACGCCGGGCGAGAGTGACTGCAGAGCGGTCCCTGGGAGAGGGGGGCTGCCACTACTCATAGAAGCTGGGAGAATCTGCGCCTTTCTTCCCAGCTCCACACTCCTGGGGGTCCCGGTACAACCACAGCCCCAGCCGCACAACCGCACTCAGACCCCCGCCCCCACCCAGGGTGCCTGCGGGGGTTTTGAAAAGCTCCTGCCTCACCCTGCCTTTGGGACACCCCCCTCCCCGCTCCGCCTCAACTCCTAGGGGAGGGTCCCTCACCCATCCTGCTCCTGGTTTCTCCCAGACACAGCCCCCCACCCGCTGGACCAACGCCCACCTGGGCGGTGGCTGTGGGCCGGTTCTCCGCTTACCCGCACCCGCCGACTCCAGTGCGCTGCCCTCGGGCGGGGACCCTTTCTCCAGAAGCGCTGTCGCCTAGCAGGGGCACAGCCCGAAGGAGCTTCCAGCATCTGTTGCTGCGGCTGTCGGGAAAACGGGGGAGGGGCAGAGGAAGGGCCAGGTAAGTTTGGGGACTCCCCAGCTCCGAAGTCACACTTCAGATTGTGTTCCCTGCGCGTCTCGCTGGCTGCAGGTTGGAGAGAGCCCTTGCGCGCTCCCGGGCTCGGCGGGGACGCGCATGCCTCTCCCACCTCCGGCAACGTCTACGTTTGTGAAAGCCGTAGAGACCCTCCCCCGGGCCGAGCCGCCCCCACGCCCCCGCAATCCGCCGCCCGCTGACATTGTCACTCCCGCACCACGACCAGGCACATCGGCGCGCGCACGACCCTCGCACCTCCACACAGTCCGCGTCTGAATCGTTGCCTCCCAGCAGGCTGCGTTCGCAGGGACCCCTGCACCCGGGCCCCTCTCCCTCGCACCCGCCTCCACGCGCGCTCACCCTCCACGCGCTCGTCTGCCAGCGCCCGCAAGCTTTTACGCCCCGCGACACGTGAGACAAACCATTTTGAGGAATTGGAGGGAGAGGGGGGAGGAAAGGCGCGTGGCTGCGGGAGGGGGGCGTGGCTGCGCCTCGAAACACTTTCAGCAAGCGCAGACGGTGGCGCACGGAGACCTGGAGCGGGACCGGCCCGGCGCGCGCGGGCCCTTCCCTCCCGCACCGCCCTGCCGGCCGCCTCCTCCCCGAAGCCACGTTCAACACGATGCATAATTGATAGTGTTAGCAGAGCGCCTCGCCCTCCCTGCCTTTTTTTTTTTTTTTTTTTGCCTGGATCTGGGCAGATCCGAGCCCCGATCTCCCCCCTCCCCACCCCCCGCCAGGCTAACCCGGAATCCAGAACGCGAGGCCCCGCAGAGCGCGCGGGGAAGAAAGTCCCCTCCCTAAGTCCGCCGCCGCCCCCCCGCCCAGCCCCTAAAGCCGGGACTCCTTACGTCTGGTCTTTGTGGCTAAGCCAACGCCAGAAGCCCACCGCCCAATGCGCGGTCCCGTGCGCACTGCTGGGCGGGGCCCGGGGCCAGCGTGCGCCCCGGGGAAGCCAGCCTGGCGCCCGCAAGCGCCTCCTGACCTTCGGGTCTTGCCAGCCTCGGGCGGGTGGGGCCCCGAGGCTGCCGCGGGGGGCGCGGGGCTGCCTGCACGACGTCTGCCCGTCCCGAGCGTGAGCTGCGGCTCAGGGCCCGAGCGCTGCGCCCGCCCGGAGCCACGCTGGGCCGCCCCCGCCGGCCGTCTCACACCCTCACACAACAGCCGGCCTGGGCAGACGCGCCGTTCCCAACTCTGGCTCCTTAGCTCTGGCGAAGCCTCGACGTTTCTTTTAGCAACGAGGAGGCGGAGGCGCTGGGATGTCGAGGCATTTGGTGAAAACCCGGCTTCCGCCCCCACCCCACCCCACCCCACCCCACCCCCAGTGCTGCCTACAGCGGCTCTGGAGCCAGCTGTCGGCCACAACCGAAAAAAGGGGTCCGGGCTCCGGGCGAGGCGCAGAGCCCGCCCCGCTACCGAGCTCGGGGTGCGCTTGGCCCCCCGGCCCTGACCCGGGGCAGTGAGGGTCTCTCGCGGCGCGTGGACAGCGCGCGCGTTGGGGGCCTCTGCCGAGATCAATACCCCGATTTGAGTGTTGAGCATTTTAATGAGCTAGGCAAGGGGTGGGGGAGGGAAGCAGGAGAGGCGCGCAGCATCCAAAGAGACCACCCGGCCGGGGGTACCCGGCCGAGGCTCTGTAAATTAAATATGAACAGGCTGGCGCTGGCGCTCGAGCCCCCTCCTGCTTCTGTCGTCGCCGCGGGCGGCCCAGCGGGCTGGGGCCGGCGCAGCTCTTCCGAACCCAGAACTTAACACCTGCTCGCGCCCCAGGCTCCCCACAGCTGACGGGGGGGGGGGGGGACGCGCCAGCGCCAGGGCGCCTTTGGGGGAAGGTGGTTGGAGCAGGTCCCCGGGGTGAGGACCCGTTGCTGGCCGAAGCTGCGGTTGGACAGTCGGGAGCGCGACCCTGGCGGGGGAGTGAGTCCAGAACTTGGGGTCTGGAGGGCTTGGGGGGGTGGCGTGGGCGGCGGGACTGGCACCGACCTCTTTTGTTTGTGGAGCAAGAGGGAGATTCTGGGAGCACTGCGCGGGGCTAGGGTGGGGGAGGCGGGGGTCCGGCAGCAGTGACAGAATGGGACCCCGCACGGCGGGTCCTGGAGACTTTAGGGGCTGGGGGAGGGGCGCCGAGGCCTCCCGCTCCCCACCCCCCCACCTCAATTTTTCATCTTTTCTGGTAATTTTTTCGTCCTGCGGGGAGATCGGGAGAGTGACTTGGAAGGGGCTAGAGACCAGAAGGCAGGTTCCGGGGGATGGAGGGGAGAACGGGCCCGCTGGCCCTGGGCGCACAGCCTCCCCGCAGCGCAGGGACCTGCCCTGCCAGCGAATCAGAAACCACTCAGGGCGCGCGGGCCAGCAAAGATCTCTCTTCCTGCTCCCTTGCCGGGGCTGCCTGGGCGGGATGGGGCTCGCCCGGAGACAGGGCTCCGGGAAGCTGGCGAGGACGGCAGAGGCGCAGGGGCCACAAGAGCGCGCGCCCAGGTCCTCCCGCCGGTCCCCCACGGCTTCCGCTTTTGTTCCCCAGAGCCTGCCCTGGGGGGAAGACGCCCCTTACCCCTGCCTTCAATCCTGGGGAGTCCAGGGCCCGCGCGGACGCCGGGGCGGGTTGGGGGCAGGGAGGGGAGCTGGCACTCTGGGGTCGGTTTCGGAGCTTGGAGAGCACACCTCGCGGGACTGGCGCCTGGAGCGTCCCCACTGCGCCCGCGTCCTCCATCACTAAAACAGGCACCTGGTCTGGTGTGTGGGAGAGGGGAGGGACTCCAGGTTCCCAGCGAGCGCCGAATCTCTCCAGTTCGGCTGAGGCTTTCTACTAGGCTGGGGTCCTGCCCCTCTTTCTCCCCCAGCAGGCTCAGCGACAAGAGCTGGTGCCTCCGGCCGCTTTAAAAAAAAATTTTTTTTTTTTAAATTTTCCCTTAATGCCCTTACCTCTAACTCGCACCTCACGGAAGCGAGGGTCTCCAGGAGACCTAGGGCTACCGCCCACAGGATCCGGGGACTTTCGCACCCGGCTCTGCAGCGCGGGTCTCGGGTACAGGCCCGGTCCGCGCGCGCCCCCTGCTGGGACCGCGTGCGGGACGCCGAGGCGGGGCAGTGGGGCGCTGAGCGTGGCCGCCGGGTTCCCGTGGGGCGCGCAGAGCCACGGTCCAGGAGTCTGCAACCTCGCACCCCATAGACTTCTCGGAGCCCCTGAATTCTCCCTGAGCCCTAGTCCTTTGCGGGATTCAGTGAGTTCAGTATATGGGAAACTTCCCATATACCTGTCCAGGTGGCAGGTGCGCCTGCCCTTCTAAACCTCACAGCTTCGTCAGGGGCCTATAAAATGTCCCAAACCTGATAAAGAAAATGTGTTGGCAGGCCGGCATCATGGCGGCTTGGGACGCCCGCATCACCTATCAGAGTGCCTGGCTCCTTCCAGTGCAGCTTCCTACATCCTGGAGGCAGAAGGAGGTGGCTCAGGTCCTTGGTCCTCACCCCCTCACCTGGGAGGTCAAATACAGCTCCCAGCTGCTGCCTGGCCCAGCCCTGGCTGCTGTGGGCATTTGGGGAGTGACCCTGTAGATGGAGGATCTCTGTGTCCTCTCTCTCTCTCTCTCTCTCTCTCTCTGCCTCTCCTTCTCTCTCTGTCACTCTGCCTTTCAAATACATACATACATACATACATACATCTTTAGAAGCAATGACTTGGAGCTGGCACTGTGGCATAGTGGATAAAGCCACTGCCTGCAGTGCCAGCATCCCACACGGGCACCAGTTCAAGTCCTGGCTGGCCCACTTGATTCAGCTCTCCACTGTGGCCTGGAAAAGCAGCAGAAGATGGTCCAAGTGCTTGGGACCCTGCACCTACGTGGGAGACCTGGAGGAAGTTCCTGGCTTTGGACTGGCACAGCTCCAGCCGTTGCAGCCAACTGGAGAGTGAACCAGAGGATGGAAGACCTCTCTCTCTCTCTCTCTCTCTCTCTCTCTCTCTCTCTCTCTCTCTGCCTCTCCTTCTCTCTCTGTGACTCCGACTTTCAAATACATAAATCTTTTAAAAAATAAAATAAAAGCAGTGAGCGCATGGACACAAAGCACTGGGCCTGGTGCCCAGTAAAGAGCTGTTGTTCTCCCGGTAATAACTGAATAGGATTGTCTGCTCGGATGGCCTTACCGAGTGTGGGGCAGCTCTGATGGCCAGGTCTGCCTGAGGCCGGCTCTGGGGGGAGGCCCTCGGCCCGTCCCACGCCCACCCAGAGCCCCCATCTCCAGCGGCAGCAGTCAGATTCCTGTCGTTATGACTTGGAAAGGCGTCCGGTTCAGATCCTAGTGCTGCTGGCTGGCAGCTGCAGGCGTGGGGGAAGGTTTTTAATTAGAACTGCATCCCGTGTAAGTATTTATTGGGCTCCGTGACTTTAATTATTTTCTAGGGAAAAACAAAAAACCCACACTTGCCTATGGGAAGATGGCTGGTTGCAGCCACCTGTGGCGGCGAGCTGACGGCAACAGCGGAGGGTTTCCTGAATGGCCCGGATGGAGTCGGCGTCATTAATAATTAATATTAATAATCCGGGACCCGGCCCACCACCTTCCTGCCAGCGCCGCCACAAAATCAGCTTAGCGCACTGGCGCATGCGTTCACGGCCATCGGAGTTCACGCCGGCTCTCCCAGCAGGGGCTCCTCTCCTGGGGCTGCCCTGCTCTGTGCTCGTCCTGCTGCAGAGGGGACGCCTGTCTGGGGGAGGCGCCACGCCCGCTCAGCTGGCCACCCCAGCTGGGGCTGGACCTGAGGCTGCCAGCCTGCCCGCTCCACGGCCGGCACAGCCAGGGCCTCCGCGCTTTCTGTCTCTCTCCAGTGCTGCCCTTAAGAAGCCTGTGGCCTCAGGCTGTGTCCTTGGTGGTGCCGTGGGAGGGCCTGGGCCACAGAGGGGTCAGCACGCTTGCTTTGACAGACGTGTGGGATGGGCAGACTGGATTCTCTCTCCTGCAGCCACATTCCCTTCACATCTTTGTTGGCACACTGGCTTGGGCCCCCACCTCTGAGCCCATCACTGGCCAAACAGATGCAATGGATGGACTTGGAGCAAGTGCACTTCCCTGGCCTCCCCACCAGTGAGAGGGGCAGGACGAGTGTGTGTTCACGGACATGAGTGACTGCAGTTACAAAGAACCACGTAAGATGCTTCCTTAAAAAAAAAGATTTGTTTATTTAATTAAAGGGCAGAGTGACAAAGAGAGAGAGGAAGAGACAGAGAAAGAGGGATCTTCCATCCACTGGTTCACTCCCCAGAGAGCCTCAGTGGCCCGGCTGGGCCAGGAATTCCAGCCCGGTCTCCCACATGGGTGGCAGGGCTCCAAGCACTTGGGCATCTTCCGCTGCTGCTTTCCCAGATGCGTTAGCAGGGAGCTGGATGGAAATGGAGCAGCCGGGACTTGAACCAGCACTCCCACATGGGATGCTGGCGTCACAGGCCGTGGCTTAACCCCCTACGCCAGCATGCTGGCTCCAGGCGCTTCCTCCTCTGGTGCCTCTGAGCAGCGTCCAGGCTGGGCTGGGCTGGGCTGGTGGGAGCAGGTTCAGGGCCTCTCTCTCTCTCTCTCTCTCTCTCGGGATGCTCTGCTTTCTCAGAATTCTTGAAAGGATACCAATCTGTTCTTGGAAATGGCGGTGCTGGCTCCGCCGCTATTTTGGGAGCAGCAGGGCTGCGCATGAGCAGGGGCCGTTGGTGAACTTGGAGCTGTTCCCTCGTGACTGCCGACAGGAGGCTGAGACAGGCCCTCCACCGCCCAGGCGGGGAACGGGAGCAAGCAGCCCACGGGGCCCTGGGCCTCTGTGGGGTCTCGGGCGGCCCCGTGCCCGCTCCCTCCTAAGTGTCCACTCTTGCTACGGCCGGGGACACACTGGATGCACCCAGAGCCGCTGCCCTCCGACAGCCCAGTCCTTGGGGTGCTGGGGCTGTAACAGGAGCCAGTGGCAAATCCACGGGGGCGGGGGTCCTGCAGGAGGTGTCCTGGCCGAGTGTGCAGCCACTCCCCCCACCTCTCTGCAGCCTGCCCTGTCTCGGAGCCCATCAGCACTTCAGGACCCCAGGAGCTAAGCCCCTGCCCCAAGCACTGTGCACTGCTCTGAGGGCCCTTGGCACAGCAGGAGTCCAGGGGGCAGCGTTAACAGAGAGTAGGGCACAGCAGGGGGACATCTGCACAGGAGGCCTGGAGGTCCGGCAGCCTACCCTGACTTCATTGGAGGTGGGGGGGGGGAGAAGAGGCCCGGGGAGAGGTCACAGCTGGGGAGCTGGGAGGCCAGGAATGGCCGTAGCCTAGCTGAGACCCTCCCAGGGCATGGAGGGGTCAAGGACCCCCTCCCTGGTGAGCTTGCTGGGGAGGAGCCCTGGAGACGCTCAGCCTCTCCAAGGGGGCAGTCAGATGTTTCCCCGGGTGACACAGGTGGCCCAGCATCAGGCCTCCCCTTGTGAACCCCTGGAGCTCGTGGGCCCCTGCCCCACAGCCGGGAGAGCGGAGGTTGTGCCCACACTTGGAGGCGGCACCTCCAGGCAGGCAGCCCGGGCTGCACCCCAGGTGGGCCTGCACCCATTGTCCGGGAACTTCCCACACTGCACCTGCTCTAGGGGCTCGGGTCTGCCACGGGCTTGTCCTGAGCCTACCAAGTCGCAGAGGGTCCCTCAGCACAGAGCCACCCCCGCCGCCGAGGCAGACCCCCGACCCCCCCCCACCCAGCGGAGAGGACGGGCTGGGAAGGGCACTGCTCGGCAGGGCTCAGCCGCGTCTCCCAGGCCTTATCTGCGCGCCCAGCTGGGGACTTGATGTATTTATTTGCTTCTGCCGGCCCCTCTGTGCGGCTCCACAAGTCTGCCGGGGCAGCAGCACAGGCAGCCCGGCGGGGACATGGAGGAGGGGCCGCCATAAATCCCTGTGTCCTCAGCAGCCAGGGGACAGAGGGGACAGAGGAGGAGGCTGGCGGGAACCAGGAGGAGGAGCTGGGGACAGGGCTGCCTGGACCCTGCCTGTCCTAGGAGGGAGAGGGGCAGGGCGGGCGGGAGACGCTCTGGAGTCGCCGCAGTGCCCGCTGCTCTGGGCGCCCGCTGGTTTGCTGAGGGGCAAAGTTCACACAGCAGAGCTGGGGTTTGCACCCTGGAGAGGGGGTGGGTTTCCCCCAAACCCTTATCTGCCACGCACACCCTCGGCGCCCTGCTCGCAAGCTGCCTCCAGGGGGCAGCACCACGGGCCCGGCAGAACTTCCTGGGAACTGGGTGGCCCCAGATGTCCCCGCCCCTGCCCCAGCCCGTCCCCTGCCCCCCCCCCCCCCCCCCGACAGTCTGCTCTGCGCGCAGCCCGAGCCGGCCCCGCGTGCGATTTCACAACCCTTCCTGTCGTGCCGGCGTTCCAGAAAATGTCTGCGGTTCCCCCACTGCTTTTGCCCTGCAGCGCGGGGTGCTTATCGTGTTTATCTGCCGGCGTGCGCTCCAGGCAGCTGGTCCTGCACAGAATTCCGTTGGGCTGAGTGGAGGAATTGATCTGAGCCGAGGAGGCCGGCGTCTCCCCCTCCAGCGACTGCACAGCTCGGAGGGTGGGTGGGTGGAGACCGCTCAGCTTCCTGGTTGTCCTGGCTCCAGGATGGGGTGGGGTCGGGGAAGATTCTAGACCCTTCTCTCCACCGGCGCCACGGGCAAGCGCTGGTCTTCCTCCCGACGGAGGGGGTGGCGCCCCACAGGCACTGCGTCATTGCAGGCCAATGGGACTTAGGGGTGCAGTGCCATCAGGAGAAATGGGGTCTCAAAAAGCTCCTTCGTGGCTGGCGCCGCGGCTCACTAGGCTAATCCTCCACCTGCGGTGCTGGCACCCCGGGTTCTAGTCCCGGTTGGGGCGCCAGATTCTGTCCCGGTTGCTCCTCTTCCAGGCCAGCTCTCTGCTATGGCCCGGGAAGGCAGTGGAGGATGGCCCAGGTCCTTGGGCCCTGCACCTGCATGGGAGACCAGGAGAAGCACCTGGCTCCTGGCTTCGAATCGGCGCAGCGCTGGCTGTAGCAGCCATTTGGGGGGTGAACCAACAGAAGACCTTTCTCTCTGTCTCTCTCTCTCACTGTCCGCTCTGCCTGTCAAAAAAAAAAAAAAAAAAAAAAAAAAAAAAAAGCTCCTTCCTGGGGCATAGCAATCTTGAAAAAATAGGTTGAGAAAGATCGCCCTGCAAGAAAGAATGAGGGTCACTTTAAGCATGGGCATGGGGGTCACTCTCGGGGAGTGCATCACCCGAGGGTGGCAGACAGGAGAGGGAGAGCAGGAGACCTGCGCACCCCGAGAGGCGTGGGCTGCCGTGACTCTGCCCCCTGACCTGGCCCCGCGCTCAGCCGTCCTGCCCTGTGGTCACCTGGGGAGCGAGGGCTCGGGCTCTGACCACTCGGGCAGCTCAGGAGGCTCAGCCAGGTCACCTGTGCCCAAGGTTGGCCAGCACCCAGCAGGGAGCCGGTTCTGCCGTGCTGGCTGGCAGCCTGAGCACCGGAGCTGGCGGCTGTCGCTCCCGCAGCGCCTCGCCCACTCCTCCAGGCCGCCAGTCTGGCTTCTCTGCGGCTGGTGCAGGCCCACAGCCTGCAGCCCGGCTCTCTGCTCCTGCTGGACGCCCGCCCCCGTCGGTCCCGACTGCGTTAACAGTCTCCGTTGCCAAGGGAACCCTGAACCTTGAGCCTCACCCTGACTTTACCCGGACTCCCAACCCCACCCCATCTGTACTCCGACTCTCACCTGGGCTCTCGCCTCGGCTCCCCCACCTGTGACCCTCACCCATTCCAGTCACGAGTGTCTCCACACCTGCGTCCCTCCCGAGCTCATGCCCACTACTTGTCCTAAGTGGATCTTAAAAGACTCCACTTATGGGGCTGGCGCCATGGCATAGTGGGTAAAGCCACCGCCTGCAGTGCTGGCATCCCATATGAGCGCTGGTTCTAGTCCCAGCTGCTCCTCTTCCGATCCAGCTCTCTGCTGTGGCCTGGGAAAGCAGTAGAAGATGGCCCAGGTGCTTGGGCCCCTGCACCCACATGGGAGACCTGGAAGAAGCTCCTGGCTCCTGGCTTTGGATTGATGCAATGCTGGCCATTGTGGCCATCTGGGGAGTGAACCAACGGATGGAAGACCTCTCTTTCTCTCTCTCTCTCTCTGCCTCTTTATAACTCTGCCTTTCAAATAAATAAATAAACCTTTAAAAAAAAAAAAAGACTCCACTTACAGGGTGGGCATTTGGCCTGGTGGTTAAAATGTCATGTGAGACTCCTATATTGGAGTCCGTGGGTTCGAGTCCCAGCTCTGCGTCTGCTCCAGCACCCTGGGAGGCAGCAGGTGATGGCCCAAGTACACGGGTTCCTACCACCCACGTGGGAGCCCCACGGTGGAGCTCCAGGCTCCTGGATGCAGCCTGGCTCGGCCCTGCCTGATGTGGACATTTGGGGACTGAACCAGCAAATGGGGCCTCACTGTCTGTGTCTCTGATTCTCAAACAAAATTGAAAAAAAAAAAAAAAAGAATCCCACTAAAACATCAGTCTGAGCAGCTGGTGGGGCAGTAGTAGCCACAGTGGCCCAGTGTGGCTACAGCGCCCCCTGCTGGCCATGTCTGGAGCAGCCCTCGAGGTAGGCAGAGGGGGGAAGGAACCCCTCAGAGGAGGGGTGGCAGAGGCTGGGAGCAGTCAGGCTGTGGGGAGGATGTGGGAATGGGGCCTGTGGGGCACAGAGCCAGGCTGGACTTGAAGTGTGAGAGCAGGTGGGGCTGGGAAGAAGATGCAGGCCGAGCCCCACTTGCCCGTGTTAGGAAGTCAGAAAGTTGCCAGGGGCCCAGTGAAAACGCACCCCTGGGAGGGAACACAGCAGCCACGGAGGCAGCCCAGTATCCTACACTGCAAGTCCTGCCCACATCCCGTAACCTTACGGGGGTCCCAGCCTCCCCCCAGGGGGAGCCCAGGAGAACCCTCTCTGCCCAGACCAGGTGGGCTACCCCGCCGGACAGCAGTGGGCAGTGAAACCTCAGGAGGAATCTCACGTGTTGCACCCCCAGCAAACCCTGTGTCCAGGAGAAGAGGGTGGGGAAGGAGAAACGGCGGAGAGACCCAGACCCCGTTCCCTTATAAGCCCTGGTCTGAATGCAGACTGCACGCTCAGCTCGTCCCGAGACACCGGCCTGTCCTGCCGGGTGCATTTCGGCCCCCAGCCCTTCCCCTAGCCGCCGGCCTGGCCCGGCACTGCCGCCATCAGACTGTGTGACCTTGCTGTCCCAGTCTGCCAGGCTGGGCGCCGTCTCAGATTCCGTCTGAGGGGAGGGGCCGCCCGTCCTGACAGATCCCTGGACACGAGATCCTATGCTTTTTTTTTTTTTTTTTGCTAAGACCTAACATCCGCTTATTTTTCCATAACGTACACTGTACATTTGTGTGGCTCCTTATAGGCTGCAAAGCAATCTTCCTACACGTCGTCTCCCTGGTTTGCAGAGGTCCTGTGCAGTTCTTGTGACCCGTATGAGCCCCCTTCACAGAGCCGAATTTGCCAGATCAGGACCACAGGCTGCTGAGTGAGGTCTGAACTCAGGCCCCTGGCTTCCAGCCCACCCCTGAGACCTCCTGGTTAGGGAGCGTGGAACCTGCAGATGAGGGACCCATGCTGTGGCGTAGCAGGTAAAGCCACTGCCTGTGATGCCAGCATCCCATGTGGGCGCCAGTTCGCGTCCCAGCTGATCCACTTCCAATCCTACTCCCTGCTCAGGGCCTGGGAAAGCAGCAGCAGATGGCCCAAGTGCTTGGGCCCCTACCACCCACATGGGAGACCCGGATGAAGCTCTGGGCTCCTGGCTTCAGCCTGGCTCCACACTGGCCATTGTGGCCATCTGGGGAGTGAACCAGTGGACGGAAGAGCTTTTTCTCTCTCTCACTCTGACCTTCTAACTATGTAAGCAAATCTTTAAAACAAACAAAAACTCCTGGAGACAAGGCACAGGTGGCACATGAGGTCTCTGACCCTTTGGTCAAAGGGCCGAGCTGAGGAGTGCAGGTGCCTTGGGCAGGTCAGTGGGGTGAAGGGTGGCGGCAGTGGGCAGTTCCATTAGCTGGCTGCCCACACAGGCCGGGGTGCAGTCCCCAGCACTGGTGCCACAGGAGTGCCTGCAGGTACCTACCTGGGAGGCTGCCTCTGTGACGTCCCACACGCGCATCACGCACCATCACCAGCGTCCCTGGCCTCCCTGTCTGCCGAACGTGGGACGCAGAAGAGGAGAGCCCCCTCCCGCACCAGGCAAGAGGCCTCTCGTTGGCTCCTGCGGGGTGGCCCGAGCAGAGTCTATGAGTGGAGCCTCAGAAATTCAACTAAAACGCACAGCTTTATTAACGCATAAAACCCATCACCAGCCTTGCCTGGGGACAGCCGGCATGGGGACAGTTCCTCAGGAGCCCCCAGTGGGTCCCCAGGGCACCTGCGGTGTGGGAGCGGAGGTTCCGGGCCCGCGGCACTGGGCTGTGTGTGCAGTGGGGGACATTTCCGGGTTGGTCCTTGGGGGAAGAGGGTGGAAGGCTCTGGGGGCCCAAGACTGAGGACGAAGCCTGGGTGTGTGGGGGGTGGGGAGGCATTTGTGTGGCTGGGACAAGGTGAGCAAGCTTCTCCCAGGAGCTCACAGTGGTGGTGGGGGAGCAGCGGCTCCCGTCTGCTGGATGGGTGCTCGAGGGGTTAGGAGATCTGGCCTCAGCCCGTCCAAGGCTGGGAGAACCCAGGCTCCGGGGGCAGGTGGCTGTGAAAGGCACTTTGGGTACACGTGGGACTGCAGGTGCTGCCCATGGGAGCAGCGAGCAGTCCCCTGGGGCGATGGCGTGGGGGTGGGAGAGGAGTGCAAGGACTCCTGTGGGAGTGGCAGGTGGGGCAGCCGGGGCCACTCAGAGCCCCCCTGGGGGGGTGGCCTTGGACCCTGCATTGTCAGGTGTTTAGGAAGGGGTCCCAGATTTTGGACCTAAGGACACCTGAGCCCTGGGGGCAGGGCGCTGGGAATGTGAGATGGGTGGGGCCTGGCCCAGGGAGTCTCCCCTTCTCTGGCCACCTCTGTCCCCATCGCCCACCGCCTCCTCTCAGCTCTGCTGGGCGGCGCCTTGTTCCAGGCTGTGGCCAGCGACAGAGGCAGACGTGCCCTCCGACAGGTGCTGGAAGTAGGCGCTCAGAGCCTGCAGCCTGGGAGTGGGCAGGGCCGGGGCCGGCGCCTCAGCTCGCAGGCCCAGGGAGCGGCAGTACTTCTCCAAGCCCTGCTGCGCGTCGCCGCGGTGCGCGCCCAGAAGCTCCTGGAAGCTTGCCTTGTGCAGGGCCAGCAAGCGGGCCTCGGCCCGGGACAGGACGGCCGCCTGCACCAGCGGCTGCAGGGAGGCAAAGCACTGGAGGCTACGGAAGGAGTGCACGTGCCGGGCCAGCTGCCGGCTGGGGGAGACCTCCAGCAGGAGGCACAGGTCACGCATGGCCAGCACGGCTGCCAGGGCGCTGCCCTCGCTCATGCTTCTCGCCAGGTAGGTCTCGGCCAGGCTCTTGAGCTTGAAGCTGCTGGCGCCGGGCACGAGTTCGCGCACGAGGGGCAGGAGAGCCAGGAAGCCCGACACGGCCTCCTGGAAGGCCCCCAGCTTGTTCATGTCTTCCAGGGCCCGGAGGAAGACGGGGAGGCTGGGGCCCCATAGCGAGTAGCAGGCCAGGACGGGGCGGCGCATGGCGCCCAGGAAGCCAAGGAAGTGCTGCAGCCCCACCTCCAGGGACACCGCCTTGGAGCAGACGCTGAAGGCTCCAGGCTGGATGAGCACCCGGAACTTGGTCTCGCGGTTCACGGCCGCCAGCTGGCTAATCTTCTGGGCTGGGCAGGAGAGAAGGGGAAGGTGAGGCCCCAGCTCAGGGGCGCCGCCCAGCGCGTGATCCCACCGCGGCGCCTGCTGGGAGGGACCAAATGCGGCCTGGATACCAGCTCTGACGGCCCTGGGGTAGGAAGAGGGCAGGGGCAGGCTGCCCCACCCAACAGACCCGTCAGCCTTCACCCAGCCACGCGGAGACCCCAGACTGCTCCTGCATGGCCCTCCGCACCCTGGCCTCCGGTCCCAGAGTCAGTAAGCTCAGGCCGCCAACCCTGCCGGGAATGGGAATGCCAGACCTGCCCGGACTGCGCCACCCACAGAGCCAGCGCTGAGGTCCGCGGAAGCGCCTGCCCCTTCTGTCCAGCGAGGCTACCCCTCATGTTGGACCTGCAGGGCTTGCGGCTCAGGGCGGGGCGTGGTGAGGCCACAGCAAGCTCGGGGAGGGGTGTCGTGGGGCCCTCCCACACCCGGGTGCAGGTCACAGACGGGACCCCAGGTGAGGGGGTGTCCCGCCCACTCAGCCAGAGCTCCGGCCATCCTGCCCCTGGCGGTGGCTCGGAGGCTAAGCTAGGAAGGGGCGGTCCCCGGAGAACGCACTTTCACTGTCGATCTTGAGGTCAAAGAAGACCAGGGGCCTGTCTTCTGCGTGGGGGTCAGCGAGGGTCACGTCCGGGGCCCGCGGGGAGCTGAGGCCCTCCAGCTGGAGGTCACTGGACTCGCTGCTGCTGTTGGCCTGCTTTCGGCGGGGCTGCAACACAGAACAACCAACGGGTCAGGGGGCGTGCCTGGGGCACACGGCACACGCGTGTGGGTGCGGGGCGTCGGGAGCCAGCTGGCACAGCAGGGGCCTCTGTGTGCCTGGGAGAGAGGGTACGTCCCTGGGTGCACGAGCCGGTGTGTCGCGTGTGAGGACTCGCGTGTAAGCCAGGCACGCACGCCTCCGAGTAGGGGTGAGGGGGGAGACGGTGCAGGTCGGTGCAGGTGTGGGTGTGCCTGTGCGTGCAATGAGGCGTGAACCTGTGTGGACACCTGCAGGCAGACGCGTGAGTGGACCTATGTAGCGAGCAGGTGCAAGGTCGAGGCTTGGGGACTGCTATGCTGAGTGGGGACCATGGGCAGAGCCTCCCATGGAGCCCCAGCCAGCAGCTTTCCTGGTCCCCAAAGCCAGCTCAGGCCCAGTGCCCTGCAGAAGCAGAGGCTGGGGGAGGACTTCCCGCACCCCCCATGCCACACCCAGGTGGGCACACAGGTCTCGGAGATGGTTGTATGGTCGCACCCTCGCCAGTCCAGTGTGACATTTCTTTCCCACAAAACGTCAGTGAAGTCACGACCGCCCCCAGTGAGCACAAAGTGGGGAGGGGGCCTCGCGGGAGCTGTTCATGGTCACGGACGGACGGACAGACAGACACTGCAGGTCTCTGCAGAGCTGCCCCGCCTCTATACACATGGAGCTAGCAAAGAGTCTGCCCAGGCCTTGCGTGTCCTTGTGCTTGGCTGGGCCATGCCGGCAGAGGCGGCCTGCACACATCTCACTCCCCAGGCTGGCGTGGCTGCCTCACCTTCCTGGCTTGTGTCCTACCCAACGGGGCCTTCTCAGGAGGCTCGGGCACCACTGCTGGCTGGGGGCGGCAGACTCCTCTGCTTCTATCCCCAGGCTCCCAATGCCTGTCCCAGTCGCCAGGCCCGGTGCGCTTGGCTCGGGCTGGGGTCCCTCCTGCCAACAGCCCCGGAGTGGCCTCCTCCGCCTGTCCATCCTTCCTTGTCTCCGTCCTCGCGCTTGCTCCAAGCGAAGCCTCTCCTGCAGGCCTTGTCCCTTCGGGGCCCCATCTCCTGCAGGCCTTGTCCCTTCGGGGCCCCGTCTCCTGCAGGCCTTGTCCCTTCGGGGCCCCGTGGCGGGTCTCACGCGCAGATCTGCCCCTGCCACGCGCTCTTCTCATCTTTGCGCTACGGCTCTTCATGGCAGCCACGAGAGCCTCATTTTCGGAGCCTGCCGTCGCCCCGCCTGGAAGTGACCTTGGTCCTGGAGCCGTGTCTCTGATGGGCCCCTTCTTTGGGTGGGGTGTGCGCCCCCTTCCCGTGGAGCTCAGCGCAGAAGGGGCTGGGGCCCTCCCTGACTCCTCTTCCTTCAGGCCTTCTCAGCGTGGGCCACCCCTTCTGTGAATGCAGCCAGTGGTACCCTCACAACACCCGGCCCCCATCCCCTACTCCCAGCAAGGCCCCAGGGGAGCCCTGAGGCATGGACACGAGACTTTACTCAAGGGGCCGGCACGGTGGCATAGCAGGTAAAACCGCTGCCTGCAGTGCCGGCATCCCATAGGGGTGCCAGTTCGAGACCTGGCTGCTCCACTACAGATCCAGCTCTCTGCTATGGCCTGGGAAAGCAGTAGAAGATGGCCCGAGTCCTTGGGCGCCTGCACCCACATGGGAGACCCGGAAGAGGCTCCTGGCTCCTGGCTTCAGATCGGTGCAGCTCCAGCCATTGCAGCCATTTGGGGAGTGACCCAGCGGATGGAAGACCTCTCTCTGTGTTTCTCTCTCTCTTTCTCTCTGCCTCTCCTTCTCTCTCTGTGTAACTCTTTCAAATAAATAAATAAATCTTAAAAAAAAAAAAAAAGACTTCACCCAAGGACAGTAGGCGCTTGGGCCATCTGGCACCTCCCACTCTACAGATTGAGGTCACCGGGTGTGGGCGGGGCACAGAGCCCGGTGGGCATAAAGGGCTGAGGTTTGCCTGGAAGGGCAGCGGAGTGGTGGTGCAGAGGGGCCAGCCCATGTGTGGGCAGGGGAAGGCTCTGTGGGCGGTACAGGGGGAGAGGCTGAGAGTTCAGCGAGAGAGGCCAGTGGGGTCATGAGCTGTAAGATGCGAGCAGGTGCAGGATTTTCTCCCACTCTATGGCCTGGGGATGCTGTGGGCAGGAAAAACAGCTCAGCCACGGCCCCCGGGTGCCTTCAAGTCAGCTGTGAGGGGACTTCCAAAACCTCGTGGGAAATGGAGTCCAGAGACACGAATTCGGGGCCGACGCCGCTGGCCTCTACGCCCAGTGTTTCAGCGCACACGTTTCCCACGCGCTCCCTGTGGTCCTCTCGTGCATCCATCACACTCTTCCTCCCCAGAGGTCTCATAGCCTCGGCAGGCCGCCAGTGCCCCTGTGCCGCTCTGTCACCTTCCAGAAGCCAAGAAGGCTTGTCTGGGGAGCCCCCCGCCGGCATTGTGGCCCGGATGCACACGTCAGCTCCAGTCCAGGCTGAGTCACCGACAAACGTTGTGCACAGGGACACCCCTGCACCCCCACTCTGGTTCGGTGGTCCAAATGCAAGGCACAAGCAACCTCAGAAACTCTCAGCCCAGCTCATGTGGAGTCTCCACAGGTGGGAGCCACAGCGCGGACTCTGACATCCCCTATGGACACTGGTTCGAGTCCCAGCTGCTCCACTTCCCACCCAGCTCCCTGCTAATGCGCCTGGGAAGGCAGCAGAAGGTGGCCCGAGTGCTTGGGCCCCTGCACCCATATGGGAGGCCTGGAAGAAGCTCCTGGGTCCTGGTTTCAGCCTGGCCCAGCCCTGCCCATTGTAGCCACTTAGGGAGTGAACCAGCAGATGGAAGATCTGTCTGTCTCTCTGTAACGCTGCTTTTTAAGTAAGCAGCCGAATCTTTAAAAAAAAAATGTACGAGGGGGAATCTCATCTTGTTTTTGTCTTTTAATGCTTTTTCTTAAAACACTGGGGCTGCTGTCACGGTTAATTTATCAGATATATACACCCAAAGACCACACAGACCAAAGTCGCGGGCTAGGGCTTGCTCTCCCACCCCCACCAGGCCCGCGCTCTCTGGCTTGTCTCCATCACCTGACATGTGTGTGTGCAGCTCCCACTGTGCCCTCTGCCGGCTCCCTGGATACTGCCGGCCTGGGGGCCCCGCCGGGCGCTGCCCTGCGACTGCGGTCATCCCAGCCTCTCTCTCCGCCCCTGCTTCCCAGCTCCCAACTTGGTGCCCAGATTCAGAGGGGTTGGACCACGGGTGCCTCCGCTGGCTAAAACAGGAGGGCGCTCCACCTGGGGCCGGGCCTCAGCTTCATGCCAATGGCGACAGTGGGGGGAAGAGGAAGAGACGGCGGGTCTGGGGCCCCCAGGGGGGCTGCGGGGAGGTCACTGGCAGGGGGGATACATGGATAAAGAGCAGAGGGCCCAGGACCAAAGCAGGAAGATCGGCAGCATTCGAGGGGCCACAGAGACCGAGCACGAGGAGGGGACCCCGAGCTGAGGTGCTGGTCGGAGTTCTAAGGATGGCCGGGACCCGGGGCGCCTGCCCGTGCTGCTGCCGCGCAGGGAACGTGCAGTGGAGCACACAGGAGGACTGCGCACGGGCTGCGTGCGGGGTGGGGGACGAGGAGTGAGGCTGGCGCAGGGCTGGGTGTTAAAGCAGGCAGATGCCCCCTCTGCCCTCCCAAAAGCAGTGGGCAGGGAGGTCTGCAGTCAGGTGTCAGCCACTCCCAGGCCATCGAGGGCCCCAGCTGATGGCGAGGGTGGGACCAGAGCGGGGAGTGAGCCGTGGACTCTCGGGTGTGTTTCTCGCAGCACAGCTCCACCTGCAGGTGGCAGCACAGAGCAGCTGGCCACCGATTCCCTGTGCCTGCCAGGGCCTCACCTGGAGACAGGTGGGCAGGGCCGGGGTGGTGCCGCTGGAGGGAGGCGCAGGAGGAGGGCTGAGCTCGGGAGGGGCTGCGGTCAGTCTCAGGGGGCGGCTCTGAGGCGGGTACTTCCTGGTGAGGGTGAGGCGCAGGGCGTGGCCACGGGGCTGGCAGCGGGCCTGGTCGGGACGGAGGGTGTTGAGGTCACCCAGGAAGGCAGGACCTGGGTGGGAGAAGCAGTCCAGGAAGGAGGCGGTGGGCACGGGTGACCTGGGGCACACCCGAGAGCGAGCCCCTCAAAGCACCAGGGTGTGACCCAGCAGCAGCACAGCAGGTGCAGAGGGCCCACCTGGCGCGGGAAGAGGGGACACAGCGCCCCCAGAGAGAAGCAGGTGTCGGTGCAGGGAGGGCTCAGAATGAGGATTCTCCAGGGTGACCATTCAACAAGTATTTATTGATGAGCCGTGGGCTGCCAGGTGGTGTGGGAGTCACGGGCCTTGTGCCAGGGCAGGGACGTGGGGCAGGGGGCAGCCAGGCTGCTGGTGGGGGCTTGGGCACAGTACAGTACCAAGGGCAGGGGTGCTTGCTTCTTGGACCAAGAGGCTAGGAAGCAGGGCCCTCAGTGTCCCCACCCAGCCCAGGGGTCTACGCAGCCAGAGGCCTTGACCAACAGGAGACAGGGACAGGAGTGTTTGATTGGAAGGTTCCAGGAGGGGCAGCACTTGGGGCGCTCAGAGGCCCATTTGAGAGGGGGGTCAGGGCCTGGGCTGCTGGGGGGTCGTGGGGAGAAGGGAACGCAACTGGGGAAACTTCCGGGGGGACCTGGACTTGGGTAACCCCCCAGAGTCGGGGCTGGAATCCTTAGGGGAATTCTGACAAGAGGCTGGGATGCTCCCCCTTGGAGCAGGCTTCTCCCTGGGCAGCCAAGGGAGGTGGGCAGACCATTTCCTGAACCCCTTGGCTAAGCGGGAAGAGCCCGGGGAGGGAGCGGCTGCGGGATCACCAGGCCCTGTGCACACAGGGGTGCGGACCGATAGCCCCTTCCAGGCCGACAGCAGGCTCCTGCGCTCGGGTGGGCAGGCGGGGTTACCTGGCAACGCCAGGGGTGGTGGCCTGATGAAGCGCCGTTCAAGTGGGCGGATACAATTGGGGGACACGTGGAGGCCAATGCCAGGGCCAAGGTGGAGGCGTGATAGGAAGCTGATCCCGCGGAGGCTGAGGCTGGCGGCGGCGGGTGGGCGGGGAGGCTCAGCTTCCTGGAGGGCAGCATGGCGAGGGGGAGCCCCCACCGGAGGATGGTGTGCGGCCAGGGCCGGCAGGGGGTGTGGCGTGGAGGTCCCCGGGGGCTCCAGGCCCTTTCCAACAAAGAACCCTAGCCTGAGGACTGGCCCAGGGCCACCCAGGCCCCTCAGAGTCCCACTCTGTGCCAGACATGGTGGCAGCCCAGGCTCCGGCTTCACAGTCCCGGGGACAGCAGGGTCACCGGCCGCCGGCGGTGCGATGGCTGGTCTGGGCCCTGGGCAGGGCTGCCGCGGGGGCCTCACACCCCTTCAGGGGCCCCCCCAGCTGCCATTTACCAGGGAGGGGGGTCTTGTCCAGCCTGCCTCGTAGCGGACGCAAGACGCTGCACAAGGAGGTGGCACAGAGCAGGCACGGCCTCCCAGCAAGGGCTTGCAAGGCGGCACCCACCAGCAATTCGGGAGGAACAGAGGCTGCCGGGTGACCCTGGGTGGTCGGGGAACTCCCCATGCACGAAGCGAGTCTGGGGGTCACCTGCCATGGCTGTGCCCCCTGGGACCTGGACCGGGGGAAGGCAGGAGCCCCAGGCCACTCACCAAGATCTCAGTGTCATCGGAGTCCTCTGAGCTGCTGATCACCACCACGCGCTCTTCTGAAGGGGGCAAGGAGCCAGCGTTAGGTTCTGCCAGGGCTGGCGGCACCCTCCCGGGCCAGGCCAGGGGGGCGAGAGTGCGCCCCGCGTGTGTGCGTGCCCGTGGAGACCACTGAGTCACATCGGCCTGTGCACACAGCGCCTCGTGTGGCTTCTCACGAGCGTGGTCTAAGGAGCCGTTGGTCCTGGGTTCACAACTGGCTCCCTGCGAGGGACGCCTGACCGCGCCCCCAAGCCCACTCCGGAACCTTCTGCAATCCTAAAGAACGAAGCACCCCAGGGGCCTGCAGTGCCAGCCTCTCACATGGGCGCCAGTTCAAGTCCTGGCTGCTCCTTTTCCAATCCAGCTCTCTGCTGTGGCCTGGGAAAGCAGTGGAGGATGGCCCAAGTGCTTGGGCCCCTGCACCCGCGTGGGAGACCCGGAAGAAGCTCCTGGCTCCTGGCTTCGGATCCTTGTGGCCATTTGGCGTGAACTAGCGGATGGAAGATCCTCTCTCTCTCTCTCTCCTTCTCTCTCTCTCTGCCTCTCTCCCTGTAACTCTGCCTTTCAAATAAATACATAAATCTTAAAAAAGAATGAAAAGGTCAGTGCCCCATCCCCACCCCCAGCCCTGTGCCCTGGGTGTGTAGAGTTAAAAGGAAGTCTCCCACAGGCTCCGGCCATGGCAGAGAGCGGAGGACCCGGAATTGGTGGGCATGACCTCAACTCCTGCCCAGGGACTCCGTCTCCCTGTATCCACTGGTGTCCAGCAAAGACAGCTCAGACCAAGGATATGCTCAGGTGGGCGGCTTTGCCGGAGGAGATAACGGGTAGGGACTTCATCCAAGTCCTCCCCGGGGGCAGGGGTCCAGGCACTGACCAATGTCTCCTGCGGGTCCCCGGGACAAGCTGTGTGTTTCAGCTCCTCAACCTCCCCACACTGGAATCGCCACCAACTGTGCCAAGTGTGATGGCCTGGCCAGCTGTGGGCCCTCCCCGCGCAGCTCTGTGTAGCTCAAAGCGGTCTGGTCCCATGAGGACCTCCCCCGCTGCCCTCCCCCCACTCACCTGCCTCCTCGGGGTCATCGCCAGCCACGTGGTTGCTGTTGGCCGGGTCGACCTCTTCTCCGACATTGGGGCTCCCGGGGCTGGGGGTCCCGTCCAGTTGGGGCGGTGACACTGCCTTGGAGGTGCTGGGTCTGGGCTGCTCCGGGGAGCTCTGGGCCGGCCTCTCCTTCTCCTCCGACTCCAGCTTGATGATCTTTTGCGGGCACTGGGTGTAGCAGGACTTCCTCTTCCGGCCCACGACGGTGCCCGAGTCCTCCTGCGCAGGGGCTGGGGTCAGGGGCCTGCGGCCACCTCTGCTTTTGCCCTCCCCCCCGGCTCTCCAGACAGGGGCTCTGGCTGCGGCCACCGCCAGCTGGCCTGTCGTGGTCTGGGAGCAGCTCCCACTCAAAGGAGGCCCTGAGGGTACAGGCCCAGGCAGGTGTGTAGCTGGCCAGGGCCTGGGTTCTGATCCCGCCCCCCGCCCCGCCTTGCTGCCTTGTCGGAGAGTGCCCTGGGCCTTGGGGGTGGGGGCGGGGCAGGGGAGGCCTCACCTCTGCACTGGAGGTGTCTCTGATGGAGAAGGCGTGCAGGGGCACAGGGTGGGCCCCGGGCACCGACTGCACCACGGCTATGGGCGGCGCCTGCATCTTCTGTGCCTGCTCGGGCTGCAGAGTTGGGAGACGCCGAGTCAGAAATGAGCTGCCCTCGGCCCCAGCACAGAGCAGGCTCCCTGCGCCCTCCCTGAACTCACCGTGGCCACCCTTCCACCTTGGCCCTGAGCAGCCGAGGGTCCCGGGACCATTTGGGCTCTTTGTGTCCTGGGAGGGCTCTGGGCCCACCAGGGATGCTGCGCTCACCGCTGAGTCCTGACCAGGAGGAAGCCCCCAGCGCCCCCCACCCCCCTAGTCAGACCTGGCCCCCTGGGAATTTCGCCCTGCCCCTGGCCAGCCGTTAGCCACGTGGGGCCTCAGTCGGCCTCTATAGATGCGGAGTGGCTCAGGCACCTCACACGGGCACGTGGACGACAGCGCTACCGTGGGCAAAGAAAGGCCACTCCGAGGGGTGGGTGTCCGGCCCCGCGTTCACCCGCTGGTCAAGACGCCTGCGCCCCCCAACAGAGAGCCTGGATTCAGTTCCTGCCTCTGGCCCCCGACTCCAGCTTCCTGCCCATGGGCACCCTGGGAGGCAGCAGCCATGGCTCAAGTGCCTGGGCCCTGCCACTCCTGGGGCCCGTGCACAGAGAGCAACACACACGGACAGCCTTGACCAGGCTGCGCTCGGGGAGAGCAGCCCTAACAAAGCCAGCTGGGGAGGCCAGGACAGCTCGGCCCCTGCAGGCAGGAAGCTGAGCTATGTGAGGGGTGCGTGGGGCCTGGCTTCTCGGGTGGGGGATTTCCTGGGAGGGGGTGGAAACATTCCAGAAGCACACAGATGGCATGGCTGTTCAGGCTTGTCAGTGCACGGTAAGTTTCAGGCTACATGGATTCCACCACCATTTTTTTTTTTAAGATTTTATTTATTTATCTGAGAGGTAGAGTTACAGACAGAGGGAGAGACAGGAGCAGCCAGGACTAGAACCGGCGCCCATAGGGGATGCCGGCGATGCAGGCGGAGGATTCACCTACTGTGCCACGGCACTGGCCCCACACCACACTTTTTTTTTTTTTTTTTTTTTTGACAGGCAGAGTGGACAGTGAGAGAGAGAGACAGAGAGAAAGGTCTTCCTTTTGCCGTTGGTTCACCCTCCAATGGCCGCCGCGGTAGGCGCGCTGCGGCCGGCACACCACGCTGATCCGAAGCCAGGAGCCAGGTGCTTCTCCCGGTCTCCCATGGGGTGCAGGGCCCAAGCACTTGGGCCATCCTCCACTGCACTCCCGGGCCACAGCAGAGAGCTGGCCTGGAAGAGGGGCAACCGGGACAGAATCCGGCACCCCAACCGGGACTAGAACCCGGTGTGCCGGCGCCGCAAGGCGGAGGATTAGCCTGTTGAGCCGCGGCGCCGGCCTCCCACACCACACTTTTCAAATTATAGAGGAAAACACAGGCAACCTGCTCTCATTATTGCCATCTGAGGCTCACAGAAAGGGGGCACCGTGGAGGTGACACATGGAATGGGGCTGGGGGGGCCCCCGGCCAGGTGAGGAGCCAGGGTTTCCTCACGGAAGCTCCCGTCCCTGTCAGCTTTCCTGGGTCCCTGCGCCTGTCCGCCTGACCCCAGGCCTCCGCAGGAAACTGCTGAGCGTGGGGGGCTGGTAAGTGGCGGGGGCTCCTGAGCCAGTGCCCCCTGCCAGCTGCCTGGGGTGGTGGTGGCTAGCTCGCGGCTGTTTTTTCTTTTTTCTTTTTTAAGATATTCTTTGTTTCTTTGCAAGTCAGAGTCACTGGCAGTGGGGAGAGGTCTTCCATCTGCTGCTTCACCCCCCAGAAGTCCCCAACAGTCAGCACCGGGCCAGGCCAAAGCCAGGAGTCAGGAGCTCCAGCAGGTCTCCCACGTGGGCTCAGGGGCCAAGCACTTGGGCCACCCTCCACTGCTTTCCCAGGCCACAGCAGAGATCTGGATGGGAAGTGGAGCAGCCGGGACAGGAACCAGCGCCCATACGGGATGGCAGCACCGCAGGTGGCGGCTTTACCGGCTGTGCCACAACACCAGCCACAACACCAGGCTGCTTTGTAGCTTTAAACAGTCTGTGTTAACGTCTGTCTCTCTGTTCCACTTCTGTGCCGCCACAACAGGCAGAGGGAGGCAGGGCAAGGAGACCACGAGCCGCTGCCTGTCCCCGCTCTCCTGGTGGGGGGACTCTCGGGGTCCTCCTGGGGGTCTGTCTGCCACCTTGGGCCCACAGTCCCAACACAAGCAACACCAAGCCAGCCCGTTCTAGCGGGTGGAGCCAGAACCCAACTTCCGCCTCCTAAGGCGGGCACGCAGCTCCTGCTGCCTGGGGCCGCCCGCCGGCCCGGCGCCTGCCTGCCTTGCCCGCCCTTGTGCTCACTCAGTCACCCGCATCCACCTGCAGGCGGCTGCTCCTTAGGGCAAAGCAAGAGGCCTTGCAAAGACAGCCCCGCCTGTCGCTGCCGGCTCGGCCTGCATCACATCCGCCAGAGGCCATCTCAGCCCACGCCCGCCCCCGAGACGGCCGCTCGCCCAACAGCAAGGGGGAAGACAGCTGAGCAGGGGCACCCAGGCCCGCCCCTCCTGTTACTGCTCCATGGCGCTTCCCGGCAAATCTGTCGACCTGAGCCTGCAGGGGCAGGGAGCCGGCACGTGACGCACACCACGCACTGGCCAAGAGCGATCCCAACACTGAGCCCCGACCAGACACAAGGCTGGAGGAGGGCCCAGGGCACTGCACGTGGGTATGGGACAACGAGAGTGGGTGCAAAACCAGGGAGGGAGAACCAGTTTCTGCCGTCTGCTTGCTCACAGGGACGTGAGGAGCTTCCAGAGGGCACAGAGAAAACGACTAAAGAGGGGAAGAGGGGCACGGGCACAAGTGGGGGCCGGGTGGGTGACACCCGGGGTCCGCGGTCTCATTGCTGACCACACGATCGTATCAAAAACAAAACAGGGAGCTGGCATCACAGCACAGAGGGCTGAACACCTGGCATCCCGTATGGGCGCTGGTTCGAGTCCCGGCTGCTCCTCTTCTGATCCAGCTCTCTGCTGTGGTCTGGGAAAGCAGTGGAGAGTGGCCCAAGTGCTTGGGCCCCTGCACCCATGTGGGAGACCCGGATGGAGCCCCTGGCTCCTGGCTTCAGCCTGGCCCAGCCCTGGCTGTTGTGGCCATTTGGGAAGTGAACCAGTGGATGGAAGACCTCTCTCTCTCTCTCTCTGTTGCTCTGCCTTTCAAATAAATCAATCTTTAAAATAAATACCTTAAAGAAGAAATAAAACGCCCTCTTTCCCTACTTTTGAAATGGTGCACACGGGGCTGCAGGACCAAGGTGCTCAAGGGTTTGCCTTTTGCCCCATCCCCAAGTAGCCAGGTGGGGCCAGGGTCCACCACAGCCCCCTCTGGGCCTCACTTCAGCCTCTGTGAAGGAGGCAGTTAGAGTCCACCCTCTCTGCTCGCTCTAAAACTTTCAGAGGCCAGGCGCTTCCTCCTCCAGGAAGCCTCTCCAGATTGCCTCAGCCGATAGCCATGCCCCTGATCCTGCCCGCCGACCAGAGGAACTGCCCTCCACGGAGGACTGGCCAGCCCCAGGCTGGCACGGCTAGCTCCGGTCCAGCCACCTGCTGTGCCTCCCTGCAGGCCTTCAGCAAACCTGAGTGCAAGGCTGGGAGGACCGAAGGCAATTTCCTGCACAGGGGACGAGTCCCAGGGACGCTGGGGCCTTCCCATCAGGTAGGGGTGTTTGTGTGGGGGCAGCTGAGATGCAGAGGCTTCCCGTGCCCGGAGGTGCAGGTGTGTGGGGCAGGGCAGCACCTCCAGACTCCGCAGAGGGAGGGGCAGGGGGCGGCCGGCCCCCGAGGCCCCGGAATCAGCCGGGAAGACTCCAGCCGCCGGGACGGAGACAGGACACCTGCCCCACTCTGAATGTCCCCAAGAGCCACGTGTGGGGGAAGAGGAGGAGGAGGCTCTGAGTCTGCGTAGGAGACCCTAGGAGAAGGCTCCCATGTGGAGGTGGGGCGTAGGGGGGCACCTGCCCCATGTGTCGGGGCGTGGCCCTGGCTACTTCCTGCTCCACCTGTTCTACACACACACAGCTCTCAATTCGTCGGGGGCCCAATCCCCCCTGATGCCACCCTGGCCACCAGGTGGGACCCACGGCAGCCCCAAGGGTCCCTGAGCAGCAGACCCCCATGTAAGGGCTTCCCGCACCACCCCTCCCACGCACAGCCCGGTGCAGCCCCTCTCTCCTTAGACATGGGGCCAGCAGCCTCCCGCCCGCCAGACCGCGGGCCCCTCACCAGGTCCACGTGCAGCAGGTCGCCGGGGGTACTGGCAGACGGCGGGCTGGCTCTCCTGGACAGAATTGTGTCTGGGGAACACAGAGAAGATGATGGGCAGGTGAGGGGCACCGCGGGCTGGGGCAGAGAGAACGTGTCTGATGCTCTTTCCAGACACTTATCCGTCTCCCCGGCGCCTCCACGGAGGCAAGCCCTCCCGACCGCAGTGGGCACGAGCGCAGGCAGAGGCAGAGGGAGCCGGCGTCAGAGGGCACCTGCCTGTGGCTTGGAACCCCCAGGGCACCCCTGCCCGTCTCCGGGCCGTCAGCAGGGCAGAGGGTGGGCGGCCCTGAAGCCGCTGGCTCTGCACTGCCCAGCAGCCGGTGGACAAAGCCCAACCACGATCCCTTGGGCTTCGGAAGAGTGAAGCCTGCTCCCCGCCACCGCCCAGCCACAACGCCAGGCAGCTGTCCAAACCCTGTGGGGTCACTTCCTGGACATGGGGTTGGCCACTCCCTGCCTGGGTGGTGGGGGCACAAGCCCACGTCCTCCTGTCGGCTCCGGCAGAAGAGAGCAAGCCCTGGTGCCCTGGCACCTGCCTGGGTGCCTCCAGAGCCCGCAGCCTCTCTTCTGTTCCCCTCCCCCAGCTGCTCGGGCTCAAGTCAAAGAGCCCTGGGACCCCTCGTGCAGTCCCCCTGCCCCCTGCCTCCCTCCCCACCGGAGTCTCAGGCTCACAGAGCTGCTGTGGCTCGGGTCTGCGCTGCACAGCCACGAGCTGCCACTTCCTCCCCAGAGCCTCGGCACCCAGCCTCCCAGGGAGATTTGCTCCGCTCCCTTCTGCCCTGACCCCGACCACAGGGGTCCTCGCTGCTCTTGCACACAGGGGGGCTGGCCCCTCAAGGGCTAACATGAGCCCGTGCCCCGACCAAACCCCAGGGAGCTGCGGCGAGGGTGGCCCTGGTGCTCACCTGTCGCCTGGGAGACGCGCGCGACGAGGTCCTGCAGGCGCACCTTGAACTCGTCAAAGCCCTCGGCGCGCACGGCGGCCTGCAGGCTCTGGGGCTCCTCCTGGCGCAGGCGGCAGAGAGCCTCGTGCAGGAAGCCATACATGTCCAGCACCTCCTGGTCCGAGGCGTAGCGCTTCATCCTCCGCACGAGCGCGCCGCCCGTGCGCATACGCTGCAGCACGGCTTCCAGGCGGCGCAGCCGGGCCGCCAGCTCCTCATAGTCGCGCTGGTAGCACGCGTGCACCTGCTGCAGCAGCTCGCTCTCCTGCGCCTGCACGTGTGCCACCACCTGGCGCACGCGCTCGCGGATCAGCTCCTCGGCGTCGGCGCGCTCGCGGCCCAGCTGCCCGATGGCCGAGCGCACCTGCGCGAGCGCCGCCCCGAAGGCGCCGCCGCGCTCCCGCAGCGCGCGCGCCGTGGCGTCCAGCTCCTCCTGTCGCTGCTGCACCTCGGCGCTCAGGTCGCACTTGAGTTCGCTGTGGCTGCTGTCCAGGAGCGCACACGAGCAGCACAGCGGCTTGCGGCAGCCCCGGCAGTAGATGCTGCGGGAGAACCGTCTGGGTTAGGGCTCGCCGGCCCCTTCCCGAACTGCCAGACCCCACCGGCGTTTGGTGCACCTGTTGGGACCCCCCACACCCCCCACATCCCATATCCGAGTGCCCGAGTTCCAGTCCCAACTCGGCTCCCATCCAGCCTCCTGCTGAGGCGCACCCTGGGAGGTCGCAGGGGCAGGCTCAGGTCCTCGGGTCCCTGCCACCCTCGGGGGTATCCGGGCAGTTTGCAGGCCTGGCTGTTTAGGGGCTTTTGGAAGCAGACGGAAGATTCCCCCCCCCCCCATCTGCCTGTCTGACCGCCATTCAAATGAAAAAAAAAATCCCCCATATAAAAGTGCCAGAGTTTGAGTCATAGGACATGTGCAGGGTCACGCTTTCCAACTCAGCGTTCATGGCGATGGGGACAGGGCCCAGACCACCACACGTAAAGCTACAGCGGCCTGTGGTTCCAACTGCAGAACACGGAGAGAATGCGTACGAAAGGAACTCGCGGAATGGACGTTTCCTTTATAAAATAAACTTATTTTTAAGGGTTTATTTGTTTGAAAGGCAGAGTAATAGAGGGAGAGAGGGAGTCTTCCATCTGCTGGTTCACTCCCCAGATGGCCTCAATGGCCAGGGCTGGCAGGCCAAAGCCGGGAGCCAGGAGCTTCCTCTGCGCTTCCCAGCCCCCTGGGGCCCCTCTCCCATCTTCACTCTCCCCCTACCCCACTCCCCACTGAAAAAAACCTCCAAAAATCATTTGTTCTCAAGAACAAAGTGTTTTTAAAAAACCAGGTTCATTGCAGCCTCAATAGGCTGGGAGTCTCCACGTGAACCAACACGCCAACCCCGCCCGCTGGTGAGGTGCAGGGACCCCAGAGCAGCCTGGCGCCCCCCAGCCCCCCGATAGTGAGGTGCAGGGACCCCAGAGCAGCCTGGCGCCCCCCAGCCCCCCTCTGACCACCGTCCATCATCCATGGGAACAGCCTGCTCCCCGCTCAGCAGAGCCGGGGCCCCGCCCTCCTTGCTGCACACCTCAGAGGGAGGGGGCATCTGGCCCGGACCCCTCCTCCCTCCTCTCCTGGGGGCTCTCGGCCTGCGGGGCTGGGGAGCCAGGTGGAAGCAGCTCCCGGGGACTGTGCTGTCACTGCCTGCAGGAGGTCACCGTGCGCTCCCTGGGGGCTGGGACACAGGCAGGCAGGCCCTGTGCGAGGACTGGCCTGTCCCCCTCGGCCCAGCCCCTCACAGCGCTCACCCCATCCCCATTCCCTGTCCCCTTCTCAGGCGGCTCAGGGCCACCTCTGCTTCTCTCAGGGGAAATCCTGCCTGTGGCATGGGGGATACAGCACCCCCTCCCTGCCCCGAGTGTCCCCCAGGAGCCCGGCGCACGGACACACTGCCCCCCCCCGCCCGATGTGACCAGTGCCCCCAGCTGATGCAGGAGTGGGGAAGGGTGGGCGGTGCAGACCACACAGGCGCCTCCTGGACTGCAGGGCCAGGGTCCCGGGTGACGGTCACTGCCACTCAGCTCTGGGTCCTCACAGCACTTGGGCGGAATCCCCACACAGACCCCACAGACCTGCCTCCTCCCAGACCCCAAATGCCGAGAGAGAGAGAAAGAGAGAGAGAGAGCGAGCGAGATGGAGAGAGAGAGGGAGATAGATGGAGAGAGAGAGGGGGAGAGAGAGACGGAGAGAGGGAGAGAGAGATGAGAGAGATGAGAGAGAGGGAGAGATAGAGAGACATGGAGAGAGAGGGAGAGGGAGAGAAAGAGAGGGAAAGGGAGAGGAAGAGGGAGAAGGAAAGGAGGACGGGGGGGAGAGAGAGAGAGAGAGAGAGAGAGAGAGATGGAGAGAGAGAGGGAGAGAGAGAGAGAGAGAGAGAGAGAGAGAGAGAGAGAGAGAGAGAGAGATGGAGATGGAGATGGAGAGAGAGACTCAGCCTGAAGCCAGGACGGCTGGGGTCTCTGTGGGAGCTGCACGGCCAAGCAGGCAGGGGACCCCGGGAAGCCCAGAGCAGCGAGCAGCAGAGGTCCTGCAGCCCCCACAGCCCCAGTGGGGAGGGCGGTGGGGCACGCGCAGGAGGAGCGCACCCTGCAGACCCTGGTGCTGGGTGGAGGCCTGGAGAGGGGCCCGAGCTGGCTTTGCCCAGGGTAGGGTGGGCTGGGGAGGGGGCTCCTCCCTGAATCCGTCTCCCCCATGACGAGCACCCTGTCCCCTGTGAGGGTGGACACGAGGGTGGACCCCGATATCCACAGAAAAAAGAGGGAGAGACGGCCACAGTTGTGACCTGGAGTTGTGACCACGGGCTGGCTCGTCCCTGCATGAAGACAACAGAACATTCCAGAACGCAGGATGCAGGCCACGTGTGGTTCCACCTTCCACGGGGGAATAAGTGCTCAGAGATGCGCTCTTAGCAAGCAACCGGGAAGAAAAATCAGAACACAGAGTAGGAAAAGACAGCGGCGGCAGCTGGTGTGCAGACTGGAGGGAGTGTCAAGGACCCGCTATGCCCGCCGTCACCCAGGGCACAGCCAGGGCCCAGTCGGGAGACAGAAACCACGCCAGGCCCTGCCCACGGCATCCATCATGCCGGCTGCTGGCCCAGCTCTGACCGTGGGAGGCACAGGCAGGGACGGAGGAGGGCTGAGGGAGGCCGGGGCATCCCGCCTGCCATGTGCCCTCACGGTACCCTCTGCGGTCCCAGCTGTCGCCTGGACCCTGACCCCAACACGGCCCACAGGAACCGCATACAAAGGCTGGCACGTGGCACGAAGACAGAGTGGGGGCCCGAGTCCCCACACACCCGGCTCCTCTACAAGCCCGAGCCAAGCCCGGCCGGAGGAGGCGCAGTGGTGAGCGGGATCCCCTCTCGGCCAGCATCCCGCCGGCTCAGGCCACTCTGCACCAGAGCTGCAGGAAGCTGACCCGCAGAGCACCGGGCACAGGGGGACGTGGGCGCTTCCACACTGCACAGGGGCTGGGACATTTCAGTGTCTTCCCTGAGTCTGGGCAGGCCCAGCGCCGTGGCACAGCAGGGAAAGCTGCCGTCTGCGCAGCAGCCCCCACGGGGCGCCGGTTCAAGTCCCGGCTGCTCCTCTTCTGACCAGCTCCCTGCTACGGCCGGGGAAAGCAGCAGAGGACGGCCCACGTGAAGGGTCCCTGCACCCGCGTGGGAGACCCGGAAGAAGCTCCCGGCCTCCTTGGCCTGGCCCAGCCCTGGCTGTTGCAGCCATCTGGGGAGTGAACCAGTGGCTGGTAGATCTCTCTCTTTCTCTCTCTCTAATAAATAAAAATAAATCCTTTACAATTTTTGAAAACAATTTAAACATGGCTAGCAAGCTAGAAATCAGAGTCTAAAAGATAAAGACGGACACATCTCACACCAGAGCCAAGGCCAGGAGGGTGACATGCACTAAGTGTTCTCGTTAAATCTGAGACCAGGACAATGGTTTCTGCTATCTTGTTACTCAGCATTGTTTAAAGACCCTTCTCATGGAATTAGAGGAAGAAACTTCAGAAACGAGTGACCTGTAGTTATTGAAAATATGGCTGTGTTCTCAGAAAGGCTAAGAAAAGAAAACGATGAGAACAGATCGTTTAAGGATGTGGCAGGTGTAAAAGACCAACATGAAGTTAACAGCTTTTCCATCTCCTAGTAGCGCTGGACAACAGAACGCCAGAGAGCGCTGCATGGTTACCATTGCTGACGGACAATTTACCCCCCGGCTGCATGGTCTAAAGCCGCTGTCGGGCTGGTGAGGTGGCATGAAGGGTTAACTGCCACCTGCAGAGCCAGCACCCCATGTGGGTACAGAGCCAGCACCCCACGTATGCTGGTTCAAGACCCGGCTGCTCCTCTCCCCATCCAGCTCCCTGCTCATGGACTGGGCAGAGCATCGGAAGACGGCCAGAGCGCTTGTGCCCCTGCCACCCACATGAGAGACCTGGAGAAGCTCTGGGCTCCTGGCTCCGGCCTGGCCCTGCCCTGGCCACTGTGGCCATCTGGGGAGTGAACCAGTGGATGGCGGACCCCTCTGCCTCTCTCCCTTCCTGTCTGTCACTCTGCCTTTCAGATAAATAAATAAATAAATGTTTTGCAAACAGAAACCAGCAGCACACCTATCTCAGTAGCCATGGGTCAGGAATCCGGGTGTTCTCTCCCAGGCTGTAGTCCCTGTGCCAGCCAAGGCTGTGACGCCATCGGCAGGCTTGGTGGCCGGGGTGGGGGGACTTCACTCCAAGTTCACTCAAAGGGCCGGGGATTCAGTAGCCGAGGCCTGGGGTCCTCACCCCCGGACTCCCCCAGGGCAGCGGAAACCTGGCCGCTGCTGTCACCAACGCAGCAGAGAAGCTGAGGCCCAGGTGGGTCTTCTGCACCTGCCCACCACTGCCAAGGTCCCTGGGCCCACCCAGCGCACCGCACGGGATGCCCAGGTGGGTCTTCTGCACCTGCCCACCACTGCCAAGGTCCCTGGGCCCACCCAGCGCATGGCACGGGACTACATGGGGGACTTCAGGAAGTTCCTGGAAACACGGAGTGGAAAGATGAGTTTGTTTTGGTGCAGAAATTCTGACACCGGGGTCTGCGTGGTGGCCCACGGTGTGAAGCCACCGCCCGCAAGGCCGGCGTCCCATATCTGAGCACAGGTTCGCGTCCCGGCTGCTCCACTCCTCATCCAGCTCCCTGCTGATGGCCTGGGAAAGCAGCAGTGGATGGCCCAAGTGCTTGGGCCCCTGCACCCAGGTGGGAGACCCAGATGAATCTCTTGGCTCCTGGCTTAGGCCTGGCCCAACCCTAGCCACTGTGGCCATTTGGAGAGTAAATCGGCAGATGGAAGATCCCTCTTTCTCTCTTTCTCTCTCTCGCTCTATCTCTCTCTCTCACCCTGCTTTTCAAATAAATATTTTTTAAAAAGTTACTTTACACAATCAGCTTAAAAATATAGAGGTGGGTGTCTGGTGCCACAGTCAAGACCCTACTTGGGACGCCCTCTTCCCCCGTCACAGTGCCTGGGTTCGAATCCTGGCTCTAGCTCTCATTCCAGCTCTCTGCTGAGCAATCAGAGAGACAGCAGATGGCCCAGGAGACTGGGCCCTGTCACCCACGCCAGAGACCTGGATGGAGCTCCAGGCTCCTGGCTTCCAGGCCCAGCCCTGGCTGTGTGAGCATTTTTGGGAAGTGTGTGTGTGTGTGTGTATGTGGGGATGGAAGATTGCTCTGTGTCTCTCTGCCTTTCAAATAAATAAATAAATCTTAAAAAAAAAAAAAAAAAAGACTACACCAGTGGCTCTCAGACATAAAAGCCACTGAGCCACATTCATGCAGAGTAGCAGGGGTCAGACCCCACCTGAGTGCGCGTGTCCCCTGTGAGGGAGGCAAGTGTGGGAGCTGGATGGAGCCCCACACAGCTACCAGGAGTGAGGACAGCGATGCACTAAGGTTGCACAGGGCCCAGCCCCAGCTGCTGTGGCCATTTGGGGAGTGAACAGGCAAATGGGAGAACCATCTCTCTCTGATCTCTGCCTTTAAAATAAATACATAAATAAATATTTTTTTAAATTAAAGAAAAGAAATCATAAAAATTTTTAAAGAAAAATTTAAGAAAAAAAGATAAAATCAATTTGAAGCCAGTCTGCTGTGGGTCTCTTGGCTGAAAAGCTAGGTGATGGAGGAGCTGGGAGGCTGAGCGGCCAGGAGGCTGAGGGGCCGGGAGGCTAGGGCCGGAGGCTGAGGGCTGGAACCTGAGGGCCGGGAGACTGAGGACCGGGAGGCTGAGGGCAGGGAGGCTGAGGGCTGGGAGGCTGAGGGGGCGGAGGCTGAGGGCTGGGAGGCTGAGGGGCCGGAGACCAGGGACCAGGAGGCTGAGGGCAGGGAGGCAGAGGGCAGGGAGGCTGAGGGCCGGAGGCTGAGTGGGGGGAGAGGCTGAGGGGGGGAGGCCGAGGGGGTGGAGGCTGAGGGCCGGAGGCTGAGAGCCGGGAGGCTGAGGGCCGGGAGGCTGGGGGGCCAGGAGGCTGAGGGCTGGAACCTGAGGGCCGGGAGACTGAGGGCCGGGAGGCTGGGGGGCCGGGAGGCTGAGAGCCGGGAGGCTGAGGACCGGAAGCTGAGGACCGGGAGGCGGAGGGCTGGGAGGCTGAGGGGCCGGGAGGTTGAGGGGGCAGAGGCTGAGGGCTGGGAGGCTGAGGGGCCGGAGACCAGAGACCGGGAGGCTGAGGGCAGGGAGGCTGAGGGCTGGGAGGCTGAGGGGGCGGAGGCTGAGTGGGGGGAGAGGCTGAGGGGGGGAGGCTGAGGGGGCGGAGGCTGAGGGCTGGGAGGCTGAGGGGCCGGAGACCAGGGACCAGGAGGCTGAGGGCAGGGAGGCAGAGGGCAGGGAGGCTGAGGGCCGGAGGCTGAGTGGGGGGAGAGGCTGAGGGGGGGAGGCCGAGGGGGTGGAGGCTGAGGGCCGGAGGCTGGGGGGGGAGGCCGAGGGGCCGGAAGCTGAGGACCGGGAGGCAGAGGAGATGGGAGGCCGGGGACCGGGAGGCTGAGAGCCGGGAGGCTGAGGACCGGAGGCTGAGGGCCGGGAGGCTGAGGACCAGAGGCTGAGGACCGGGAATCCAAGGGGCCGGAAGCTGAGGACCGGGAGGCAGAGGAGATGGGAGGCCGGGGACCGGGAGGCGGAGCAGTCGGTCAGCTCTGGGGTTTGGTGACAGAGTTGGGTGGCCGCGGGTGCAGGTGGAGGCCGACCTGGGTTTTGGTCCTGACTCGGGTGCGGGCATCGCCTGCCACAAAGCTGATAGAGAAGAGGGCAGCTCAGGAGCTCGTGGCCCGTGGAGCCAGTGTAGCTTCCATGGTAAACGTTTCCCATGAACGAGCGGCCCACGGGGACTGACGCTTACGTGTTTATTTCAACAGCAGCAGAGGGAGATCTCCCACCTGCTGGGCTCTCCCCAGAGGCCACGCGGTTGGGGCTGGATGGGCCGGAAGCCAGCAGCCAGGACTCCATCCAGGTCTCCCGTGGGTGACAGGGCCCAGGCACTTGAGCCACCACGGCTGCTCCCTGGGCCTGCGCGAGCAGGAAGCTGGAGTCAGGAGCAGAGCTGGGGTTTGAACCCAGGCGCTCTGATGTGGGACACGGGCGCCTTAATTACTAGACCAAATCCCACCCCCCCCACATTACTATTATTGTTTTAAAGATTTTTATTTTATTTTTTTTTAAATTATTTGAAAGGCAGAGTTATATAGAAAGGGGTATCTTCCATCTGCTGGTTCACTCCCCAAATGGCCTCAACAGCCGGAGATGGGCCAGGTCATAGCCAGCAGGCAGGGGCTTCTTCCAGGTCTCCCAAATGGGTGCAGGGTCAGAACTGGAGCAGCGAGGACTGGAACTGGCACCCGGGTGGGATGCCGGTGCCACCCCTTCTATTTATTTATTTATTTATTTGAAAGGAAGAGCATCAGAAAGAGTGGGAGTAGACGTGCTGTTCATTTCCCAATGCCTGCATCAGCCAGGACCGGGCTTGGAGCCTGGGACTCCATCCGGGTCTCCCACGTGGGAGCAGGGGCCCAGCCACTGGGCCATCCTCTGCTGCTTTCCCAGGCCACAGCAGAGAGCTGGATCAGAAGAGGAGCAACCGGGACTAGAACCGGTGCCCTCGTGGGACGCTGGCATCGGAGGCGGCAGCTTTACCTGCTACACCACGACACCATGTTTCTGTTCCAAGGAAATACAGCACAGGCCATAGAAATGCTAGATCGCACGGCATGTGCTTCTACTTTAATTGCACAGCTGTTTACTTATTTTCATTTTACTTGAGAGATAGACAGCTGGAGAGAGCTCTTTCCACTGCTAACCTCCCTCGAATGCCCACAGCAGCCAGGACGAAGCCAGGAGGCCAGAATTCAGTCCAGGCCTCCCCTGGGGGCGGCGGGGACCCACCCAGCTGAGCCATCACCTGCTGCTTCGGCAGCCGGAATTGGAAGCAGAGCAGGCAGGACTTGAACCAGCACCCTGGTTTGGGATGCAGAAGTCCCGAGTGGCGTCTTAGTCACTGCCCCTGCTGTCGGATCCCCGCCCCCCAAACAAATTGTTGCACCAAAATAAACTTATTTAATTCCATTTTCCCACAAACTCTCTGACGGCCCCCTGGGTATACTTGCTCTAAGACCCTAACTCTGTGGCTATCAGGAAAAATAGGAAAACCCATGCAGGCGGGCGGGCTCTGAGCATCCTCCATCCGCTGGCTCACTCCCCAAATGCCCACAACAGCTGCGGCTGTGCCAGGCCTGGGAGGGCCCACGGGGACGGCTGGCTAGACAGGAGATCAGGACCAAAGCTGCGGCGGGGTCCTAATTTTAAGACCCCTGGGCTGGCGCCGCGGCTCACTAGGCTAATCCTCCCCCTGCGGCGCCGGCACACCGGGTTCTAGTCCCAGTCGGGGCACCAGATTCTGTCCCGGTTGCCCCTCTTCCAGTCCAGCTCTCTGCTGTGGCCCGTGAGTGCAGTGGAGGATGGCCCAAGTGCTTGGGCCCTGCACCCGCATGGGAGACCAGGAGGAAGCACCTGGCTCCTGCCTTCGGATCGGCACAGCGCCGGTTGTAGCGGCCATTTGGGGGATGAACCAACGGAAGGAGGACCTTTCTCTCTGTCTCTCTCTCTCTCTCACTATCTAACTCTGCCTGTCAAAAAAAAAAAAAAAAAAGACCCCTGGCCCTGAATGGGGTCCCCCGGGGAACCTGCCCTCCCTCTGGAATGGACAGCAGGCCTGGAGCTGCCCAGCCTGAATCAGGCGCCCTGTCAGAGCCCCCAGCCGTCTGCTAAGACAGCCCAGACCCTGAATGGAGCGGAGTGACCCTCGAGGGGCGCCACCCAGGCCAGGAATGGCCTCCAGGGACATTCACTGAGCACCTGCTGTGTGCCTGGCACCTGGGGGCGGAGCCCGGTGACCCAGACACAGGAGCTGTCCCACGCGTGCCGCTGGGATACTCCACGGGAACCTGCTCCGCAAAGGGGCAGGACCGCCTCCGGACGGAGGGAGTAAAACAGCTCCGCTCTCCCCGCAGAGCAAGTGAGGAGGACCGCGGGGCGGGGGAAGAGGCAGCACACTCCATTCACAGCAGCAACTCACAAAACCTATGAAATACCGACACCGCCCCCACAAGCAAGCCGGGGGATTTCTAGGAAGGGAGCGATGAAGCCTGCCACACAGAAAAGTGTAGGAAAAGGGTCATTCCCTTCAGGTTAATGTCAGGATTTAAAGCAATTTGCATCAGATTATGATTTTTTTTTTTTATTCTTGGAACAAAGAGAAAGAGAGATCTTCATCCACTGGTTCACTCCACAGATGACCCCAATGGCCAGGGCTGGGCCAGGCCAAAGCCAGGAGCTAGGCGCTCCATTCAGTTCTCCTGCGTGGGTGCAGGGGCCCAAGCACTACTTAGGCCATCTTCCCTGCTTTTCCAGGTGTATCAGCAGGGAGCTGGATCAGAAGTGGAGCAGCCGGGACTTGAACCGGCACCCACATGGGAAGTGGCATCCCAGGCAGCTGCTTCACTCGCTGTGCCACAGCGCCAGCCCAGTGAATGAGATTTTGAAATATAACCAAGTCATTTTAAGTTGCATGCGAAAGAATAAACTGATCAGGGCTAGTGCTGTGGTGTAGTGGGTTCAGCAGCTGCCTGCAGTGCCGGCATCCCATATGGACGCCAGTTAAAGTCCCAGCTGCTCCACTTCCAATGCAGCTCTCTGCTATGGCCTGGGACAGCAGTGGAAGATGGCCCATGTTCTTGGGTCCCTGCACCTGCGTGGGAGACCTGGAAGAAGCTCCTGGCTCCTGGCTTCAGATCAGCGCAGCTCCAGCCATTGCAGCCAATTGAATAGTGAACCAGCGGAAGGAAGACCCCCGCCACCCCGCCTCTCCTTCTCTCTCTGTGTAACTCTTTCAAATAAAATAAATAAATCTTAATAAAAAGAAAAGAATAAACTGATCAAATGGAGAAAGGTTTCTTTGAAAAGTCAGCAAATACGGAAGGGAGAATTTCTCCTTGGCAGATGTCACATTACAGAGCAGCCACCATTGACAGTAGGGCTGAGGGGCCGGCAGTGGGCCCAAGCCCACCCTATTCCGAAGAGCTTCCGTAAACACGTGTATAAAATTATTTTCATAGAGCTTTGAACACATAGAATGGTTCTAGTCTTGGTTACTCATTCAATAGTTATTTAATAAATTGACCCTCCCCCCAATTGTAGAAATACTATTAGATTACTAAGCCAAAAACATCTAAAATGAGTAAATTATAAATTGCAATGCAAGTGGCGACAGCAAGAAGAAGAGGAAATGAGAAAGAAGAAAAAGGAGATGGAGGAGGAGGGGAGGAGGAGGAGGAGGAAGAGACAATTTCTTGCTGTGACCACGCCGGGCCCCAGAGGCACTGACACCCAGACGGTGTGGGCAACAAGTAAACTTCGAGAATAAGAACTCCCCTTAGGCATCAAGACAGAAAACGCCAATCGCTCTGGCCCAAGTCCGTCCCTCATGCTAGGAGATAGTGCCTGAAGTCTAGAAGGTTCTGAAGGGAAGAGGCGTGGCCCAGGAATACTGCCCTGCCCTGGGTCATCCCACTACGTGGGAGCAGCACCAACAGACTCACAGAACTGAGAACACGCGAGTCCTTCCTAGAAAACAAATCCTCTTATTGACGACAGAACTCAATCCAAACACAGACTTTGGCAAAAGTGATGTCCAAATCAAAGCAGCAGTGCTGGGCACCGGGACCGAAGCCAGGAGGGTGGAGGCCACGAGCCGAGGTTCACAGCGGGAGTCAGCTCCCCTCCTTCGAAACAGCTCTTCAATAAAAACAACCGACAACGATGCCCACCCCTCCGTGGGCAGTGAGAGAGAGAGAGAGAGAGAGAGATCTTCCACCTGCTGGTTCACTCCCCAAATGACTGCAACGGCCAGGGCTGGGCCAAGCCGAAGCCAGGAGCCAGGAGCTTCTGCGTCTCCCACGTGGGTGCAGGGGCCCAAGCACTTGGGCCGTCTTCTGTTGCTTCCAGGTGTGTTAGCTGGAAGCAGAGTGGGGAGGGGCACAGCAGGGACCCTCACACGGGATGCCAGCGTTACAAGCAGCGGCTTGGCCTGCAGCACCACGACCCCTCCCTCCTCCTCCTCCTCATGTCTTCGTCATTTTTGTTTTATACTTACTCCTGCAAGATACTGTAAGAGGAGGAAATGTTTCTTTGAGGTTTAACAAATCTCATTTCACTGTGGCTCCCTGTTCTTCCTTGAAAGTCAAGGACGATGACGTTTAACGAGCACAGCAGGTCTGCATTTGGTAAGAGGAAGCTAAGAGATGGGATACGCAGCAGCCCTTCTGTAATGCCAGCCGGATGCCTGGGCGTGGGGAGGGGGCAGGCTGCTCAGCTCCCACCATCGCTGCCTCATTTGCACAGGGGAACAGTTCTGGGATGCCCAGGACCTTTGGGGGAGGGGGCAGGAGCCCAGGCAGAACACGTGCTACCCAGGGTGGGATAATCCAACCCAGACAGGGCCCCCCCCCGGGGGCACTGACCTGCAAACTTGTGCCCTGCACCCGGGCCTCTGTCCAGCCACCCTCCACACGCCTGGACTGAGCGTCCATCTTTGCTTGCACCTGCTGTGGGGACGGGACCTGTTCCTGAGGTGCGGTAAAGGTCCTTGGCCCGTGACCTCCAGGGAGCATGTGACCCTGCGGCCCTCAGCCTGGGGCCCCGGGAGCTTCTCACTCCCTCACCCCCGGACTCGAGGCAGTGGCTGCTGGAGCGCTCCGATCACATGGGGACCGCGAGGGGAAAGCGCTGGTGCGCATGGAGCAGCCAGGTCGCAGAGAAAGTTCCCCCTGGCATCTCTGATCTGTCAGGCAAAGGCTGGCCTTGCTCCTACTTATTATGCAAGTCACCGTTTGTTTGGTTGGTTGGTTTTTCCTGAAGCCACCTAAAAACTTGTCACTAACGCACTGGATTTTTTGGTAGAAACTGACAGAAACAGAGCAGCATCTTCTAAGCAGAGCTCAAGTGTGGCCCCAGACCCAGGTTCCCCCCTCCCACTTACACTTCCCCTTCAAACAGCCACAGCACTGGATCTGAGGGTCCCTGCGTGGAGGCCAGCACCCCCCCACACACACATGTGCACACACATACACACACACACGCACCAGATTCACAGACAGAAACTCCCAGTGGGGCCAGACCTCAAGGCCAGCGAACCGTATGCACCTGCCAACAGCTGTCAGTCACAACACACACCATGGAGTCAATGCTGCGTGTCACGGCCTGAGTGGCTCTGTCACTCCAGCCTCTGGTCCTGGGGACTCCTCCCCCCAGATCGTGCCCTCAGCCCTTGGAAAACGTAGCAGGGAAGTCTTCTGTTCTGTCTATGCAGCTACCACTGGGCTCTTTCTGTCGCAGGCTTGGTGATGGCCCTGGGTGAACTCCCCTCTCCCCAGCCTGCCGTGCTGGATCCAGCACCCCGACCCCCACCTGCAGGCCGCACCTTCCCTCGGGGATGCAAAGCCCCCACGCTGTGGCGCTCCTCCAGGCTGGACAGGCCCAGGAGCTGTGAGGCCTGCGCCTCCTCCCTGCCTCTCCACCTCCGCGCCTTCTTGTAGGTCCCAGCCTCCCTACGGGGCCCCCTTTCCCCCACCCAGGTTCTCTGCTTCTGTTCCTGTGGGCCTGTTCCCAGTGTGCTGCTGGCAGATGCCCTCAGGCAAAAAGTAACAACAGAAAGGTGGGTCCCCTGCTCCCAAAGCCACCCACTGTGTCAGAGTCCCGGGGAGAGACGGGGACCTCATCGGTCTCACCCCTGCTGTAACACCCATCACTGGGTTTCCAGCAGAGCCCTTTCCCACTGGATTCTACGGTATGGGAACTGGGGCACGCAGGAGCAACTGAATGATGGAATGTTCTAGAAATCACTCCAAGCCCCCCCCCCCAACACACACAGCCCCTCCTCTCCATGGCCTTTCTTCTAACCCCTGTCCTAGGAAGGGTGGCAGTCTCTAGGGAGCTGCCTGCTCCACCAACCCGGGCTGCACAGGTGGCCCTGTCTGAGACCACAGCCTGTGTGCCCGCCCTCCCTCTTCTCTCTGCCCCTGCACAGCCAGCTGTGCACACCCTGCTGTGCCCCGTGCCGGGCAGTGCAGTGCAGAAGACGGTGGGCCTAGGGCGCGTGGAGCCGGGCCCATGGTATGGCGGTCAAGACGCAGCTCGGGATGCCCGCTTCCCATATCGCAGTGCCAGCGCCACTCCCCATCCCAGCTCCCTGCTAATGCACACCATGGGAAGCAGCAGGTGCCGGCTCAAGTCCTTGGGTCCCTGCCACCCATGTGCGAGACCCACTTGGAGTTCCAGGCTCCCAGCTTCAACCTCAACCCAGCCCCGGCTGTTGCAGGCATTTGGGGAGTGAACCAGCAGATGGAAGATCTCTGGCTGGCTGGCTCGCTCTCCTTCTCTCTGCTTTTCAAGTAAAACTGAAAAACAAAAATCCACGCACCCAGGGGCAGGTATCTGGCAGAGCGGTGAAGACGCCACACCTGGACTCCGGCTCCTGGCTCCAGCTCCCTGCTCGTGCGGGCCCAGGGAGGCAGCAGGGATGGCTCCAGGCACTGCCTTTTTGTCACCCACCTAGGCGACCTGGACTGAATTCCTGACTCTCGGCTTCAGCCCTGACCCAGCCCCAGCTGTGCTAGCATGTGGGGAATGAATGAGGGGATGGGAGCGCTCTCTTTCTCTGCCTTTCAAATAAACAAACCATCACACAAATAAAACCACACACACGGCAGCGAGCACAGAGACGCGGTTTTCCTCCACTGTGGAGCCTTCCATAACGTGGGTTGGGACCTCCCACACACAGCTGCACCCCCAAAGCCCCCAGGGCAGACGCCCCCAGGCTGCCTGCCCTCCGCCGCTCCCCGTGGGCGAGTTCTAAATCTACAGAGCACCAAGGGCAGCTGCACTGTTACTGACTCGTGACCAGAAGGAAGTGGAGGGTTATTTATGGGACAGAGGTTCTAGGCAGAAAACGAAACCCCAGTTTTTCTAGTAACCATGGGTGAACTGTGATGCAATGCGCAGCATAGTGAGTGGCCTGACTTTGGAGCGACACGGTCACTCACCCTGCCATGGCACGGGAATGCTGCCCTCTTGCTGGCTGGAGCAGCCATGCCCCCCGTGGCGGTGCAGGGGGGTCCAAATCATGCCGCTTGGGCGTGGACTATTTAGGGCCGGAGGCAAGTGCGAATCTGTCACGCACAAAGACGTCTTCTCAGAGCTTCCCTTGTTTGATGGAAAGCAGGAGAGAGACGGACAGAGCTCGCCCACCTGCTGGTTCACTTCCCCGAATGCCACAACAGCCAGGCCAAAGCCAAGGGCCCAGCGCTCCACTGGAGTCTCCCAGGGGTGTGGCAGGGACCCAAGGGCGTGAGCCATCCTCACCCACCCCCAAGGTGCACATCAGCAGGAAGTGGGAAACCAGAATGGAGCCTGACTCAGACCAGGCGAGGAGCCGAACGCCAGCCTCAGCAGCCGCGTTCTTAATGAGGTTTTGAAAACTGACCTGGGGAAATCAAGGGACATTATGCCTGAGAAACGTGAGCACCTCTCTCATGACAGACAGGGACGAAAGTCGCTTTTCCAACCACTCGTACCCAGTATTGTTCTTGAAGGTTTGGATCCCGGAACAAAGCTATACAAAGTGGCAACACGTATAAGCACCGGATTTCAGATGGTACAGCTGCTTACCCAGAAAATCTAAACAAACCTAGGGGCGACTTTAACTAGGACCAGGGACAGTGGTGGCGACTTTAACTAGGACCAGGGACAGTGGTGGCGACTTTAACTAGGACCAGGGACAGTGGTGGCACAGCGGCGAAGCTCTGCTTGCCATTTGAGTCCTGGCCGAGCCGCTTCCGATCAGCTCCCTACTAATACACCTGGGAAGGTAGTGGATATTCCAAGTCCCAGGGCCCCTGCCACTCTCGTGGGAGACCTGGATGGCGTTCCAGGCTCCAGGCTTTGGCCTGGCCCAGCCCAGGCTGCTGTAGCCTTTGGGGGATGAACCGGTGGATGGAAGATCTCTGTCTCTTCCTCCGTCTGGTGCTCTGCCTTCTAAATAAATAGATAAATCTTTTTTTTTTTTTCTTAAAGATTTATTTATTTATTTGAAAGTCAGAGTTACACAGAGAGAAGGAGGGGCAGAGAGAGAGAGAGAGAGAAAGAGAGAGAGAGAGAAAGAGAGAAGTCTTCCATCTGCTGGTTCACTCCCAATTGGCCAAAACGGCCAGAGCTGTGCCGATCCAAAGCCAGGAGCCAGGAGCTTCTTCTTGTCTCCCATGAGGGTGTAGGGGCTCACGGACTTGGGCCATCTTCTACTGCTTTCCCAGGCCATAGCAGAGAGCTGGATGGGAAGTGCAGAGGCCAGGACTTGAACCGGCGCCCACATGGGATGCCAGCACTGCAGGCTTTGCCCACTACACCACAGCACCAGCCCCTCTTTTATTTTTTAAAGAGAAAACTGTACTAGGACTAATAAGAATCTCAACAAGAGGGTGAATAACACGAACATACACAATTAGCTTTAGCGACTGCTCATGGTAATCACAAATCACCACTAAAAAGGTCCCATTCTCAATCATTTTGGGAGTTTAATATGAGTCCGAGACCCATCTGAATACAGCTACAAAATCCAAAAGATGGAACAAGAGATGAAACCAATTCTGCCAGATTTATTGCAATTTCAAACCAAAATCTCAATGAATATGCGAGTTTGTAAAACCCTCATCAATCATAGTAGTCAAAGAAAAGCAAACCTTTTTTTTTTTTTTTTTTTTTTTTGGAAGAATGGGGGACAGCTCCTGAAACCCTGGTAGCAGGACCGATTGGAGCAGGCGTGGGCAGCTCAGCGCAGACACACCCATGGCTGCACACACCAGGCAAAGGGCAAAGGTCAGCATCGGAACACACAGGTGCACAGAGTCAGCGCTACACTCACTCTTCGAAAGAAAAAGAAAAACAAACAAACCCAAGTGCAGCTCCTAGTAACCCACCAAGGAAGAGACACAACAGCCACTAAGCACCAAGCCCCTCAAAAGAAACGAAAGAAACCGCAATCAGTGACAGCAGGTGGTGACGGAGGGGGACGGAAGCGGGGACTCGGCCGCTGATGCAGAAGTCTCTCTGGAGGCAGAGCCCAGCCCCTGGCAGTCAGCAGGTGCACAGCTCTACACTGCGGGGCGAGGAGGAGCCCCGTCCCGTGCACACGGACCCCTCAGAGACTTCTCTCATCTGCATGCGTGAGGGGGGCTCTCCGAACGCGCCTGGGACACGGGCGTTAAAAAAGACACGCTTCTGTTGGCGCGAACATTTCGGGAGTCCTCGCACAGCCTTCTCACAGCCCCCATTTTCTGTGAACATGTTACAAATCTCTGGTCTCCACGGAAACTGAAATACTCAAACTCATCAGCACAGTTCCCCCAGCAGATGAGGGAAGCACAGAGACTCTGCACTCTCTCTCTCTCTCTCTCTTAAATAAATCTCATTGGCAATGCATAGGAATGGTTACATGCGTAAAAACAGAATGGAGCCTGCTGGTTAATACAATAGTTACGACCTGACTTGGTCGTCTTTGCTGCGGCGGTCTGCCCTGGCTGCCGGTGCTCCGGCTCTGACCGCTGCACCTGCTCCTGGAATCCAGCGCCTCTAGCAGTCTGGTGACAGGTGTCTCCCACTGGGGTCACCACCACGGACCCACCGACCTGCAGACCCCAGGTCCCCAGCAGCTCCTGCTCCCCCCACAGCACCCATGCCCGGCCTGGGCCACTCACCTGGTCAGCATGGGGGAGCGGTGGTTGGGGTTGGAGCAGAAGATGTTGTTGGACTTGCGTGTGCTCTCCAGGAACTCCAGCACCGACTGGCTGCGCAGCTCGGCCAGCGGCCGCGCCTCGTGCTTCAGGAACCACTGGTGCGCCTCGAAGCACTTGGAGCACAGCAGCTGCTCGCACTCGAAGCACCAGAAGTCGGCGGGCTCCTTGCAGCGCGTGCAGGCGGCCTGCATGTCCACCACCTGCCGGTGCACGGCCAGGCGCCGCTGCAGACTCTCGAAGAAGATGTTGTCCAGGACGGGCGCCCCGTCTGGGGCCCGGGGCCCCTGGCAGATGGGGCAGTGCAGGCCCGGCGCCTCCAGGCACCCCGAGCACAGCGTGTGCAGGCACGGCAGCAGCTTGGGGCACTTAGCTTGGGTGTGGCAGCCCTGGCAGTGCAGGAACTGGAAGTCTTCCTCCTCGGCCTGCCGGGGGAGGGAGGACAACAGGGAGGAGGTGAGGCCTGGAAAAGTCCCAGGAGTCCCCACTCTGCAGCCGCCCATCCGTCCCTGTGGCTGAGGGGGGGACCGGACCATCCCCTGCCACCCCGTCACTGCTCCACGCAGGACCCAAGTGCCCCATCTATTCAGCATGTGCTCACTGAGACGCAGCGGTAACCCGGGACGCATCTCTGCCTCCACGGAGCTCAGCCTAGATGGTAGGTGAGCCGGGCACCCCCTTCTACACAGATAGGGGGGTTCCCCCCAAAGCTGCTAAGCATTGAGCCACCTTAGCTCCCCTACTTCCCATCCCTAACTATCAAACCCTGAAAACAGAGACCCACCAGCCCCATGGGACGCCAGGGCATGCACACAGCAGCACCATCCCCAGCAGCCAGGTGTGCGAACCCAGGCCTCGCTCGACCCAGAGCGGGGGCAGTGCAATGCGTTCTGCACGTGAAGGGACTGTCCCTCACGCAGCCCCGGGCCAGAACGAACTCTGGACGCCTGAAGCTTGAAGACGTCACGCCAGACACGCAGAGAAACCCCCACACGGGCCCGCTTACAGAAACCGCCCAGACGGGCACGTTCACGGTGGGAAAGTGGGTTAGAGGTGACCCGGGAGCCAGGCACTACTGCATGCAGGGCACAGTTTCCCGGGTGACCACAAAGCTGGACTTTGGGGGCGGGGTGGCCGAGGGCGAAATGTGCTCACTTAGGAAAGAGTCACTGGTCACTTCTTCCTGATGTCTCTCTTGCCCAGCCCCGGAAGTACTTCATCTATTACCTGGCACTAGGCAGTGCTAACTAGTCGGTGCTAACGGTGCTAACTTAGTGCTAACTAGTACTGCTAAGCCACGGATTCTTAGCTGTAATAACGCAGGGTGGTGCAAGCCAACTACACAGTGCCTGTGGGTGTGTGGGGGAGGTCCGGCCAGGAGCTGGGGGGGGGGGGGGGCGCAGGCGGGAAGGGGGTTCCCAGCAGGTCACCCGGAGGCTTCCGGAAAGAGACCACAGAAGCGCACGGCCCCTGCCCAGACACCTGTTCCAGGCGCCCACCCGGCAGCTTCCACCTCCAACTTGGGAACTTGGGGTTGCTCGTCCCCTCCCTTTCCCACGCGGACCCCAGCCGAGAGGCCGGGCACCTCTTTCTGTGCCTGGCCCTTTGTCCTGGTGCACTCTTTGAGGTACTTGGCCAAGTCTCCCGTTACACCCCCCTCCTCCCACCTATCCCCCCTCCCCCCCATGTGAGCGCAGTACCTCTGCGGGGCTGGGGCTACGCGGGGCCCCTTCGGAGCTCAACCCCGGGGACGCCATGGTGGGGGTGCGGGTCGGGCCGACGTCGCGCTGGGGGCCCGGGGACCCGGCGGGCGCGGGATCCTCCTGCATGGGCCCGGCTCACTTTCGATTCTCCGTCCGCATCGGGGAAGGCGGGAGAAACGGCACGGGAGGCTGAGTCAGGCCAAAGGGGAGGCGCCGGCCAGGGCCCGCCTCTCGGGAGGAAGTGACTTGGGGCGCGGGGAGGGGGCGCGCCGACCCGGGGTCGCGATTGGGGCTGGGGGACTTTTCGCTTTGATCACAGCTCCTGCAGCTCTGGCCCAGCCCCAGCAGGGGGATCGGGGACACAGGGCAGCCAGGAGCTGACCATGTCCTCGGAGACCCCAGGCTGGAGCCCCGGCTGGGCTGGGGGGGGGGGGGGCGGTCACGGAGACTCAGGGCTCGGAGAGCTCCGAACGCCCTTTGATGTCGGTCTATGGGGTCCCGGCCTGCACTTCCTCTCGGCGCCCCCAGCTCTCCCGCCTTTGGCGTCTGGGATGCATCTCTGCCCCCTGTTTGATCCCGCGCCCCTGTAGCTGCCATCCCGGGAGCGGACCCGGCTGGGACAGAGGTGCTTCTCCCAGAAAGGACTCGGGCGTGAGACAGAGGGGTGGGCAGCAAGGCAGCAAGGCATCGGTCGGGACCGACAGGCCCCTCTGCAGATGGCGCCTGGCCGCTCGGACCACCGGGGCCAGCAAGGTCACACAGCCTGACGGAGGCCGTGCACCTGCCGGGCCAGGGGGAGGCTCAGGAGACGCTGAGCGGTCAGTGCTTGGAAGGGCATGGGGTCCAGATCTTCCTCCCCCCACTCTCTTCTCCTGCTCAGTGTAAAATAGTAAAATAGTGAAATTTCTCCCAAGCTTTCAGACTGGGCAAGAGAGGATTCTCCTAGGGCGTCTTCCTTAGGGGGCGAGGGGAGGCTGGGGCCACCTAGGAGTGGGCAGGACTCTGCAGTGTAGAATACTGAGGGAATACAAGGCCGCCGGAGCCTGCAGGTGCTGTCTTCCTTGGCCCCTCTGACACGCAGAGGCTAGTTTTTTTTATCTTCCTGCCCAAGTGGAGCACCCTATCACTGACCAATGAAAGAAAGGCCACACAGCAGCTGACCACAGGCTGCTCGGCCCCAGGACGCAGTGCCCCCACACCTGAGTGGCAGCCACCGGCTCCCTGCTCTGCACACAATGTCTACTTTGTTCCACCAGCCCCAGGCCAGCGACTGGCATTCTGTGCATGGAGCAAGGGGCTCTCAGTTCTGGGGTTCTACAGCAGCTCCTCCAGCCGGGACTTGTCTACGCCACCACCCACCCCGAGCCAGCCGGGCTGTGTGGACACCTCGAGGAGCGTCCATCTAAGGCCAAGTACCATCTAGGAGCAGGAGCTGGAGCCACAGGAGCAGGCCACACCCCCGCGGCCCGGCCGCAGTTCGGTCCTCCCAGCGCTGGGTGGCGCCGTGCGACGGCGGGAGCAGCCCGGGCTGCCTCCCCTCCGGCCACGGCCGGGGAGGCGCAAGGGAAGCCGGAAGCGGCGGCCGCAGGGGGCGGGGCCTGAGGGCTGGGGCCGGCGGTCAGCGGCGCCGGCCGCGCCCCCCTGTCAGGAGCCATGCTCGGCAGGTCTGGGTACCGGGCGCTGCCGCTCGGGGACTTTGACCGCTTCCAGCAGTCGAGCTTCGGCTTTCTGGGCTCGCAGAAGGGCTGCTGGTCCCCGGAGCGGGGCGGCGTGGGGCCGGGGGCTGGTGAGTGGCCGCCCACGCCCCAGCCCCCCGAAGGAGAGACCCCGCTGCCCCCAGAGCGTCGGCTCTTACCCGGGCCCGTCTTGCTGCAGAGCCCTTTGTGGCTCCCCGGGCCGCTGGGGCCGGGTGCCCGCCGCTCAGCCTGACCACAGCCCTGGGGCGGGGGGAGTGCGGCGCCCCCCGGGCCGTCCTGTGCTGACCACGGCCCCCGCGTGAGGACGCCTGCCCTGGCTGCCGTGCAGACCCCAGAGATCAGCGGCTGCCCGGGAGGGGGAAGGGCAGGAAGTGACCCCGTGCCGGAGGCCAGGGCTGGGCCGAGACCCCTGACTCCCAGAGCCTGGGCTTCTGGGATGGAACTGAAATGGCCCTTGGGGCATTCGAATAGAGCGAGGACCAGGAAGGGACAGGCGGCCCGACGGTTGTAGCCACAAGAGGCAGTGCTGCCCCGGCGCCCGGCTCTGAGCCCGCTGTGACAGGTGGACAGGTGGACAGTGATGCGCACTGGGCAAGGGGTTGGCCCCGCCGAGAAGGAGGTCTTGCCAGGGCTGCTGGGCTGGGCCTGGGCCTGGGGCTGGGCCTGGGCCTGGGGCTGGGGCTGGGCCTGGGCCTGGGCCTGGGCACAGGGGCCGGCCCGGGTGCCCTTGGCCGAGCGCTCCGTGACGGCCTCTTCCCTCGGCCCCAGACGCACCCCAGAGCTGGCCCTCCTGCGTCTGCCACGGCCTGGTCAGTTTCCTGGGCTTCCTGCTGCTGCTGCTCACCTTCCCCATCTCCGGCTGGTTCGCCCTGAAGGTGAGGCCCAGCCCCACCCCCCACGAGGCCAGGGTGTCCATCCGCGCCTCCAGGTGAGGACCTGGAGGCGCACTGGGAGCCAGGCAGAGGGAGAGACGAACCCTCCCAGGTCCCCGGGTCTGGACGCGAGCGGTGGAGTGAGAGGGACTGGCTGGCCGAGGCGAGGGCTGGGGGCTGGGAGTGCGTCCCTGGCCGGCCCTGGGCTGACCGCCTCCCACGCCGTGCGCGGCCGCCCTGCACAGATTGTGCCCACCTACGAGCGGATGGTGGTGTTCCGGCTGGGCCGCATCCGGACGCCCCAGGGGCCGGGCATGGTCCTGCTCCTGCCGTTCATCGACTCCTTCCAGAGGGTGGACCTGCGGACCCGCGCCTTCAGCGTCCCGCCCTGCAAGGTCAGGGGCTCCCCGGCCGCGTGGGTGGGGGGCCCGTGGTGTGAGAGTAGCCGCCAGCGCGCGGCGGGAGGAGGGTGCTCCCCAGAGGAGCTGGCCGTCAGGCGAGGGGGCGGGGGTCACGCAGGGTGGTCCCCGCGGCCCATCCCCTCCAGTGTCGCCTCCCATGTGGCCTCCCCCACAGCTGGCCTCCAAGGACGGGGCCGTGCTGTCCGTGGGGGCCGACGTGCAGTTCCGCATCTGGGACCCGGTGCTGTCGGTGATGACGGTGAGGGACCTGAACGCGGCCACGCGGCTGACGGCCCAGAGCGCCATGACCAAGGCCCTGCTCAAGCGGCCGCTGCGCGAGATCCAGACGGAGAAGCTCAAGATCAGCGACCAGCTCCTGGTAGGCCGTGCCCGCGTGCCGGCGTGTCACCGGAGCATGGCTGCCTGTGAGGAGTCGGGGTGGGGCCGAGGCGGGCGGGGCGGACCAATGGGCGGAAATCCCCAGGTCCCCGCGGCTCTCAGGGGCAGCCCCGGCCCCGCTGGGGTCCCTGTGGGGTCCCCGTGCTCACAGCCAGCACGGGCGTCTCTGTGTTCCGTCTGCTTGGTTTCATTTTTCTTTTTCCCACTTGAAAAGCAGACAGAGATCATCCACTTTCTGGCTCCCTCCCCAGACGTCCACAACAGCCAGGGCTCTGAAGCCGGGAGGCCAGGAGCTCCGTCCGGGTCTCCCACGCGGGTGGCGGGGCCCAGTCCTGAGCCCTCACCTGCTGCCTCCCTGCCTCACCTGCGGAGGAACCAGGACTTGAACCTAGGCACTCTGCGTCCCGAGCAGGGACTTATCCCGCCGCCCACGCAGAGCGAAGGTTCTGCTCCTCTCCATGTGTGTGGAGGCAGCGTTGGACTCCCCCGCGGTCACTGCCCGGCCCTGCTGCCCTGCTGCCCTCGGGGGCCCGGGCTCTCTTCCCACCTGTGCCCTCGCCCCCTCTGCCCCCTGGAGCCCTGCTGAGCTGAGCGCATCCCAGCCGCACAGCCCCTCACCCCCAGTTTGTCCTCCTTGGTCCCCATGCCCCCAGGGCTGCACGGCCACCTGGAGGGCCTCACTGCGGGGCCAGCTGGCCGTGTCCTCTCTCTGGGGCCTCAGAAGAGCAGAGACGGCCGAGCGCAGTCCTCCGGCCACCAGCCAAGTGGCTCAAGGCTCACTGGCTATCCGGGCTCTCCCGTGGGGCCATCCTGCTCTCTGGAGCGTCCCTGCTCCTGCCGGCATTACCCCTGCTGGGTGCTCAGCGCCCCAGTCCTGCCACAGCTGGGTCACCCCTGCCCTCCGCCTGGGTCCCGGCGGGAGTGTCTCACGGCAGGTGCAGCCCCGCCCTGGCCCCAGGTGCTGAGGAGAGCGCGGCTGAGTGGCTGCCTTCTCCCCACGCCCCCCAGCTGGAGATGAATGACGTGACCAGGGCCTGGGGCCTGGAGGTGGACCGTGTGGAGCTGGCGCTGGAGTCCGTGCTGCCGCCGCCCCAGGACGGCCCGGCCGCGCCCAGCCTGGACAGCACCCTCCAGCAGCTGGCCCTGCACATCCTGGGGGGAGGCGCCCCGCCCCCGGGGCCAGGTGAGGAGGTGGGGCAGGGGAGGGGAGGCACTGCGGGCACCCTGAGGTCCAGCAGGGGCCACTCTGCAGGGAGGAGCCGGCGGGAGCTGAGGCCACATGCAGAGGCCTTTGGCGGCCCCGTGGGAGGCAGCGACAGTCCCCACGGCGTAGCTGGAAGGAGCCTCATCTCCAGGGCTGGGATGGCCTAGCCATGGGGTTTGGGGTTTAGGCAGAAAAGTCAGGGGCAGTGGAGGAGGAAGAAGTCGACAGAGGCCTGAAGGGGGTGGAAGAGGAGGCTGCCCCCAAAGGTCCTGAGGCCACAGGGACCCTGACCTTGACTAGGCGTGACCCAGCGTTCCCTGCCTGGCTCCCCAGCAGACACCCTGGAGATGCTGAGTGAGGTGGAGCCGCCTGCCGCGCAGGCTGCAGCCGGGCCCAGCCCGAAGGAGCCTGTGGCCGAGGGGCTGCTCACTGCCCTGCAGCCCTTCCTGTCCGAGGCCCTGGTCAGCCAGGTCGGTGCCTGCTACCAGTTCAACATCGGCCTGCCCGGCGGCACCCAGAGCATCTACTTCCTGGACCTCAGCGCAGGTACAGCTGCCCTCCCCTGCCCCCACCACCATGTGGGGACCCAGCCCCTGCCCGCAGTTTGGGGTGAATCCAGGGCAGCCGGGCTCAGACCCCGCTCCCGAGCCTCGGTCTCCCCGTGGTCCGTGGGACGCTCACAGGCCGGGCCTCCCGTACCGAGAGCCCGCGACGTGCCGGCCTCGCACCCGCTGCTCCCCGTGAGCCTGTAGGGGGAGGATTGTCTTCCCGCCCACTCCAGCTAGGCAGGCCACGACACCGAGCGGTCACGCAGCCAACAGAACGCGAGCCCGGGGTGTTAGAGCGGTGCTGCCCCGTGGTGCCTACTCAGGCCCCGCCCTCCCCCGCAGGCCCAGGGAAGGTGGGGCGTGGTGTGCCCGAGAGCGTGCCCGACGTGGTGGTGGAGATGGCGGAGGCGGACCTGCGGGCCCTGCTGTGCAGGGAGCTGAGGCCCCTGGGGGCCTACATGAGCGGGCGGCTGAAGGTGAAAGGCGACCTGGCCGTGGCCATGAAGCTGGAGGCGGTGCTCAGGGCCCTGAAGTAGCACCGTGGCGGACACCCGTGGCCCAGGCTGGGCTGGCAGCAAGCCGGGGGCCTCTTGGAGGAAGCGGCAGCTTCGGCATGGGAGAAGCGAGGCCCAAGAAGCATCAGGGAGCCCGAGGCTGGGGCCCTTGGGTGGAGCCCATGCTTCTCACCGATGGTGGTTCTTGGGACCAGCTTTCGCCAGTGCCCAGCCCTGTGCTGGCTGTAGGGCCCAGCGGGAGAACCTGCATCTGACTGGACAGGCAGGTTGCACGGACACATGGTCAGGCCCTGTGCTCTGAGGAGTGCTGGGGGACGGGGAGGGCCCCTGCGGTCAGGCCCCGGCCGGTGGGGTGGCCCTGAGGCTCCTGGCCCCGTCCCCAGCCTTGCATGCTGGACAGGCTGGCCAGGGCAGCATGTGGGAGGGCCCTGGGTTCTTGGAAGCCCCAGACAAATAAATGTGGTGTTGACAGCGCGTGGGAGAGGAGGAGGAGGAGGTGGGAAGAGCAGGCTGTGGGGCCTGGGTGGGAGAGGAGGAGGAGGTGGGAAGAGCAGGCTGTGGGGCCTGGGGCAGGCCAGGGGTCCGCTGGTTTCAGCAGGGCAGGGGCAGGCCAGAGCTGGGCTCCCACAGGACCCGGCTCACATTCGGGAGAGGGCTCGGGGCGAGAACCAGCTTCACCTGCAGCTGTGCCTGGGCCAGCACAGGGGTGTGGGACAGCTGCCCATGACGCCTCCTTCCTGGAGAGACTTGGGGGGAACTCCACAGCCACGAAGAGGAGTCACCCCTCTGAGGAGCAGCCGGTGCCAGGCTCCCCACGGGTCCTCCCCCTCCGTCCCTGCGGGGCTGGAAATGCCCTGACCCTTCTGTAGGCCCTGTCCCTGGCCAGGCCGCAGCCCAGGTGCCTCTCTCCAGCCTAGCACAGGCCCTGCTGCCGTCATCAAGGCCCCCTGGCTCCCGGGCTGCTGCACCTGCCGCAGCCCTCCCGCAGCTTCTCCTGGGTGCCCTCTGCCCAGAGGCCTCGCTGCTGGCCACTGCGAGCACCATGCTTCAGCCCAGGATCCCCTCCAAGCTGCTCCACACCAGGCTCGGGGAGCCCCAGGCGCCCCCAGTGAGAGCTGGCGCCGAGGTCACGACCTGGGGGAGAGGGAACTCTGCATGGGGCTGGGAAGAGCAAAGCATGCTGGGGCTGTGGGTGGAGAGCAAGGCCTCAGCCAGCCACCCCCACCTGTGGAGCAGCGTGGTCACCTTGAGTCGCAGGGAGGGCGGGCCGTGCGCCTGTCACTCAGAAGGCAGCTGTAGGAGCCGGGGGCCTGCGCCCCAGCTGTGTGGAAAGGCACTCAGAGAGGAGGCCCTGCCAGGTCCAGCAGCGGGCAGCCAGGCCCCTCTGGGCGGGGGAGTGGACCAGAAATGTTGGGGGGAGGGGACAGCCTGCCTGTCAATAAACCAACTTTCAAAAGACATCAATACAAGAATACACACACACACACACACGTGCTTGGGAGGCCTCATGCCATTCAAGTTCTGGTTACTGTGCTCCCACTTCCAGCTGCCTGCTGATGTGTACCCCCCGGGAGGTAGCGGAGGGTGGCCCAAGCACTTGGGTCCCTGCCACCCACGTAGGAGACCTGGATGGAGTTCCTGGCTCCTGGCTTGGGGGGTGAGCCAGCAGGTGGAACATCTCTGTCTCTCTGCCTCTCAAATAATAAAACTTTTCTTAGAAAAAAGAAGTACTCATCATTATTGTGTGCTACATGTGTTCTTGTACTGGACTAGAGAGTTCCTACAGGTAACCGTGTTCGGGGCGGGGCTTGCTGGGTCCAGTCCTGGCTGCTCCAGCTCCCTGCTGATGCGCCTGGGAGGCATGAGGTGATGGCCCAGGTGCCTGGATCCCTGCCATGCGTGTGGGAGACCAGGATGGGGTTCCACTCCTGGCTTCCGCCTGGCCCAGCCCTGGCTATTGTAGCTATTTGGGGAGGGAACCAGCGGATGGAAGATCTCTCTCTCTCGCTCTCTCTCTCTCATTCTGTCCCTCTGCCTTTCAAATAAATGCCTCTTCAAAAATGATTTGGTAAATAATAATATAAATGCATTATTTTGATGTTTTAAAATGTTTGAATAGCTAATGCCTTGTTTAAAAAATTTAAAACTTTTTAAAAGATTTTATTTGACAGATGCAGGCAGTGAGAAGGGACTAGAGGTCTTCCATCCGCTGGTTTACTCCCCAAATGGGTGCAATGGCCAGAGCTGGGCCAATCTGAAGCCAGGAGCCTCTTCCAGGTCTCCCACATGGGTGCAGGGGCCCAAGCACTGCTTCCCCAGGCCACAGCAGAGAGCTGGATCGGAAGAGGAGTAGCCGGGATTAGAACTGGTGCCCATATGGAATGCCGGTGCCACCGGTGGAGGATTAACCTGTGCCCCAGCACCGGCCCCAAAGGCACACTATGGACACTGTCCCCATTCTCCTGACCTTATCTGTGGCTCCCACGCCTTCACAGGTGTCTCTTGCTGTTGGTGTCTTGGCTGCTTTTCAGGAAGTTTGTATAAAATAGATGTATTTAGTTTTTTGAGAGCCAGTGCTGTCTGTTGGTTCACTCTCCACATCCCCGCAACAGCCAAGGCTGGGCCCGGCACGGCTGAGAGCCCAGAACTCCATCCTGCTCTCGCACGTGGCTGGCGGGGACCCGAGGACTTGAGCCCTCGCCTGCTGCCTCCCGGGGTGTGCGTGGGCAGGAAGCTGGAGTCCTCAGTGGAGCTGGGACTTGAACCCAGGCCCTCCCGCATGGGATGTGAGCGGCCTGAACAGTGTCGCTCCTCTGCCAGAAACTCGATGCCCCCCACCGTACAGTGTACCAGACACAGGAAGATACATACACAGGGCTGCTTCAAAGCGTTCGTGGAAAGTTGAATGGAAAACTTTATTTTAATGAAAGTGCTTGGGTCTGTGCGGAGATCTTGCGTCACGCATCTTTCCCAGGAATAATTTTTAAAAGAGTGTCGATGTGTTTGAAAGGCAGAGTTACAGACACAGAGATCTTCCATCCACTGGGTCACCCCCAAAATGGCTGCGATGACTGGGGCTGGGCCAGGAGCCAGGGGCTTCCTCCAGGTCTCCCATGTGGGTGCAGGGGCCCAAGGACGTGGGCCATCTTCCGCTGCTTTCCCAGGCCACAGCAGGGAGCTGGATGGGAGGTGGAGCAGCCGGGACTGGAAGCAGCGCCCATGTGGGCTGCGGGCGCCGCAGGGCCATTTACACTTGGACAGTCCTGGAGCCCCTAAGAATTACACCGACTCCCCCTGCTCCGCAGAAGACGTACGCTAATTGTTTTTTGAAAAAAATTATTTACTTGAAAGGCAGAGTGACAGGGAAAGAGAGAGGTCTTCCACCTGCTGGGTCACTCCCCAAATGGCCGCAACAGCCAGGGCTGGGCCGGTTCCGGGGCTTCCAGGTGCCCACTCAGCCTGACTGCACTGTGGGGCAGGGGGCGCAGCCTGCAGCCTTACTGCTCAGGGCAGAGCAGCGGGGGCAGACGGAGCCCAAGAGGAGGGAGAGACAAGAAGAGAGGGGCGCCATCAGCTTCCCTGGGGCCGGAGCCCACAGCCCGGGCAGCACCAGCCCTGGTGTTGGACAGGAAATAGAGAAGCCTTGGGTGTGTTGAGGAGGGAGACGGAGACAGAAATGGGGTGGGGGGTAGAGCCAGAGGGGGGTGGGGTGGCGAAGGGCTCTGCCCCCACCCCATCCTTGGCACTGGGGTGAGGGGAGTGGCCCAGGAGAGTCCTGGGGCTCCCATACCACGGAGCCTGCCACGGTGTGGACAGTAGAGCCGTGGGCCACCCTGCAGGGGCCGAGGTCACGCCTGACGGGGGAGTGGGCGTGGCAGCAGCCCGGGGAGGGCACCCAGGGGTCTCAGACTCCCAGACCCGAAGGGACCTCAGCCCAGGCCTGGACTTGTGGCGCCATCTAGTGGTCACAGAGGGCATGGCTGTCCTGGAGGCAGAGATGAGGGGGGCGAGAGGAGGGAGGCCTTGCCGGGCCGCTGCCTGCGCCGCCCCCGGGCAGCCTGTTGAAGCCCGAGTGGGCTTGGTGGGAGCGGGAAGGAGACCTGGGGAGGGGGCGCTGACCGGTGTGGGCAAGAAGCTGCAGGCGCTCCAGCCAGGCTGTGGGAGGGCCGCCCGGGGATGGGCCTCCTCCGCAGGGCTCAGCGCAGGGAATTCCCGCGTCGGAGACGGCGCCGCGCGGTGCGGTAGCTGTGCCGTGGTCACTACCGGGCCACGAGCCACTTGCTTCCGGCCTAGCCCCCGCGGGCTCTCGGCCCTCGCCCTCAGCCGGATCCCGGCGTCATCCGCGCGAGGAGATGGCCGCACACAGCCCGAGTGACCGGAAAGCCGGCGGGCGACCCGCAGCACGGACTCGCGATGAACCGTCACCGAGTGAACCGCCCGGCAGCTTCCTGCCTTTTGGAGCCCAGACTTCTCCCAGGATTGGAACATTGACAGATGCCCTGGGCCCTGGGCACACCCCTGGGGGCCACCTCACCTGGAGGAGAAGTGGCCGGAAGCTGCCCGCCCGCGGGAGCGCAAGGACAGTGAGGAGGGCATCCAAGGAGTTCTGCCGCCCCGCCCCCTCCCCAGTGCGGCCCAGCCCCCACCCCCAGTGTGGTCCAGCCCCCTGCCCAGTGCAGTCCAGCCCCCACCCCCAGTGCGGCACAATCCCCTCCCCAGTGCGGCCCAACCTCCTCCCCAGTGCCGCCCCACCCCCTCCCCACTGCGGCCCAGCCCCCACCCCCAGTGCGGCCCAGCCCCCTCCCCCAGTGCCGCCCCGCCCCCTCCCCAGTGCGGCCCCGCCCCCTCCCCAGTGCCGCCCCGCCCCCTGCCCAGTGCCACCCCGCCCCCACCCCCAGTTCGGTCCAGTCCTCATCCCCAGTGCGGCACAGCCCCCTCCCCAGTGCGGCCCAGCCCCCTCCCCAGTGCCGCCCCGCCCCCACCCCCAGTGTGGCCCAGCCCCCTCCCCCAGTGCTGCCCGTCCCCTGCCCAGTGCTGCCCCGCCCCCACCCCAGCTGGCTTCTGCTGCTGTGGGGTTGGAGTGTTTGGTATTACAGTGGTCACCGGGCGTTGTGAAGAGATGTACAGAAAGCCAGTGTCCCACGGAGACCCAGAGCGACCTGCAAGCAAGCGGCGGCCTGTGGCCAAACACCGGCGTCCACGCAGCTGCCAGTGGTCACGCGCGGGCTGCTCTGCGCAGCTCTGGGCAGCGAGTCGGCCCCTGCGCTTAAGGAAACCACAGGCGTCCGAGCCTTAAGCTGCACGATGGTGCCACAGCGAGGGGCGTGCAGCGGGCAGCGAGTGTGAATGGCCGCGGTGCGTCCGTCTGCGGGATCCTCCCGCAATGGCTCAGCTCCCGGCCAGGGCCTCGCCGCCCACGCGCTCGGGGCTGGGGGCGGCGGCTCCGAGCTGTGGCCCGGGCAGAGCTGGGAGTGGGTCTGCTGGCTGTCACCCTGCGCAGGTGGAGGAGCTCTGTGTCTTTGTTCCTGGCTCCTGGCACAGAATTGCAGAAGCCTCCTCTGGTTTCCTGCGTGGTAGGCGTGTCTTTGCTCTCTCACAACAAGCCCCCATGGGCCCATCCCCCCCTGAGTTTATGCCGATGGGGTGGGTGCTAGCAGGACCAAGACGGCAGCGAGCCACAGGATGGGTGTCCAGTGTAGGGGTACGGACGCCCACGTCCTGAATCCCAGGACTCGGGTTTGCCCCTGGCTCCTGGCTCCACTCCCAGCCCCGGCTTCCCACCAGTGCTCCCTCAGAGGCAGCAGGGGGTGGCTTCAGTGGCCAGGGGCAGCAGGGGGTGGCTTCAGTGGCCGGGGGCAGCAGGGGGTGGCTTCGGTGGCCAGGGGCAGCAGGGGGTGGCTTCGGTGGCCGGGGGCAGCAGGGGGTGGCTTCGGTGGCCGGGGGCAGCAGGGGGTGGCTTCGGCGGCCGGGGGCAGCAGGGGGTGGCTTCGGCGGCCGGGGGCAGCAGGGGGTGGCTTCAGTGGCCGGGCCCCTGCTACCCACACGGGAGACCTGCATGGAGCTCCTGGCTTCTGCTCTGGGCCTGGCCCAGCCCTGGCTGTTGTGGGCATCTGGGGAGTGGACCAGCGGCTGGGAGGTCTCTGTCTCTGCCTTTCAGAAAGGGAGGGAGGGAGGGAGGAAGGAGGGAGGGAGAGTGGAGGGAGGGAGAGCGGAGGGAGGGAGAGCGGAGGGAGAGCTGGCTAGCGATTACACGGATTCGCTGCTTTGGTTGGCATCCCGGTGTCAAAAGCCCCTGTTTTTCTCAATAAATTGCTTTTTCTAGAAAAAAATGTTTGCTTATCTATTTGAAAGGCAAATCTGCGGGGGGGGGGGGGTCTTCCATCTGTTGATTCACCCCTCAAAAGCCGGCAGCAGCCAGGCTGGGCCAGGCTGAAGCCAGGAGCCAGGAGCTCCATCCAGGTCTCCCATGTGGGTGCTGGGACCCACTTTCTTCAGTCTGCACCTGTTGCCCCCCAGGGTCTGCGTTAGCGAGAGGCTGGAATTGGGAGTGGCCCAGGATGTGGACCTAGACGCCGCAGTGCAGAGCGACCGCTCTACACAGACCATGCGGATCCGGTCCGGTCGCTGCTTGTGCCAGCAACAAGCTGATTCCGAGAGAGAGAGAGAGAGAGAGAGAGAGAGAGAGAGAGAGAGAGAGAGAGGCATGTATTTTTTTATTTGAAAGGGAGAGCGACAGATCAGGAGGAAGTGCTTCATCCACTCTTCAAATGTCCACAACAGATGGGGCTGAGCCAGGAACTCCATCCAGGCTCGTGGGTGGGTGGCAGGGGCTAAGTCCGCGGGCCATCCTCCACTGGCTCCCAGGACACGAGCAGGGAGCTGGACGGGAAGCAGACTAACCCTAGTGGGCACTCTGATGTGGGATGTGGAGGGTTTGCTGGCTGTGCCACAACACTGAGCCCCGGGGGTGATGCGTCTGGACCCCCCCACCGCCGCAGCCTAGCCTCCCGCTCCCTGAGCCTCCAGCCTAGAGTTTCAGCCTCCCGGCCCCCAGCCTCCTGGCCCCCAGCCTCCCAGTCCTCAGCCTCCCGGCCCCCAGCCTCCCGGCCCCCAACCTCCCAGTCCTCAGCCTCCCGGCCCCCAGCCTCCCGGCCCCTCAGGCTCCCGGGCCCTCAGCCTCCCGGCCCCCAGCCTCCCGGCCCCCAGCCTCCCAGTCCTCAGCCTCCCCGCCCCCAGCCTCCCGGCCCCCAGCCTCCCAGTCCTCAGCCTCCCTGCCCCCAGCCTCCCGGCCCCCAGCCTCCCGGCCCCCAGCCTCCTGGCGCCCCCTGACATGGCGGCCCTCTGTGAGTGAGCCAGTAGATGGAAGATCTCTCTCTGTCTCTCTCCCCACCTGTCTCTGTAACTCAGCTTTTTCCATAAATAAACCTTTAATTGAAAAGAAAGCAAGCAAGCAAGCAAGCAAGCCCCAGTGTGGGTGAGGGTGGAGGCCGTTGGCCTGGGTCAGAGACTTTCCAGGGACGGGGCAGGGCTTTGCTGGGAGCGCCCCAGGGCTCAGACAGGCGGTCCCGGCTCCATCCCCGCCGGCCTGCTCGCCCCACCCAGCAACAGCAGAGCCTCCTCCCTTCTCCAGGGTGTGTGCAGCTTCCCCGGGACAAGCTGCGCTCTAGGCCCCGAATCAAATCTTCACGAATTGAAGAATCCTTGAAATCATGCAAAGTGTGTCCTCATCAGAATAGCATCAAACCATAAACCCATCTGGACGAATCCCCAAGTATTTTGGAAATCAAACAGCATGCTCTTCAGGACCTTACGCTTCCTGGAAGAAACCAGGGCAATTAGAACATCTCCGGGGCCGGCGCTGTGGCACAGCTGGTAAAGCCCTGGCCTGCAGCGCCAGCATCCCATATGGGCACCTGTTCGAGACCCAGCTGCTCCACTTCCGATCCAGCTCTCTGCTATGGCCTGGGAGAGCAGTAGAAGATGGCCCAAGTGCTTGGGCCCTTCACCCGCATGGGAGACCCAGTGGAGTTCCAGGCTCCCGGCTTCAGCCTGGCCAGCCCCGGCTGTTGGCGTATGGGGACTGAACCAAAGGGTGGAAGATTTCTCTTCTGTTGCTCCTTCCCCGTCACTTTGCCTCTCAAATACATAAATGCATCTTTAAAAAAAAATCACCAAGAAGGTAAATTTCAGATGTTCTTTCCATGAAAAATCGGGTATTTGAGAGGATGGATCTGCTTATTCTCCCAGTGGAATTATTTCACCTCCCACATGGGAGACCCAGAAGCAGCTCCTGGCTCCTGGCTTTGGCCTGGCTCAGCCCTGACCACTGCTGCCATCTGGGGAGTGAACCAGCGCATGGAAGACTCTCTCTCTCTCTCTCTCTCTCTGTAACTCTGCCTTGCAAATAAATAATCCACAAGGCTAAGTGAAAGAGGGCTACTCGCAGATGAGCCTGCTCCCACAGAGATCCGGGGAGGTGACTTGCTGCAGGGGGTGGGGTGCGGTTGCGTGCGGTTTGACCACAGAACGCATCCAACCGTCCACACAGAAAGGGCGAATCCTGCTGTGTGCAAGGCAGCCCCCGAGAGCCCACAGAGGACGGCCAGGAGGCCAGCGCTGTGAATCTGAAACCCAGGGTGGGCTGGGGCCGCTGGGGCCACAAAGGCGGTAACAGGGGCTTCTCCTGGAGCAACACCCCCTCCTGCTCCCCCTGGTGGCCGCCCCGTGCAGTGACAGGCAGAGAGGCCAGCTCCCTTCTGCGGGGTCGGGAGCCTGGGGGCCGGGCACCGTGGGATTTGCTTCTCCCGGGGTCTGCTTATTTACTTAGATGTTTCTGAGCCCTGCAGGGAGCAGCAAACTGTGACCTCCGAAAACAAAATGAGGCAGACGCCACAGCTTCTCCAAGAGGAAAAGGCCAATTACCAGCTGGCTAACCGCAAGTTCCCGGCACGCAGCAGGCCCCTGACCCTTGGCCTTTGTGTGTTTCGCAAGCCGCTGCACACTCCCACCCCCTCCCCGTGCCCCGTCCCTGTCTTCCTCTCTCTCTGCTCCCTCAGAGGGGCACGGAGACCCCCACGAAGTGGGCACACAGCTGCACCCGGCTGTAGGATTCCAGTTTTGCCCTGGATCAGACCTGGGGTGCAGGGGCCAGGCTGTCATGAGGGACTGGCCGGGGGGGGGGGTCCCTGAGCTGGTGACTATCTGGGACAGCCAGCAACGCCAGGTGTGGCTTTGTCAGGGTGTGTTCTCCCCATCCCCACCCCCTCTGTTCCAGGAAAGTTAAAATCACACAGCAACGACCTTTTCTTCAGTCTGGAAGAACCTACACTCGGCTTCATTAGAAATAACGGCTCTGGGGGCCGGCACTGTGGCGGAGCAGGTTAAGCCGCCACCTGTAGCACTGGCATCCCATATGGGTTACAGACACAGAGAGAGAGATGGAGAAAGAGAGAGAGACAGAGAGAGAGAGAGAGAGAGAGGTCTTCCATCCACTGCTTCACTCTGCAGAAGTGAGCTGATCCAAAGTGGCCATTGCTGGGCTGATCCGAAGCCAGGAGCCAGGAGCTTCCTCCGGGTCTCCCACATGGATGCAGGGGCCCAAGCACTTGGGCCATCTTCCGCCGCTTTCCCAGGTGCATTAGCAGGGAGCTAGATCGGAAGTGGGGCAGCCAGGACTCGAACTGGCGTCCATGTGGGATGCTGGTGTTGCCCATGGAGGCTTCACCCGCTGCACCACACACTGGCCCCATGTTTCTGCCTCTTAAATACCCAGGAGTCAGTGCTGCCCCACATCCCCGGTGTTTGCTGGGCTGGCCCTCTCCCGCCTGGAGCCAGAGGGGCAGGGGGCAGGCAGGGGGAGTCTGAGAGAGCCCCCATCCCATCCCGGCTCCAATCCTCACCCTTGCTCCTCCCGGAGAGGGCTATGGGGCCAGGCCACACTGTGAGCTGCACTGAGATGGGTCTGCCAGGTCCCCCACAGTGTGGCTGTCACCCCCTCTCTGGGTGGAAGCCTCCTCGGCCCCTTCCCAGAGCTCCCGTCCTAGAGGGTCCCGCCAGCGTGCGGGCCCTGGACCCGCATGTCAGGTGAGCAGGCTTGTGATGGGCGTCACCCTGTCCTGTTTCCCTGCCCAGCCCCGTAGCCACCTCTAACTCAACCTACGGCCTTGGTTTTCCCACCTAGCAGCTGGGTCCTGGACCCCACCCCATAGGGTGCTCTGAGCACGTGTCTGACCCCTGTCCACTCCTGGGGCACCTTGGGGCAAGGCAGTGGCAGAACGGGGACCCCCGGCCCCAGGCTTGAGCTCCGGCTGTCACTCAGCCCATCTGGTGGTGGTCCAGGTGGATAGCAGCAGGGGCAGCACCTGCCCCAGGTCCCCAATCCCCCTCCAGAGGGTGCTGGGTGAGGGGGCTGCAGCCTGAGCTGGTGAGAGGCCCACGGATCACTCCAACGGGCAGTTCAGAGCACGCGGAGCGGAACCGGCCCTGCCCCGAGCCCTGGTTACCCTCTCCCACCAGGTTGCCCTGAGGGGAGAGAGGGAGCTGGTGGGAGGCAGGTGGGTGCCAAGGCACCCTGAGGGCTTGCGAGTGAGGGTCCATCCTCCTCCCCCTCTTCCTGGCCCAGCCCAGAGCCCAGGACCCGGGACACCAAGGCAGGCGCAGGAGAGGGAACGCGGCAGCCCCAGGCGCCCTCCCTCTCCCACTCCCACCACCTGCCTTTGCTCCATGCTGTTCCCCCACCTCCCGGAAGGAGGCCCCCCAGGGGAGGCCCCCAGGGACACAACGCCCACCTAGCGTGTGCCATTCTGCAGCTCACACAGCAGCAAGGGAGCAGGTGGATGGCGGAGGGAGGGGCTGCGTGGGGGTCCAGGGGTGTAGTCAGTGGCAGGGGTGAGGCTGAGCAAGAGGGAGGGGGGGAAAAGTGCAGGGGCAAGGGCATGGGGGCTGTCCACCCCTCCTCAGAGCCAAGGCCATGGGGGCTGTCCATCCCTCCTCAGGGCCAAGGGCGGGGGGCTGTCCACCCTCCTCAGAGCCATGGGGGCTGTCCACCCCTCCTCAGAGCCATGGGGGCTGTCCACCCCTCCTCAGGGCCATGGGGGCTGTCCACCCCTCCTCAGAGCCATGGGGGCTGTCCACCCCTCCTCAGAGCCATGGGGGCTGTCCACTCCTCCTCAGAGCCATGGGGGCTGTCCACCCTCCTCAGAGCCATGGGGGCTGTCCACCCCTCCTCAGAGCCATGGGGGCTGTCCACTCCTCCTCAGAGCCATGGGGGCTGTCCACCCTCCTCAGAGCCATGGGGGCTGTCCACCCCTCCTCAGAGCCATGGGGGCTGTCCACCCTCCTCAGAGCCATGGGGGCTGTCCACCCCTCCTCAGAGCCATGGGGGCTGTCCACCCCTCCTCAGAGCCATGGGGGCTGTCCACCCCTCCTCAGGGCCATGGGGGCTGTCCACCCCTCCTCAGAGCCATGGGGGCTGTCCACCCCTCCTCAGGGGCAAGGGGGCTGTCCACCCCTCCTCAGAGCCATGGGGGCTGTCCACCCCTCCTCAGAGCCATGGGGGCTGTCCACCCCTCCTCAGGGCCATGGGGGCTGTCCACCCCTCCTCAGAGCCATGGGGGCTGTCCACCCCTCCTCAGAGCCATGGGGGCTGTCCACCCCTCCTCAGAGCCATGGGGGCTGTCCACCCCTCCTCAGGGCCATGGGGGCTGTCCACCCCTCCTCAGGGCCATGGGGGCTGTCCACCCCTCCTCAGAGCCATGGGGGCTGTCCACCCCTCCTCAGAGCCAAGGCCATGGTGGCTGTCCACCCCTCCTCAGGGCCATGGGGGCTGTCCACTCCTCCTCAGAGCCATGGGGGCTGTCCACCCTCCTCAGAGCCATGGGGGCTGTCCACCCCTCCTCAGAGCCATGGGGGCTGTCCACCCCTCCTCAGAGCCATGGGGGCTGTCCACCCTCCTCAGAGCCATGGGGGCTGTCCACTCCTCCTCAGAGCCATGGGGGCTGTCCACCCTCCTCAGAGCCATGGGGGCTGTCCACCCCTCCTCAGAGCCATGGGGGCTGTCCACCCCTCCTCAGAGCCATGGGGGCTGTCCACCCTCCTCAGGGCCATGGGGGCTGTCCACCCCTCCTCAGGGCCATGGGGGCTGTCCACTCCTCCTCAGGGCCATGGGGGCTGTCCACCCTCCTCAGAGCCATGGGGGCTGTCCACCCCTCCTCAGGGCCATGGGGGCTGTCCACCCCTCCTCAGAGCCATGGGGGCTGTCCACCCCTCCTCAGAGCCATGGGGGCTGTCCACCCTCCTCAGAGCCATGGGGGCTGTCCACCCCTCCTCAGGGCCATGGGGGCTGTCCACCCCTCCTCAGAGCCATGGGGGCTGTCCACTCCTCCTCAGGGCCATGGGGGCTGTCCACCCCTCCTCAGAGCCATGGGGGCTGTCCACCCCTCCTCAGAGCCATGGGGACTGTCCACCCTCCTCAGGGCCATGGGGGCTGTCCACCCCTCCTCAGAGCCATGGGGGCTGTCCACCCTCCTCAGAGCCATGGGGGCTGTCCACCCTCCTCAGGGCCATGGGGGCTGTCCACCCCTCCTCAGAGCCATGGGGGCTGTCCACCCCTCCTCAGAGCCATGGGGGCTGTCCACCCCTCCTCAGAGCCATGGGGGCTGTCCACTCCTCCTCAGAGCCATGGGGGCTGTCCACCCCTCCTCAGGGCCATGGGGGCTGTCCACCCTCCTCAGAGCCATGGGGGCTGTCCACCCCTCCTCAGGGGCAAGGGCGGGGGGCTGTCCACCCCTCCTCAGGGCCATGGGGGCTGTCCACCCCTCCTCAGAGCCATGGGGGCTGTCCACCCCTCCTCAGAGCCATGGGGGCTGTCCACCCCTCCTCAGAGCCATGGGGGCTGTCCACCCCTCCTCAGGGCCATGGGGGCTGTCCACCCTCCTCAGAGCCATGGGGGCTGTCCACCCCTCCTCAGGGCCATGGGGGCTGTCCACCCCTCCTCAGAGCCATGGGGGCTGTCCACTCCTCCTCAGGGCCATGGGGGCTGTCCACCCCTCCTCAGAGCCATGGGGGCTGTCCACCCCTCCTCAGAGCCATGGGGACTGTCCACCCTCCTCAGAGCCATGGGGGCTGTCCACCCCTCCTCAGAGCCATGGGGGCTGTCCACCCTCCTCAGAGCCATGGGGGCTGTCCACCCTCCTCAGGGCCATGGGGGCTGTCCACCCCTCCTCAGAGCCATGGGGGCTGTCCACCCCTCCTCAGAGCCATGGGGGCTGTCCACCCCTCCTCAGAGCCATGGGGGCTGTCCACTCCTCCTCAGAGCCATGGGGGCTGTCCACCCCTCCTCAGGGCCATGGGGGCTGTCCACCCTCCTCAGAGCCATGGGGGCTGTCCACCCCTCCTCAGGGGCAAGGGCGGGGGGCTGTCCACCCCTCCTCAGGGCCATGGGGGCTGTCCACCCCTCCTCAGAGCCATGGGGGCTGTCCACCCCTCCTCAGAGCCATGGGGGCTGTCCACCCCTCCTCAGAGCCATGGGGGCTGTCCACCCCTCCTCAGAGCCATGGGGGCTGTCCACCCTCCTCAGAGCCATGGGGGCTGTCCACCCTCCTCAGAGCCATGGGGGCTGTCCACTCCTCCTCAGAGCCATGGGGGCTGTCCACCCCTCCTCAGAGCCATGGGGGCTGTCCACCCCTCCTCAGGGGCAAGGGCGGGGGGCTGTCCACCCCTCCTCAGGGCCATGGGGGCTGTCCACCCTCCTCAGAGCCATGGGGGCTGTCCACTCCTCCTCAGAGCCATGGGGGCTGTCCACTCCTCCTCAGAGCCATGGGGGCTGTCCACCCTCCTCAGAGCCATGGGGGCTGTCCACCCTCCTCAGGGCCATGGGGGCTGTCCACCCTCCTCAGGGCCATGGGGGCTGTCCACCCCTCCTCAGAGCCATGGGGGCTGTCCACCCTCCTCAGGGCCATGGGGGCTGTCCACCCTCCTCAGGGCCATGGGGGCTGTCCACCCTCCTCAGGGCCATGGGGGCTGTCCACCCCTCCTCAGAGCCAGGGGGGCTGTCCACCCCTCCTGTCCTTTCCCAAAGCTGCCGTCTTAGTCCTGGGCCCCTGGAGGTGGCTGTGGAGCTACGGCCAAAGGTGAGGCGGGTCTCTGAGCCCACCAGGAAGCCTGGCTAACCCCGCCCACCTGGGGACCACGTGCAGGGCCACGGAATAGAAAACCCTCGTTTTATTCAGCACGAACCCGGGGCCCAAACATAAAAAAAAAATAAAAACAAAAACCAACAACCGACAAACGACGTGGCAGAGAGAAGGGCAGAACAGGGCCTGGCGGTCTGGGTGTGCCCGCGGCCTTGGCCCTCGGTGACCCTTTGCCCCTGCAGGAAGGGGCGCCCCCACCCCAGCGCCAGCTGCAGCCCGCTCGTGGGTTGGGGTCCGGGCCCCTCAGCGGACGCTGCCTGGGAGTAGGGCCTCCTGGGACGGGGAGAGATCGGCCTCCGTCCCTCTGAGATCAGGATCTGTGGAGACAAGATGCAGGTGGAGGGCAGGTCAAGGGCGGGCTGCGAGGTCAGGGTCGTAGACCTTCCTGGCCCTGCGTGGGGGCCCGGGCAGCGCTGCCATATAGGAGGGTGTCGGGGAGCCCCTGCTGCCCAGGGCAGGGTCCCCGCACGCCCGCCCAGCGCCGGCCCTCCACTGTGTCCTGGGCATTTCATGGCCCTGCAGCAGTCTGGAAATGCATTCTTCCTTATTATTATTATTTTTTTTTCCTTAAGCCTCCTTCTTCCTGCTCAGAAGCGCGATGGAAACCCACAGGCGTCAGTCGTTTCTGGGAACGCCGCGTCCGGCTTCCTGTGCACGCTGGCCCAGCCGGCCGCCTGCGGTCAGGGTCACGGGGCCGCTCTAATGAGACTCGGCCTTGCCAAGCACTTATGTAAAGAGCTCTGGGGGGGAGGGGTGCGGGGACGAGGAGGGGGCGGGGGGAGGCATCGCTGCTGCTCCTCCCTCCGCCCAAGCAAGCGGGCCTGGGGCCGCGGGGGACCCTGCTCACAGGAGCCCCCCTCCCGCCTTCCCAGGACCACTTCCTGGGAAGCCTCCCCCACCTGGGCATGGCGAATGTCTGACACGGGCTGCAGGCCTGTGGGGGATGGGGCGCGCTCTCTGTGCCCTGGACAACCCTGTCCGAGCCCCACTGGAGAACCACCAGCAGGAGGCCTGGGTGTGGGTTGCCAGGGTGCAGGATGGGAGCCCCCAAGAACACTGGGGATGGAGGGGAAGGCCAAGGGACAGTGGGGCTGCTCACCCATCCTGGGGACGCCCTGACCCTGACCCTGACCCTGGTCCCACACTGAGCCTGGCTCTCATCACAGGCATCACCTCTGTCCACTATAAGCATACACTCAGGAGTCCACGGTGGCCTCTGAGTCTGTCCCGCTTGTCCCCAGCTGTGCACCAGAGCTTGGAGCTCTCGGACGCCACTGCTCTGAATCGGCCAAGTGTGGCTTTCGTTTGATCAAACATCTGACATCCGCAGGGAGCAGCCTGGGCCTCCTGGAAGCTGGGGTCAGTGCGCACAGCGCTTGTGCGGGGAGCCGTGAGAGGGGCTGATGAGAGCCAGCTGGGGACGGTCGCTGAGCACGGCCAGCAGGGAGGGCTCATTCCAGCCAGAGCCACTTCCGGCCCCCCTGAGTCCCGCCATGAGCCCTCCACTGGGGGCAGCACAGACACAAGCTCTTTCTGCTGGGCCCTGGGGTGACCCGAAGCGCGGGTGTCTCCCGTACTGCTGCCGAGGCAGGGCGGGCACTGGGGCAGGAAGGGGCTGGGCAGGCTCTTACTGGACAATTTTGCAGTTTGTTGTGGAGACGTAGCGACCCGTGTAGTGGATGTTGCATCTCACCACGTTGTTGGTGAAATCCGACTCCAAGACCATGTACTTGGGGTTCACGTGCACCTGCAGAGAGAGGACAGGAGGGAGGAAGGGAAGGGGGACGGGTGAGGGGGCTGTATTTCACCTGCTCACCAGGGACATTGGCGGAGGGGCTGACGGCAGATGGACACTGAGTGGCGGGGCGGGAGGCGGGAGATGGAGAGGGTGCGGCTGAGACAGCCCCGCTCCGCCCTCTTCCGGGTGCTGGCAGAAGGGGTCCCGCCCCTACTGGGTGCCTGCAGGGAGGGGTTGAGGTTGCCTTTCCCAGGTGAGGCCACACTCACAGATGTGCTGTGTCTTTAGCTCACTCCTCAGCAAGGGAGGGCGGGACAAGGCGAGTCAGGGGGGCGGGAAGGGGCTCTCAGCCACGGGAGCCCTCAGCTGTGCAGGGGACCCTGTAGGAGTTGCGGCTGGCCCTCCCCTCCCCTCCTCCCCTAGATGGCACGAAACCCCCTCTGTCCGTGGACCACATGGCCTGTGGGGCCCCTGATCACAGGTCCTCTGTCACAACTGCTGATGGGCCCTAGGGGTCGTCATGGACACAAGGCAGCGCCCATCCCAGACTTCAGCTTCAGATGGACGCAGAGCTGGGTCCCCGGGGACCGCCTCTGGGCCAGGTGTGTGCGTGGGAGGGGGGCAGGGGTAGCCCAGACCAGGAGCCCCACCTTGAGGATGTAGTTCCCCGGCTGCACATCGGTGATGTCGATCCACTGGCAGTCGATGTCGGCGTTGTAGGTGTCGTAGCAGCCTGGGCTCAGGCCCTAGGAAAGGAGGAGGCGGCTGAGGGCTGCTCAGAGCCGCCCCCGAGGCCTGCCACAACCCTGCCCTGTCCGGGGCAGCTGCTGAGGGTGGCCACTGGACAGGAACCCCAGAGAGTGGAGGGCAAACTGGCCAGAGGGGCCGGAAGCAGCGCAGGGAGATGCTTGGGGGAGGCGGAGGGAGGAATGGGCAGCAGGCGGGCAGCGGGGGTCCTGGGCGGTCGGAGAGGCCATGCTTCCGACTGGACCTGGCTCCCCCAACTCACGCAGGTGTCTACCCCAAAGTCTTAGGTGTTTGGAGTTAAATGTTGAGGGTGGAGGGCTGATCTCTTTGCGGGGTGCAGCAGGGAGGTCTGTCGGCAGTGGAGGGGTCTCCCCAGAAGAGGGGGTTCAGCAGAGCCTGGCCCAGCTTCTCCCCGCTCGTTGCGGGCTTTTCCTCCATGCACCAGCCTCAATGACCGCCTGACTCTGAGCAGCGAGGAACCCCTCTTCCTTCCTACGTGTCTGCCCTGGCCATCTTGGTTAGAGTAAGGGGAGGCGACACAGTCCGAGACGCACCTGCGTCAGACAGACAGCTGGGCGTGTGCCACCCAGGCGCCAGCCCTAGGAGGGGACCTGGGCAGGACCTGGGCAGGACCTGGGCAGGACTTGGGTAGGACCTGTGTCCTGGGGAGAGGAGAGGGGGCCCTGCCTCTGACGGGAGCCGAGCAGTGAGCCCGCCTCAGCTGGCCTTGCCCCCCTGCCACCAGCTTGGGCCCGATCCTGGCACTCTGTGCTCTGGGCCGGTGGCGACAGCCCAACCTGCGTGTGGGAGGTGCACGCGTAGCGCTTGAGGTTGCCGAAGTCACAGGTGCTGTCTTCCAGGCAGAAGCTGGCCTTGTGGCCCTCGGCCACCTTCTTGCCCGTGGCAGCGTCCAGCAGGTCATAGTGGCTGAACTCGTCCATGCTGTGGTAGTGTCTGGGGGCAGAGGCGAGAGGAGAGGAGAGGAGAGGGAGGGCCTTGTCTCCCTCCCCCCCCAGCCCCCCTCCCCCGAGTCTGCTCCTGTCCCCTGAGACAAGCCCCAGGTGACCTCGCGGTGACCGCCAGGGCCTTTACGGTTGTCTGTCTGGCAGACAGCGTCTCTCGCTCCCTCCCCCCCCCCCCCCCCCGCCTGGGCCCTCTGAGCTTCCTCATCAGGTCCCTCCAGTGGGACCGCCCCCACCCCCACCCCACCCCCACCGGAGCTTTGGCTAAGGCTCCCCTGCAGACCTGCCCGGGGGGGGCCCCCCCGCAGCCAGCCACGGCTGCCGCACTCACTGGTGGCAGCTGTGCCACTCCCAGGTGTGCCGCGGGCGGTTGGGCAGGAAGTCCGCGGTGCCCTGGTTCTTCACGCGCTGGGGGAAGCGCAGCAGCACCCGCATGTCGTAGTCGGTGGCCTCGGGGGCGTAGGCTGTGCTGAGGGACGGGCGGGGAGACCCCAATGGGTCACAGACGCCCCCGCCCCGGCCCCCTCCCACCCCTCCTTCTTCCTCTCTCTCTCCTGGCCCGGCCCCGGCAGCTGCCAGGTGACCTCGCCAGGGCTGGCTCCTGGCAGGGAGGAGACACAGATCCAGGGGGCTCCACCATCCTGTGGAGGCTCTGCGAGGGCCCCCCAAGTCCCAGGGAAGGGGGTGGAGCCTCTGCACTGTCCTGGTTCCATTTGCCTTCCCACCCTCAGGTTCAAGCGAACACATTTAGCTCTTTCCCTAATCCACGTGTTGGCCCATGCAAACTCCAGGCCACTTCCAGCCTCCTCCTCCAGCGAGTCTGCCATGATTGCTCCACTGAGAGGCCTCTGACTGCCTGTGAACGCCAACAGCACAGCCTGCAGCATGCCGTGACGCCACGTGTGCCAGCGCCAGGCTGGGTGTCCCCAGTGCATGGCCCATGGCCAGTGGTCTGACCTGTTCGTTCACAGCACATCTGCTGAACCCCATGCACAGGCAAGTCCAGCCTCCGGCCTTTGGGGAGACACGGGGCACACAGTGCGCGCCCACCCGAGCAGCTGTGACGGGAGGGCTGACGGAGGCCCCTCCCTCCCCCGCAGACCGCGGACAGCTGTCCTGGCTGGCCTCAGGGGCGCGTCTCTGGCAGTCACGGAGGTCTGGGACGTGAGGTGGCCAGTGGAGGCTCAGCTCTGGGGAGGATGTCTGGACGGCAGGCAGGGGCTCCCGTCTGCCAGGCCGTGTCTGGGAATCCGTCTGGGTCTGGGCTGTGTCTGCTCGTGGCGCCCTGCCCGCTGCTCACCGTGGGAAAACGCCCTGCCGAGGAGCGGGACCCTGGCCACAGGGAGCGTGGCGTGAGCAGGCCCGCACGGGAGAGGACTGCGCTGGGTCTGCCACCCCCGTGCCACCCCCCTCCCCGGTCTGACCTCGCACAGCCTCTGGCCTGGGAACACTCATTCTGGCTCCTAGCCGCTGCTGCGGCTTGTCTCCGTCCTCAGGGGGCGAGTGAGGAGCCCTTATCTGCAGCCAGCCTAGGAGGTCCCGAGGGGGACAGGCAGGGCAGGCCGCCTCCACCTCCTCCCTCCCACCCTGGGCACGTGCGACGCCCCGGGGGGCCGCAGGTGACAGCTGAGGCTGGGGCAGGTCAGGACGGGGAAGGGGCAGGGCCCTGGAGCAGTGCGCGGCAGTAGCCCCCGCGGTGGCACCGTGCACCGTCGTCACCAGGAGGTAAACCAGCCCTGTTTAGTCCCGGATGCTGCTCTTTCTATAAGCCAGACTGGGCCGAGTTCCCTCCTGGTGAGTTCCCTGCCTTGTCCCTCACGGGCAGGGGTGTGTGGCCGCCATGCTGAGTGCCCGTGAACCAGAAGTTCTAGAAACAAGAAAATGTTGGGGCTCCAAAAGTTTCCTCGGTGTCGAAGTAAAGCAAAGAGGAAGTTCAAAGGCCAAAAACAAAGCAAGGAGGGCTGGCAGCGCCGTGGCACACCAGGCACCCCTAACTCCTAACCCCTAACAGGGGTTGGAGCCCTGGCTGCTGCACTTCCGATCCAGCTCCCTGCTAATGCACCTGGGAAAGCAGTGGACGATGGCCCGAGTCCCTGGGCCCCTGCCATCTCTATAGGAGACCTGGATGGCATTCCAGGCTCCTGGCTGCAGCCTGGTCCAGCCCTGGCTGTTCTGGCCATTTGGGGAGTGAACCAGCATGTGGAAGAACTCTCTCTCTCTCTCTCTAGCTCTGCCTTTAAAAAAATTTTAAAAAAAATTTAAAGCAAGTCATTGAGAAAAACAGGGGTTTTGTCCCTGGGATGCCAGGCACAGCAGCAAGCTGTGAGCACAGGGAGCCATCCCCCAAGGCACACACACGAGAGGACGTGGACGGAACACAAACCGAGCTGTACAGGAGGACGACCCTCCCAGGAACGAGGGTGGCCGGCAGCTCCCCATCCCTCATGGAGACTGGGTTGATGCAGACCGGTCAGCGTCCCCTCTGTCCTCCATCAGCCACGCCCATGCACCCCGCTGGGACCTGGCTGAAGCAGCTGGCCCCTGTGCATAGGGCTCCCAGGTCCCGCAGGGGCCTCCTCCTTAGGGGACCTCCCCAGGAGCAGCAGCTCAGGTGGGAAAGGCGTTAGCTCCTCCGAGTGGTGGGTGTCACCGCTTCCTTGGGTAGTTGCCAGTTGCCCCCAGGCCCTTGGGGGCAGGCCAGGGTCTCGCAGCTCGTGGGCAGCCTGGCTGGGGTGGGCTTACCTGGCCAGACACTTCTCTTCGGCGGCACAGCGCAGCGAGTACAGGTGGGCTCTCTGCACGTAAGTGGACGCCTGCACATAGCTGGGGTCGGGTACCAGGTCAGGGAGGCCTGCAGTGGGCGGGAGGTTGGGGGGAGGGAGCGGAGTCAGGCCGGCTGTGCCAGTGCCCGTGCCCAGAGACAGTCGCCCCCTGCCAGTGTCCTCGGGCCCTGCACCCCAGGAAGTGAGGCAGCCAGTGCTCTTGGTGGGGGTATGGAGTCCCGGAAACCCTCCGGGAGGGCTGGGGACATGAGCAAGCCAGAGAGGGCGGTGGAATGCGGGAGCAGAGGGAGGAGAGGGTATTCTTGGCAAGGGAGCAGCAGTGAACAAAGGCCTGGAGGCAGGACCCAGTGAACCCAGTCATTTCCTGTCGGAGCCACTCCCAGTGTCCCCAGCTCCCCCAGCCACCGAGAGAGCCCGGGACTGGCCTGGAGTGGGTCCCAGCAGGCTCCTGGGCAGCGCCAGGTGGAAGCTGGTTGGCGGGAGGGGTGGACCGGGCGGGCAGGGTCCTTGGCCGGCTGGGAGCGGGGCTCAGCCCTACCTTCCAGGGTGCCTTTCCAGCCAAGGCAGGCCCTCGTCCCCGTCCCCCAGGCGCATGGCACCACTTCTACTTCCAGCCACTGCTCACGCCCTCCCCTGGTGTCCAAGGTGCGGCCCCTGCAGAGCCCAGGACAAAGCACACAGGGCGGGCCTGCGGACGGCACCAGCTCTCGGCACCAGCTCTCGTGAACTCTCGGACCCAGCACGAGGCAGAGAGGGACAGGGGTCTGGGCGCCCCGCTGCTGGTGCGCGTGCGTCTCAGCCAGTTCCCTGGAATGAGTGGAAACGAGATGCAGGTGTGCTGACCGCAAGCTGAACAGGAAGCGGCCGGCTCGGGCGGGGGCGAGGAGTCCAGTCCGTCCTATCCGGGCTCAGCCACCCACCTCAGGGGGAGGGGCCTGGGGCGATGGCTGGGGGCTGCAGACTGCCCTGGGCCTCCTTCCTGTATGTAGGAGCCTCCCCCAGGCCCAGCAGAGGAGGGGCGCTTGGGCTTCCAGACCTGGAGAGACGCGCCTGCCCTTCCCCGTGCACACCCTGGGTGCCGGGCTCCGGCCCTGCCCTCCCTGGGGCTTGGGCCTCGTGGGGAGCTGGTCAGGCAGCCGGGCTGACCACACCTACTTGGAAGGCGAGGCAGCTTGGAGCACAGGGTGGGTGCCGATGAGGTGGCTCCTGGCTGCTGGGGAGCTGTTGGCCGGCCCAGGCCCCGTTACTCGAGCCCCCAGGAATGTTTGCAGTCCCTCCTAAGGGACCCTCAGGCCCCCAAACCAGCTGGGAGCCGCTGCTCAGGCTCTACTTCCCAGAAGCTTGGGGGAGGGGTGAGAAGAGAGGAGTGGTCCCCTTGCCTGTCCTCCAGGGCCTGGCTCGGCCCAGTGCGGGGGCGGGGCGGCTGGCCCGCAGCCTCACGGGACCCAAGAGTTCGGCACCAGACAGCCTGCCGCCCCGACCAGGCCCAGGGCCAATAAATCCTACACAGGGCTGCACACAGCCCTGTGGCCGACCCTCCCTCTGCAGGATCTGAGGGGCCCAGGGCAGCGAGGGCTGGCGCTGCTCCTGGCCCCACACTGAGCCCCGATCCTGGTCCCACACTGAGCCCTGATCCTGGTCCCACCCTGAGCCCTGATCCTGGATACACCCTGAGCCCTGACCCTGGTCCCACACTGAGCCCTGACCCTGGTCACACCCTGAGCCCTGACCCTGGTCCCACACTGAGCCCTGATCCTGGTCCCACCCTGAGCCCTGATCCTGGTCACACCCTGAGCCCTGACCCTGGTCCCACACTGAGCCCTGATCCTGGTCACACCCTGAGCCCTGACCCTGGTCCCACACTGAGCCCTGATCCTGGTCCCACCCTGAGCCCTGATCCTGGTCCCATACTGAGCCCTGACATTGGTCCCACCCTGAGCCCTGACCCTGGTCACACCCTGAGTCCCGATCCTGGTCACACACTGAGCCCTGATCCTGGTCACACCCTGAGCCCTGACACTGGTCCCACCCTGAGCCCTGACCCTGGTCACACCTTGAGCCCTGACCCTGGTCCCACCCTGAGCCCTGATCCTGGTCACACCCTGAGCCCTGACCCTGGTCACACCCTGAGCCCTGATCCTGGTCACACCCTGAGCCCTGACATTGGTCCCACCCTGAGCCCTGATCCTGGTCCCACACTGAGCCCTGATCCTGGTCCCACACTGAGCCCTGACCCTGGTCACACCCTGAGCCCTGATCCTGGTCACACCTTGAGCCCTGACACTGGTCCCACCCTGAGCCCTGACCCTGGTCACACCCTGAGCCCTGATCCTGGTCACACACTGAGCCCTGATCCTGGTCCCATACTGAGCCTTGATCCTGGTCACACCCTGAGCCCTGGTCACACAATGGACACTGAGCCTGGTCCCATACTGAGCCCTGATCCTGGTCAGAGACTTAGCTCTGATCCTGATCAAACATTGAACTCTGAGCCTGACACATCCTGAGCCCTGACCCTGATCATACCCCTAGCTGTGACCCTGGCCATAGTCATTGTTGTCCTCTTACTATTGGGGAACACCAGGCTGGGACAGGAAGTCTCCCTGGTGGACAGTGACACCCCAGGCCATGCTGGCATGCAGTGAGGCCTCACCATAGCCACCACATCTCCTCCCCTCCAGATGGGAGCCTCCCTAAGAGCAGAGCCTGGACGCCAGCAGCGTTTACTCCAGGGCTGACCCACTGGCTCAAGGCCCTCCCACTTCCTCAAGGACCACTGGCCCAATACCCACTGCCACGTACCGCCCCCTGCTGCCAAGACAGGAGGAAACGGAGGCCGGGAGAAGGCACTGAGTGTGCCCGCGGTCACCCCATGAGTCTGGGCAGCCCACAGAGCAGATCCGAGGCCCTCCCTATGCCCAATCTGGCCCCCACACACATGCACAGCCACTCTTCATTTTATAAATAAATGGCCTCTGCACAAATACACAGACTGTATCGGGTAAGCTGCGGGTGCACACAGCCGTGACTGCCTCCACCCTTACACTGTGAGTCACAGCCACCCCTCCCCCCCCAGGACCCCCAGGAGTCACCAGTGTGACTGAATGGCCACAGATGAACGACACCTCGCCTGACACCAGGGGGAGCCACTTGTGTGGCTGCCTGTGTTCCCCGTCTCTGCCTGTCCCCCCAGGTCCCTCCACCTCCCTCCTCAGGACCCCGCCGAGGCCCCAGGGCTCAGCAGCCCCTCCCCCGGCTGGCAGGTGCTCCAGGGAGCTGTGCTGTGCTCCCGGGTATATGCCCGTCCAGGGCTGAGTGAAGCTGGACTCAGCAGGGTGGGGGGCGGAGTGCATTGTGGAGGAAGGTCCTGGGGGGAGGGTCTTTCAGCACACGGATGGAGTCACCCAGCCCCCACCCCCGGGGGGCTGCCCATGCACACTCAGAAAGGACTGATTCCATCAGGGGACCTGGCCACCCAGGAAGTGAGCCAATCCCCAGCTCGGAGCAAAGTCACCATCCTCACACATCTGGCCAGGGCCCCCTCCCTGTCTCATTCATCTTTTGTTTGTTCATGTTTAACCTTCCTGCTCTCCCCGGGCTGTCAGATGTGGCCTTGAACCCGGACTGTGGAGGTGGGTGTGACTCCTGAAGTGGATGCCCACTCCTGCTCCTCTCCCTGACGCAGACGGCCCCCGCCCCTGCCCCAGCTGCTTGTCACCAAGGACTCCGGGGTGCTGGACAGCCCGGCCAGGGCTCCAGCCCAGCTCCCTCCCTGAGTTCTGGGTCACCTCCAACCATGCTCAGCTCCTCCCAAGCCCCAGCCGTCCAGGGAAGGGTGTGTGGGTGGCTTGGCTCGGGCTCCCCAGGGAGTGTCCCGTCCTCTGCTCCCGGGAGGAAAGCAGGAGCCTGGGTTCCTCTTCCGAGACCCTCCGAGTGGCCCTGGGCAGACCCAGCCCCTCTCCAGGCCTCACCACCTTCATCTGCCCACTTCCAATGGCTTCCCCTGCCCTGCACCCCGACCCTGCACTCATGGCCTGAAGTGCTGGCGACAGGCTGTACAGAGCCCGGGCCAGGAGGTCAAGGACACGGGGTCAGGTCCTCGGGTCGGCTGACCAACAGCGGATCAGCCCTCAAAGGCAGCCAGCATGGAGGGTCAGTGCTCCCACCACCACCCCAGATGCTCCAGGAGAGCCCCGGCAAAGGGGCCGCTGGGAGAAGCCCACCCAGTCCTTCCGCCCTGGGTTGGACCCACAGACGGTCCCTGGGTGTGAGCTGCGTGTACCCCTCCCTCCCTCAGCTCCCTGTCTCCGGGGAGGGGGGGTTCAGCCTGCTGCCTGGATCTGGAAGGTATGTATGTTGCCCACAAACTCTACTCTCCTGGGCTGGGGGCTACACATAGATAAACAAACAGGAGCCAAGCGGATGCTTCCGCTCAGCAGGTGGGTGGGTGGGTGCTCACCTGGGCATTCTGGAATAAAGATGAGCCCTGTCAGCACCAGCCAACGGTGCCACACCTGTTCCCGGGAGAGGGCAGCCCAGGCAAATGAGCTACGAGGGCACACAAGCTGGGCCCAGAACCTTCCATGGCTCCCAGCTGCCTCCAGAACCCAGCCCTGATGGCTCAGGATGAGGTGCTGAGGTGCTCTGGGGTCTCAACTTGGCCTCTCCAGGAGTCTGAACCCAAGGGTCAGTGGGCAGCTCCCCAGCAGCCCCTGGACCCACCCTTGCAGGGGCTGCTCCCCCCACTCCTGCGCTCCCTCGCCTGCCTCACTTCCCCACAGCGCCTACCGCCTGCTTCCACCTCCTCGCTGATGCCGCTCACCCACAAAGACCCACAGGGCAACGATTCTGTGCCCGTTCACCGCTGCGAGCTCTGTGCCAGAAAGCGCCCAGCACACAGGGAGCCACTGCACCTCGTGGAATGACTGCATTTCCTTATGGGGACAGGGCGGGCGCTGGTGTCCCTCTGCCTGTGCCCCGGTCTCACAGGATGAAGCAGGTGCGGGGGCCAGGGGCTGGTGAGCTGCACCTGAGCTGGGCTGAGCCTGCACCGGACTCGGGGCCTGGCACCTGCACAGCGAGGGCAGCGCACGCACGAACGCCCCACGCTGGGGTCTGGCGACGCGTTACCAGACCGAGGCTGCGCTTGATGCCAAAGGGCAAGAGGATTAGCTCTGGGCTTGGAAAAGCGGGGCTCCAGGTGGCCCACAAGCCGGGTCTTTGCCTCTCCACCCTGAGCCCTTCCTGGGCTGGCACTCCCTGTTCCTGGGTGGTCCTGCACACCCACTTCCCGGGGCACCCATCAGCAGGGGAGGGAGACCCAGGCCCAGCCCTCACCCCGTATCCTGGATCCCAACCCAAGCCCGTCAGCTCCAGCTGCCTGTGGTAACCAGGCGCTGGGTGAGCGCCAGAGGAGGGGTCAGTCTGGGCCTCCCCTTCCGGCCTCAGCAGCCCCACAGGAATGCCGGGCACAGGAACTGGAAGCAGGTGCGGCTGCCTCCCCCCTCTCCCTCCCTCGCCCGCGGGAGTTTTCCATGTGTTCTTGGCTCCGGGAAGCACAAGCACGGCACTGGCGGCTCCTGGGGAGGGGCCCTTTGAGAGCAGAGGACACCAGGGACCCAGGGTCAGGGGACTGGGAAGGGGGACGAAAGGCCTGAACTCCAGACCAAGTCCTCTGCAGCTGAGCACCACCCAAGGCACCAGTGACTGCCCCCTCCCCACTCCCCCAACCCCCAGACGCAAAAAGCCAACTTTCACTTTTGCCGGGGGATGGACACCCCAGAAAAATGAACACCATCCCAGGGGACAGCGCCTGTGTTTCAGACACCAGGGGACCCAGGCTCCTCTTTCTGCAGCCCTGACTCTCACGCGCAAGACCCCCAGCCCGGAGACTCCATTTCTTTCGGAAGAGCAGCCTGGCGGCTTCAGGGAGGAGGCCAAGCTGGGACTGGCTCCAGGGCCCATTGCCTAACCGGCCGGGGCTCAGTGTCTCCATCTGTACAATGGGTGACCGGGTCCCCACCTCAGGGCAAGGGAGTCTACCTGACAGCTCCAGGAACAGGGCCACACGGGGCTCCTCGCTGACACCACGCCGGGAGGGGCCGGGGGCGGGAGGCTGGCCTCAGGCTCCTGGGGTCTCTCCCACTCACTGTCCCACCCTGCTCTGTCACAGTCGGGGCCTGGACTACGTGTTAAATGAATGAATGACCACATGGATGAGGCTGATGCACAAAACATAAAAAAAAAAGGACTGCGTGGTTGTTCCGCACCCGGGAGGGAAGTGTGCAGCAGCCTAACCCTCCCCCGCTGCAGATGGGTAGCCCGGGCCCCGGGAGGCAGAGGCTGGGGAGTTAGGGGGGCTGTGCAGCCTGGGAGCTCCTTCTGGTGCAGGGAGCCAGGGCTGCTCTCAGGGACTGAGGCGTGATGGGGGACACCCCAGAAGCACAGTGGGTACAGGACGATGTAACCAACAGGCATAGGATGTGGGGTCCCAGCGCAGGAGGAAGGCAGTGCTGGGGCCCCCAGGGAGCCCCAACGTTTTCCCCAGCAGAGCCGAGAGCAACCTTCTGTCTGCTCCACAAGTAGGTTGGAGAGACTGGGCCAGAGGCCAGGCTGGGGGACGCAGCGGGGAGGCCAAGGCTGGCGCAGCCACCAGAGATGCCCCCGGAGGACAGCCACGGCCGGTGCACCGGCGGGGCTGTGAGGGGAAGGCCCTGGCTTCTGGGGCAGGGGTCGTCTGTCAGCTGCGGCTGCAGAGAAGATGCTGGGAGAGGAGAGGCCAGCAGCAGCACAGGGCAGGGGACGCGGCGGCCCCTCCCGGCCTCTCGGCCAGGATCTGCTGCCCGAGCTGGGCCTCTTTCTTGCCTTCTGTCTGGGATGTGTTTCAGAGTTGCAGACGGCAGCCTGGCATCACAGGATGCCCAGGAGGAGGGGAAGGCACCTGTGGGGCAGGCGTGGGCGGCGGTCACATGTGTTTGGTGTTGGGAGGCCGCGTCCACGCCCACGCTCGAGCAGGCTGCCAGCGCCCAGCCTCAGACCCCTGGGTGTGCGGCCAGCAGAGATGAAGTCAGTCTCTGAGAATCCGCCCTGGGCTCCCACACTCGGGCTGGGGGTCTGATCTCAAGTACAAGGCTTGGCCGTCTCTGCGCTGGGATTTTCCACGGTCCTGGGCTAGCAGGGTTGGGAGGGGGGAATTTGAGGAGATGCAGGGGCACCACTGCTCCCACTCTGCCCTCACCCCATGGCCTCCATAATTAGAGATGCTTGGAGAACCTTCTCCGGGAAGTCCCCCCTAAGCCCCTGCCCAGCACCCCTTTCCCCACCGTGCTCACCTACCCCAGCCTGCTTCCCTTGGGCCAGGCCTGGACTCCAGGCACCTGAGGCATGACTGACCACCTCTGGGGCAGAAGCGTCTTTGACCCCAACTGAGCTGGGGGGCTCAGGGGCAGCGGCGGATGTCCCCCTGAGCACCAAGCACCCCCCCACTCCCGCAGCATGACCTTGCCCTTCCACTCCCGCAACATGACCTTGCCCCTGACAACCAACTGGGCTTTCTCCAGCTCAGACAGGCAAAGAGGGACCTCGGAAAGCCCGCTGGCTCGGAGCCTGAATGTGAGGTCCAGGCCTGGCTCTGCCAGCACCGGACGCTGGCAGCGTTCGCTCCCTCCTCTGCCCAGAGGCGGGGCCCCTGCGGCCGGGCCTCCTGCAGCCAAGGGCTTGCATTCTAAGCAGCACAGTCCCAACAAAGCTGAGCCCCCTGGGGTGAAATGTGCTGCCTGCACGAGGGCTCTGAGCAGGTGAGGTACAGGTGCAGCACACCTGTGGCCACGGGCATCTCTGCCGGAGGGGCCACCGGCCCCATCCTGAGCTCCTAAGGTTCTCAAGTGGGACTCAGCACGAGTCCCTGGACAAGCCTCTCCCCCGGCCAGGGGTCCAGCAGCACCCTCAACAGCAGCCCAGCACCCAAGCCAGTGGGGCCAGAGACAAGGAGGAGAGCAGAGGATCATGGGAAGGAGAGCAGCCGGGCTGCACGTGCACCAGGAACTGCATGGAAAACCCAGACTGAAAAGCAGCCACCCCACAGGGACAGCAAGAAGGGGAGTCTGGGACAGCGGGGGATGGGCCGCCCACCCCACAGTGTCACGCACAGGCCTCCCCAAGACCAGGCCATCTGTGCACCCAGAGAAAGCTAAAGTGACTGTCCACCTGGCCTGTGACTCCCGCCACTCCTCTGGCTGGGTCAGGACTGGGGTGAGGGGAGTGAGGCCAGGGAGGCACCCGTCTCGGGAGCATCCAAAACACTGTGTAACCCAGAGAAGTGGTATTTAAGGCACCATTTAAATAAAAACCCAAAGAGCTGTGCTGCTGCCTGTGACACCAGCAGCCCATATGGACCCGGCTCCGTCCCAGCTGCTCCACTGCCCATCCAGCTCCCTGCTAACGCTCCTGGGGAAGCAGCGGAGGACGGACCAGGTGCTTGGGTCCCCGCACCCGCGTGGGAGATCCGGAAGAAGCTCCTGGCTTCCACCTGGCGCAGCCCTGGCCTTTGCAGCCGCCTGGGGAGTGAACAGATGGAAGAGCTCTCTCTCTCTCTCTCTCTGTGACTCTGCCTCTCAAATAAATAAATAAATCTTTTTTTTTAATCAAAAGGCATGCAAGATGTCGGTGATGAACAAAATACCCACAATTCAGACAAACACAGGATCCTTGTGGCTCAGTGTGCCTGGGTCTGATTGGATGGAACCTTTGGATGCTTTCCCTTGGTGGATTTCTTGATACTTTCTCCATGCAGGAAATGGTGCTTATCTTGATTACTGAGAGCCTGGGCATCTCCTTAAATCCTTACAGCCTAGGCCAACCGTCTGGCCTGGGAGGAAGCCCCCTCTCCTGCTCTTCCAGGGGAGGCACTCACAGATGCCCAGAGAGGGACCCCTCCCTGCCTCCCACGGGGAGCTGGCCGGGGCATCTCCTGGGCCCTTTCCTTTGTCCTCAGGGGACCTAAGTGCCAGATCTGGAAGGTACCTCCCCTCCCAGAGCCCAGCTGGTCCCCCCATCCCTGGGGTTCAATCCAGGCCACCCTGGCCACCGCCGGGGGGACTCCCCAGGCACGAGGAGGTGGAGAGGGAGGGCTGGGAGGTGAGCCCTGCAGAGGGTCCAGGCCCCGGTCAGTCGCGGGGCGGCGGGTACTCACCGCGCCCGTTGGAGCTGGGCCGGTACACGCTGCCCACGCTGAGGCGGCCTTGCTGCGCGCCGTTGCGCTCCGCACCGGGCGGCGGGGGCGCGTCCGAGCTCCGCACCGGCAGGTAGGGCGGCTCCAGCACGCGGAAGGGCGGCTGCGGCGGCTCCGGGGCGCGCGGCGGCGCATAGGCCTCAGGCGGCGCGTTCCCGTAGGAGGGGTACCAGCCGAGGCGGGGGTCGCCGCCGCCGGCTGGCGCCGCGTCGGGGCCGGGCCCGGGGTCGGGGTAGGCGGGCTCGAAGCCCCCGGCGCCCTCGCTGTACAGGCTGTGCGAGTAGCGGCGGTCCAGGCCGTCGGGGGGCTGCGGCTGCGGCTGCGGCGCGTACGGCCTCTCGGCGCCCGGGTGGAAGCCCTGCGCCGGGTACTCGGGCTGCTCCTCGCCGCCGCCGCCGCCGCCGTACTCCTCGTAGCGCGCCCGCGGCTGGAACGGGTAGAGCACCCCGGCCGAGGCCACGGCCGCCGCCCCTGCGCCCAGGCCGCCGCCCGCGCCGCGGTAGTACACGAAGCCCTGCTCGTAGGTCCGAGCCGCGGGGTCATAGTTCTCGTACTGGCTGACGTAGGGCGCTTGCGGGTAGGGGAACTGCTGCTGTGGGAAGGAGGGCGGCTGGCGGTAGGTGGTGGCGAAGGCCGAGGCCGAGACCGAGGAGGAGGCGGAGCCCCCGTGCCGTTGCTGGGAGACGGAGGTGCGGGCCCGGGCCATGCCCGTGCTGTCCCCGACGGCCACCTCGCGCCAGTTGTCGGGCACCTGGCCGAAGCCGAACGGGTGCCGCGCCTGGCCGCGCACGGTGTCCGAGCCCACGCGCCCGGGCAGGGGCAGGGGCAGGGAGGGCGCCTGGCGACGCCGGGGGCTCCCGTGGCTGCGCCGCGGCGGGGCCTGGGGCGCGCCGGCCAGCAGCACTCGGGAGCTACCCTGGGCGCTCCGAGGCCCCGCCGGCTCGTACTCGGAGCCCGAGTTGAGCAGGCTGTACACCTGCCCGTTGTTCTCCCATTGGATCAGCTGCCGCCAACGCGCCGGGTCCGAGCCCTGCCCGCGCACCAGCGCGCACAGGCAGGCGCCCCACACCAGGGCCCCCAGCTGCCAGCCGGCCGGGGTCAGAGCCATGGTGGCCCCGCGGAGGCCTGGTGCACCGGTCGGCTGTCTTGGAGCGCGCCCCCGCGCGCGCGCTTCTCTTCCCACGGACTCCTTGCCTGCCCCGGCTCTAGCTTTGTCCATTCTGGCCTTGTCCCGAGCGGGACGGCTCCTCCGATGACAGCATGTCGAGGCCAAGGGGTCAGGGCAGGGCAGGGGCGGTGCCCAGGGCACGCGCGCGCGCTCGCGGGCAGGGCCACCCGGGGGGCCTTACATGGCTAGCCCCGCAACTGGCTGGCCGCTGGACAGGCGCTTCCCCCCTCCGAATGAATAAGCAGCGGGCTGCGAGCTTGGGGAGGCTTCAGGTCGGCGGGTCCGCCTGCTGGGGCCTCCTCCGCGCGGCCCTATGGCCCGCCGGCTTTTAGCTATGTGGCCTGTCCCGCAGCTGCCCGCCTCCCTCCGTCCCCAGAGCTCCCAGCCTGCCCTCCTAAAGGAGAGGCAGGGAATAGGTCCGTGCCAGTGTGACCTTAGGCCGGGCAGGCAGAGCGGGGCTGGGGGGTGTCAGCTCTGCTCTGCCTGCCCCTCTCTCCTCTCCACTTGATTTGCTGGTTTCTTTTGGGGGCTGGAAGGAGCCCCTGACCCCTCCCCCCAAGTCTAGATGGCCCCACCCCCCACCCCAGGACCCCTCCTTCCTGTCGTCAGATGTCTGCAGGGCCCCAGGGGAGGCCCCCCTGTTCCTGAGCCTGAGTGCGGAAGATGTTTCCCGGGGTTCAGTCTTGGCAAACTTCCTGGCCTCACCTTCTCCCTCTGTAGAATGGGGTGGCTGGGTCCTGGGTGGGACAGAAGAGGAGTGTGAGATCATGGGAGAGAGCTGCTTCTCCCATGACCTCTGTGCCAGTGAGCAGAGCCGTGGCATAACCTGAGTGCACGCAAGGGTCGGTGAGACCCAGGGATCAGGACGGTCACCCAGGGCAGGGGGCTCAGGAGCCCTGCTCCTGTGCCATTAAGCTGCTGTGGGTGACCCCAGGGAAGCCCCTCTTCCCCTCTGCCGCCCAGTTGGCACCTCCAACGCTCGGAGGCCCTTCTGGGCTCCAAGAGGAGCCTTCCAGGAAGTGACCCTGGGCAGGATGCCACTCCGGCTTCGCCTGCGCTGCCCTCTGTAGCCTCGCTCCCAGCATCCATGGCAGAACTCCCCCTCGCTCATGCCCACAGACACGACCAGAAGGACCCCCCCAGACTCCTCTGTCTGGGGATGGGGCAGGCAGCCAGAGCAGGCTCTCCTCTGCCAAGGGCCCCCACCTGCCCCCATCCGTGCCAAGCAGGGGCTGCTCATCCATTGCATTTTTCCCTTCAGAGCGGAGATCTGATCCCACGTCTGGGGCTGGGGCGTGCGATCCCACGTCTGACTACCAGGGAGGTGGGGGAGGGGGTACCCGGCCAGCACCCGCCCAGCGCTGGTGGCTGATTTCCCCAAGTGAGACACTGAGGCAGGCTGGCCGAGGGCCGGGACCTAGAGGGTTAAGCCTTCCCTCCCTCCTGCGTGCCCCCTGCAGTGCTGGCCTCAGCTGCCTGGAATCCCTGGGGTCCTGCAGGGCAGCAGCGGGAGAGGAAGGGGGAGCAGGGGGAGGAGGGCACCCCCAGGCAGGAGTGTGTGCGGGAGAGCACAGAGGACGGCTTGGGGTCAGGGCCCCCGGGACCCCCTCCTGGAGCCGGGGGTGGGGCAGGCAGGGGCTGCCTCGGGATTTGGGTGGGGGCGATCAGGGCCCGGGCTTCTGCCTCGGAGCCAGCTCTTGGCCTGAAACCCGACCCGCCGGCTCCCGCCGCTCCTTCTTTCTTCTTAATAAGGTCGAATCCCAGTGAGTCAGAGGAGCCAAGTTTCCTGTTAGGCTGCGTTTGAATAAACTCTGCTCTGAACACAGCTCGGGCCAGGCCGGCACGCCTGCCAGCCACCCGTCCCTGCAGGGATGCCTAGAGCCAGCTCCTGGCCTGGCCCTGGCTGCTCCCCGGGAAGCCCCCCTCTGTGGCCTGGGGTGACAGTCCCTTTCTGGTGGCCTCGTGGGGGAGGGGGATGGGACAAGAGGACCAGGAGACCCGCGGCGGCTGTTTTCTCTTTCCTTTGGACTTGGGGGTGGTGGTGGTGTATCTGCCAAGGGTAGCCCCCGCCCCTCCTCCCTCACCATCTCCAGTCTTGATCCGGCGTCCTCTCGGCCCAGGGACCAGTCTCCTGCCCAGTCCCTTCCACTCCCTCCCTCCTGTCCTCCTGCTTCCAGGCAGGGCCACTTCCCCAAGGGGCTTGAACCCATACAGAAACCTAAAAGAGGTCAGGCCAGGCCTTGCAGGGGGTCTGTGGAGGAGGGGCACCCAGCTCCTTGCTGGGCCCTGTCCCTGCAGGCTGGGAACGACACCCACATCTTTAAGGGCCAGGCATGCGAGGGGAGGGAGGAGGGCGCCCTCCCAGCAGGAGGACGGGCAGAGCCAGGTAGGACTGCACAGCTTTCTTAAGCACCTACTGTGTGCTCCCCAGGGACCAGCCAGCAGCTGTGAGTCAGTGGGCAGGGTGGGAGGAGGGCAGATCTGAATGCTGCCGCCCCCCATCTCCCAGCCGTTGTCTCCCCCCTGCTCCCCAGGCTTGCTGGCCCACCCCTGGGAGGTGGGATGTGGAAGCCCCCAGCCCTGCCTCTGGAAAGTGGGCTGGAGGAAGTGCTGAGGCCTGGCGAGCTGGCATGGAAAGCGCTGACTTCGCAGGGAGAGGACCACCGGGCGGCCGCTGCCAGCTGGGCCCCCTGCCTGCCCCTCCCCCGCAGCCACATGTGGCGCAATGGCACGGGAGACCTCTGTCCCCAGAGCGGGGTGGGGGAGGGGACCTCACTCTCTGGTTTGGCTGGGACTCCTGGGAGAGGGGGAGGTGAGGTCAGGGCCTTGTCCTGGGCCGGTGGGGGTGGGGTAGAGGGAAGGAGCCCACCCCTCACTAAGACCGAGGGGGAACTTCTGGGCCCACTCTTCTCTTCCCATCCCTCCAGCCCCCCTTCTAGTGGAAATACCAGCCAGGGATGGGCAGGCCCTCCTCGGCCCCCCGCTGAGCCCCAGGCTCCCCAGGGTTTGGTGCATTCCTTGCACACACACCCCCCCCCCCAGGGCCAGCACCAGTGAGGGCGGACTGCCCACTTAGGAGGAAGGCAGGGACCTGGGGAGGGGTTGTACGGGGAGGGGTCTGCATCAGGGGACGGCCTGCAGTGTGCAGGGGTGGGGTGGGGGAGGGATTCCCCTGCTTGGGGGGGGGGGTGAGGAATCTGAAGCTGTTGGCTGGCAGCTGCTGGCGGGAAGGCCCTTAGCCCTCTGCCAGGGTGTGGGGGGGGGACAGGCCAGGAGCTGTGGAGACCACGCGGAGGGCCCCTAAGGCAGGAGGCCTGGAGAGGCTCCTCCCCTCTGGCCTTTCTTTCTGCCTCCGTTTCTCTGGGCGCTGTCTGGGTTTCTCCTGTTTCTGCAATGCCCTCCCCCCTCCCAGGGCTCGTTTTCTCCATCCCTGCCAGCCCTGTACCCGGTCCTGCAGGCTCTCTCTGCCTCTGCCTGCCCCTGCTCCCTCCTGGCCCTCTCACTTCACCCTGTTATTCCCTGTGTCAGCCCCGCAGTAGGACACCCCCTGAACTCTGACAGCCTCTTGTCAGGTCCCCAAAGAGCTCCCGGGCTGGCCCTGGGGGTGACACAGGTGGCAGAGCTGGGTGGTGGTCAGGACATCGCACTGGCTCTCTGGGGGGGTTTGTCTCCGTCTCCTGTGGCCCACCCATCTCTGTCCCCCTGTGGCTCTCCCCTCCCTCACCATCCGGGGATCCATGCAGGGGAACTGAAGAAGGGCAGGGGGTCTTCGGGGGGGTGGGCGAGGGCCCGGGGTCTGCTGGCAGTGCCCGCCTGGGCTCCCCAGAACCCGTGTCCCAGGCAACTTCTGAGTGACCCATCTGATGCTTGGGATTTGGGACTCAAAGTGTGTTTCTTTTGTTTTAATTAATCAACTTATTTGAAAGACACGCGCGCGCACACACACACACACACATCTCATCTACAGTTCACTCCCCAAATGCCTGCGGCAGCCAGGACTGGGCCTGCTGGAAGCCAGGAGCCCGGAGCTCCATCTGGGTCTCCCACGTGTGTAGCAGGTCCGCCCTGGGAGCAGAGGCACCTGGAGACTTCAGTGCTTAAAGCTAACTTTTTTTTTCTTTTTGACAGGCAGAGTGGACAGTGAGAGAGAGACAGAGAGAAAGGTCTTCCTTTTGCCGTTGGTTCACCCTCCAATGGCCGCTGCGGCCGGCGCACTGCGGCTGGCGCACCGTGCCGATCCGATGGCAGGAGCCAGGTGCTTCTCCTGGTCTCCCATGGGGTGCAGGGCCCAAGCACTTGGGCCATCCTCCACTGCACTCCCTGGCCACAGCAGAGAGCTGGCCTGGAAGAGGGGCAACCGGGACAGGATCGGTGCCCCGACCGGGACTAGAACCCAGGGTGCCAGCACCGCAAGGCGGAGGATTAGCCTAGTGAGCCGCGGCGCCGGCCTTAAAGCTAACTTTTGCAAAGCTTCTGCCCACCATGCACAAGGCCAAGGGCACACTGCCCGGTGTCCAGCCTGGTGCACGACCCTGGAGTGCGTGCCCGGCCTCAGTGGCCACCTGGGCCCACATGGGAAAGCTTCAGGGACAAACCCATAAAGGCCAGGCCCCGTGCAAAGCTGGCTTTCCTCTCGATTTTTTTTTTTTTTTTTGGACAGGCAGAGTGGACAGAGAGAGAGAGACAGAGAGAAAGGTCTTCCTTTGCCGTTGGTTCACCTTCCAATGGCCGCCGCGGTTGGCGCGCTGCGGCCAGCGCACCGCGCCGATCCGATGGCAGGAGCCAGGGGCTTCTCCTGGTCTCCCATGGGGTGCAGGGCCCAAGCACTTGGGCCATCCTCCACTGCACTCCCTGGCCACAGCAGAGAGCTGTCCTGGAAGAGGGGCAACCGGGACAGAATCCAGTGCCCCGACGGGGACTAGAACCCGGTGTGCCGGCGCCGCAAGGCGGAGGATTAGCCTAGTGAGCCGCGGCGCCGGCCTCCTCTCGATTTTTAAGGCAGAATTATATCGGCAGATCCCAGGTGAAGGTGTCGCTCGCTCTGAGGAATCCGTGTGGCCACCTGCACCGGTCCGTGTGCCGGCTTGGCTGCAGCCTGCGTGTGCCGGCTGCGTGACTCCCTGGACCTTCCCTTCTGGAAAATGGGAATAAGAAGGGGCCTGCGCTGTGGATAAAGCTGCTGCCTGCAGCACCCGCATCCCAGGTGGGCTCTGGTTCGTGTCCCGGCTGCTCCACTTCCCATCCAGCTCCCTGCTAATGCGCCTGGGAAAGCAGCAGAGGATGGCCCAAGTGCTTGGGCCCCTGCACCTGCATTGGAGACCTGGAAGAGGCTCCAGGCTCCTGGCTTTGGATCGGCCCAGCTCTGGCCATTGCGGCCATCTAGGGAGTGAACCAGCAGATGGAAGACCTCTCTCTCTGCCTCTGTAACTCTGCCTTTCAGATACATTGTTAGTGAAATGGTGCAGTCTACTCCTGGACACCATCCTAGGCTCTGGACCCCGCCGCCGTGGCTGGAAGCCAGGTGACCTCATGGCCCAACCACCAGTGTCAGCCCCACCCCCAGCCTAAAGAGATTCACTGCTCCTACTTCCCTGTCTGCCCCCCCCCCCCCCCCGCAAAGTTTTAAGAGGACCTGTTCCTGAACCTGTGGCGCTCTCTCTCTCTCTCTCTCTCTCTCATGCTTTTTCCCTCTTTTCCTTCTTCACCCTTCCCTCCGTCTGTCGGGTTTCCCCCAAAAACCCTTTCCCTTACTCTGGTGTTCGGTGTGTTTTGGTGGCCTTACATACATATACAAATATTTTTTTAAAGATTGGGTTGAAAGCAAGCAAACAGGGGTGCGAGTTGCATTTCCCTGATTCTGTGAGACTAAGGGACCGTCTCGCACCTGCTGCCCCCCCAGGCAGTCTTGCCTCTCCACAAGCCCCTCCTCAAAACAGGGGCCAGAACAGCCCTCTGAGACCCACGCCCCACTCGCCCCCTTCTGCTGCGGCTCCCCATCAGCTCAGAAGGGAAGCCGTGGGCTGGCCTCCCTCTGCCGGCTCCAGCACAGCACGGCTCTGCCCTGCACGGGCCCTGAGCGCTCCAGACCCTGCCCATCCTAGCGCGGCTTCCTGCCCCGCCCCGAGACCCCCGCCCCTCTCCTTAGCACCGTCCTGTACCTAGCTGAACGTTGGTCACCTCTGCCCAGCAGTAGTGGGCAAGCTCCCGGGGCGGGGGAGGGGGTGGGACCGGGACCTCTCTCGGCTCACGGCAGTGGTTGTCACGTGGATGGATGAAGGGTGTTTCCTGTTCCCCACTCCTGTCTGTAGGGTTCATCCTGATCGGTAGGATGTGATGCATTTAAGCCCCTTTGCACTCTTTGCTGGATCTTTTGCGAGCGAGTTTTCCTGTGCGAGCTATCTGCCCGTTCTTCCTTCCCGGGTGCTCCCAAGCTTCCTTGTGCACGAGTTTGCCTTCACCAAGAACATACGCGTTCATAGTCGCATTTTCTTCTGCGATTGCATTGTACTTGTTTGAAAAAGGATTTCTGTATTTATTTAAAAGGCAGGGAGAGAGAGAGAGGAGAGAGACAGAGAGAGAGAGAGAGAGAGAGAGAGAGAGATGGGGATTTTCCATCTGCTGGTCACTCCCCAAATGTCCCCAACAGCCAGGACTGGGCCAGGCCAACACCTGGAGCTAGGAATTTCATGTCCAGCTCTCCCATGTGGGCGGTGGGACCCCAAGCACTTGGGCCGTCATCTGCTGCCTCCCAGGGGCATAAGCTGAGCGCTGCATCAGAAGCAGGGTAGCCCTCGATCCCAGGCTCTCTGATGTAAGGTGGGGGCATGCCAGGTGGCAGCTTAACCTGCGGTGCCTCAACACCCACCCCGTCGCACCGATCCTCACGTGTGGTGACGGGTAAGACCATGACTCTGAGGCAAAGGAAGCGATTATCTCCACGGGAATCCCAAACGCACTCCTGACTTCCTAACGTCTCAGATCCTTGTGTGAGTGTCCCGAGTGACTTCTGCCTTTCAAACTCCTGTGCTTGGTTGGATCTCACCGTGGACAGACACGAGGGTGTGGACCGGCGTGTGGACACAGCCCTCACAGCCCTGGCCAGCTGTGCCACTGCCTGGAAGATCGGCGCCCGCTGGTGGCAGGACGGTGGGGACGGGGGCACAAGGGCAAGCACTGGGACCAGAGTGGACAGCACAGTGCTCGGGGTGTGTGCACCGGGAATCCCCCTGGGCCCTGCGATCGGGTTAATGGAGTGAGACCCAACCACTTTGCAGCGCTGAGGGTTTCCGGCCTAGAGCGCGCTGAGGGCTCCTTGGCTGTGGATCTTGGGTAGATTTTCTTCACAGATGAGCGGTTGAGTGTGTGGCACTTACTTCCACGACGCGCGGCAGTGGCGCCCGGGTCAGAGCTGCTGAACGGCTCCCGGCCGCACCACCTGCCAGCCCTCACTCTCTTTCACCTGGCGTGTTCAGAAAGTTCACGGAAAATGTTTGTGGGCTGGAGTTGTGGCATAGCGGGTAAAGCCGCCACCTGTGATGCCAGCATCCCCTAAGGGCGCTGGTTCAAGTCCTGGCGGCTCCTCTTCCGATCCAGCTCTCTGCTGTGGCCTGGGAAAGCAGCGGAAGATGGCCCAAGTGCTTGGGACCCTGCACCCCCGTAGGAGACCTGGCTAGAGTTCCTGGCGCCTGGCACTCTGGGGAGTGAACCAGCAGATAGAAGATCTCCCTCTTCTGTAGGTGTGACTTTCAAAAAATAAATAAATCTAAAAAAAGAAAAAATGTGTTTATAAAAAAAAACTATGCATGTATTTCAGAAAAATCTTTTAAGATTTATTTATTTGAAAGACAGCGGCCGGCGCCGTGGCTCAACAGGCTAATCCTCCACCTTGCGGCGCCGGCACACCGGGTTCTAGTCCCGGTCGGGGCACCGATCCTGTCCCGGTTGCCCCTCTTCCAGGCCAGCTCTCTGCTGTGGCCAGCGAGTGCAGTGGAGGATGGCCCAAGTGTTTGGGCCCTGCACCCCATGGGAGACCAGGAGAAGCACCTGGCTCCTGCCATCGGAGCAGCGCGGTGCGCCGGCCGCAGCGCGCTACCGTGGCGGCCATTAGAGGGTGAACCAACGGCAAAGGAAGACCTTTCTCTCTGTCTCTCTCTCTCTCACTGTCCACTCTGCCTGTCAAAAAAAAAAAAAAAGTGAAAGACAGCAACAGAGAGGTAGACACAGAGAGAGAGACAACAGGGGTAGGGGAGAGGGAGAGAGAGATAGCTTCCATCAACTGGTTCACCCCCCAAATGGCTGCAACAGTGAGAATTAGCGCAGACTGAAGCCGGGAGCCTGGGACTCCAACAGAGTCTCCCACCTGGGTGCAGGGGCCCAAGCACTTGGGCCATCCGCTGCTGCTTTCCCAGGCCATCAGCAGGGAGCTGGATGAGGAGTGGAGCAGCCGGGACGCGAACCTGTGCTCAGATATGGGACGCCGGCCTTGCGGGCGGTGGCTTCACACCGTGAGCCACCACGCAGACCCCGGTGTCAGAATTTCTGCACCAAAATGAACTCATCTTTCCACTCCGTGTTTCCAGGAACTTCCTGAAGTCCCCCATGTAGTCCCGTGCCATGCGCTGGGTGGGCCAGGGACCTTGGCAGTGGTGGGCGGGTGCAGAAGACCCAACTGGGCATCCCGTGCCGTGCGCTGGGTGGGCCCAGGGACCTTGGCAGTGGTGGGCGGGTGCAGAAGACCCACCTGGGCCTCAGCTTCTCTGCTGCGTTGGTGACAGCAGCGGCCAGGTTTCCGCTGCCCTGGGGGAGTCCGGGGGTGAGGACCCCAGGCCTCGGCTACTGAATCCCCGGCCCTTTGAGTGAACTTGGAGTGAGGGCCCCCCACCCCAGCCACCAAGCCTGCCGATGGCGTCACAGCCTTGGCTGGCACAGGGACTGCAGCCTGGGAGAGAACACCCGGATTCCTGACCCATGGCTACTGAGATAGGTGTGCTGCTGGTTTCTGTTTGCAAAGCATTTATTTATTTATTTATTTATCTGAAAGGCAGAGTGACAGACAGGAAGGGAGAGAGACAGAGGGGTCCGCCATCCACTGGTTCACTCCCCAGATGGCCACAGTGGCCAGGGCAGGGCCAGGCCGGAGCCAGGAGCCCAGAGCTTCTCCAGGTCTCTCATGTGAGTGGCAGGGGCACAAGCACTCGGGCCGTCTTCCGATGCTCTGCCCAGTCCATGAGCAGGGAGCTGGATGGGGAGAGGAGCAGCCGGGTCTTGAACCAGCATACGTGGGGTGCTGGCTCTGTACCCACATGGGGTGCTGGCTCTGCAGGTGGCAGTTAACCCTTCATGCCACCTCACCAGCCCGACAGCGGCTTTAGACCATGCAGCCGGGGGGTAAATTGTCCGTCAGCAATGGTAACCATGCAGCGCTCTCTGGCGTTCTGTTGTCCGGCGCTACTAGGAGGTGGAAAAGCTGTTAACTTCTCTGTTGGTCTTTTACACCTGCCACATCCTTAAACGATCTGTTCTCATCGTTTTCTTTTCTTAGCCTTTCTGAGAACACAGCCATATTTTCAATAATTACAGGTCACTCGTTTCTGAAGTTTCTTCCTCTAATTCCATGAGAAGGGCCTTTAACAATGCTGAGTAACAGGATAGCAGAAACCATCGTCCTGGTCTCAGATCTAACGAGAACACTTAGTGTACGTCACCCTCCTGGCCTTGGCTCTGGTGTGAGATGTATCCGTCTTTATCTTTTAGACTCTGGTTTCTAGCTTGCTAGCCATGTTTAAATTGTTTTCAAAAATTGTAAAGGATTTATTTTTATTTATTAGAGAGAGAAAAAGAGAGAGAGAGAGAGAGAGAGAGAGAGAGATCTACCAGCCACTGGTTCACTCCCCAGATGGCTGCAACAGCCAGGGCTGGGCCAAGCCAAGGAGGCCGGGAGCTTCTTCCGGGTCTCCCACGCGGGTGCAGGGACCCTTCACGTAGGCCGTCCTCTGCTGCTTTCCCCGGCCGTAGCAGGGAGCTGGTCAGAAGAGGAGCAGCCGGGACTTGAACCGGCGCCCCGTGGGGGCTGCTGCGCGGACGGCAGCTTTCCCTGCTGTGCCACGGCGCTGGGCCTGCCCAGACTCAGGGAAGACACTGAAATGTCCCAGCCCCTGTGCAGTGTGGAAGCGCCCACGTCCCCCTGTGCCCGGAGCTCCGCGGGTCAGCTTCCTGCAGCTCTGGTGCAGAGTGGCCTGAGCAGGCGGGACGCTGGCCGAGAGGGGATCCCGCTCACCACTGCGCCTCCTCCGGCCGGGCTTGGCTCGGGCTTGTAGAGGAGCCGGGTGTGTGGGGACTCGGGCCCCCACTCTGTCTTCGTGCCACGTGCCAGCCTTGGTATGCGGTTCCTGTGGGCCGTGTTGGGGTCAGGGTCCAGGCGACAGCTGGGACCGCAGAGGGTACCGTGAGGGCACAGGGCAGGCGGAATGCCCCGGCCTCCCTCAGCCCTCCTCCGTCCCTGCCTGTGCCTCCCACGGTCAGAGCTGGGCCAGCAGCCGGCATGATAGATGCCGTGGGCAGGGCCTGGCGTGGTTTCTGTCTCCCGACTGGGCCCTGGCTGTGCCCTAGGTGACGGCGGGCATAGCGGGTCCTTGACACTCCCTCCAGTCTGCACACCAGCTCCCGCCGCTGTCTTTTCCTGCTCTGTGTTCTGATTTTTCTTCCCGGTTGCTTGCTAAGAGCGCATCTCTGAGCACTTATTCCCCCGTGGAAGGTGGAACCACACGTGGCCTGCATCCTGCGTTCTGGAATGTTCTGTGGTCTTCATGCAGGGACGAGCCCGGCCCGTGGTCACAACTCCAGGTCACAACTGTGGCCGTCTCTCCCTCTTTTTTCTGTGGATATCGGGGTCCACCCTCGTGTCCACCCTCGCAGGGGGCGGGGTGCTCGTCATGGGGGAGACGGATTCAGGGAGGAGCCCCCTCCCCAGCCCACCCTACCCTGGGCAAAGCCAGCTCGGGCCCCTCTCCAGGCCTCCACCCAGCACCAGGGTCTGCAGGGTGCGCTCCTCCTCCCACTGGGGCTGTGGGGGCTGCAGGACCTCTGCTGCTCACTGCCCTGGGCTCCCCGGGGTCCCCCTGCCTGCTTGGCCGTGCGCCTCCCACAGAGACCCCAGCCTTCCGGGCTTCAGGCTGAGTCTCTCTCTCCATCTCCATCTCCATCTGTCTCTCTGTCTCTCTCTCTCTCCCTCTCTCTCTCCATCTCTCTCTCTCTCTCTCTCTCGGCATTTGGGGTCTGGGAGGAGGCAGGTCTGTGGGGTCTGTGTGGGGATTCCGCCCAAGTGCTGTGAGGACCCAGAGCTGAGTGGCAGTGACCGTCACCCGGGACCCTGGCCCTGTGTGGTCTGTGTGGTCTGCACCGCCCACCCTTCCCCACTCCTGCATCAGCTGGGGGCACTGGCCACATCGGGCGGGGGGGGGGGGCAGTGTGTCCGTGCGCCGGGCTCCTGGGGGACACTCGGGGCAGGGGGGGTGCTGTATCCCCCATGCCACAGGCAGGATTTCCCCTGAGAGAAGCAGAGGTGGCCCTGAGCCGCCTGAGAAGGGGACAGGGAATGGGGATGGGGTGAGCGCTGTGAGGGGCTGGGCCGAGGGGGACAGGCCAGTCCTCGCACACGGCCTGCCTGCCCGTGTCCCAGCCCCCAGGGAGCGCACGGTGACCTCCTGCAGGCAGTGACAGCACAGTCCCGGGAGCTGCTTCCACCTGGCTCCCCAGCCCCGCAGGCCGAGAGCCCCCAGGAGAGGAGGGAGGAGGGGTCCGGGCCAGATGCCCCCTCCCTCTAGGGCGTGGGCAAGGAGGGCGGGGCCCCGGCTCTGCTGAGCGGGGAGCAGGCTGTTCCTGTGGATGATGGACGGTGGTCAGCGAGGGGCAGGGGCCGTCATGCTACCCCTGGGGTCCCTGCACCTCACCAGCGGGCGGGGTTGGCGTGTTGGTTCACGTGGAGACTCCCAGCCTATTGAGGCTGCAATGAACTGGCATTTTGAAAACACTTTGTTCTTGAGAACAATTTTTAGAGGTTTTTTTTAGTGGGGGGGGGGGATGGAGATTAGGGAGGGGCCTTGGGGGCAGGGAGCACACTCCTGTCACTGCCTGCAGAGGACAGAGGCCCTAGGTGAACCGGTGTCGGCCACAATGACTACACGCCAACCAGAGTGGTTTTCTCCTTCCAGCATGCCCAGGTCCCAGCGTTCCAGGGCGGCGGCGGAGGTACTGGGAGGTGGCAGGTCTGGAGCGCCGAGCCACGTTCTGCCGGGGAGCCAGGTGTGAGGCTGACCGACTGCTGCCTGCTCCAGCCAAGGGGCTGTTTTCTAGGAGCTCCTGGGACAAGCTGAGGTGTCAGGAGGCCCCGGGGCCGTCAGACTCCGGAGCAGGGGGCCCCCGGCCCAGCTCAGCCGGCGGCACAGGCCTGGTCCTGGACGGAGGCTCTGACGCTGGGCCTCCGTCCACCCCACAGTGCCCCCAGCTCCCAGTGGGTCTGCTGAGACCATGTCCTGCCCTTTCCAAGGGCCTGGGACCAGGACACACAACCACACTTACAGTGCACCTGCTGTGTGTGTGCGCTCAGCCGCTGGGTCCCCCTCTCCTTTTGCAGAGAGGATGGGGGTGTCTAGGGACGCAGGGTGGGCGTCTTTCTCGGGGCACCCAGCTCTCCCAGCTCCAGGATGATGGGCGGGGCCTTGGTGACTCCGGAGCGGGTGGCCCAGCGGGAGCTGTGGTTCTATCACATGGACCTTCGGGTGCCCCAGCCAGAGTGAGGCACTCCCCGGTCCCCCCTCCAAGGGTCTCCAGGCTGCGGTGAGTGGTCACATCCTCAATCCTGCTGGCTCTGGGGACAGAATGGCCATGGTTCTCATCTATTCTCCCTTCACCTCCCCCTCCTCTTTTCCCACCCCTCCCTCGGGCCTCCCTCCTCCCTGCACTTCCCTGGGATCCCGCTGGGAGAGATGTGGCTGCAGGCTGCACTGTGGCCAGCAGAGGGCACCAAAGCCTCTCCACACATGGCGCAGGCCTGGTCCTGCGGGGAAGCTGGGCCGGGGCTGGGGCAGAGCTGTGTGGCCGCCCCTTCCTCCACTCCTCCGTCCTCAGCTCTGGCCCGCGCACACGCCCCGCTGTGTGTGGTGTGTGGTGGTTGTAGGCCGGTGGTGCTGTGGGTGTTATGTGTTTGTGGTGTGTGTCGTGTTGTGTCTGGTAGTGTACTGTGTTTGTGTGCATCACGCGTGTTGTGTGTGACACATTGTGCATGGTAGCATTTGTGCGTGCTGAGTTGTATGCTGTGTTTGTGTGGTAGTGTGTGTAGCGTGTGATCGGTGCCTCCTCACACGGGGCCCCAAGAAGGGCACAGAACAGAGAGGAGACATAATGCGAACCCGCAGCCAGACTGGGTTCGTTCAGAGAAAACACACCCGCAGAGGTCGACCACGCTCACAGCCCCAGTGGGCTGGGCCCTTTATATCTTAGGTGGGCTGGGGTGGGGGTGAGTGGCCCCATACTGGTTCTTCAGGTTTGGCCCCTGGCGTCCACACCTGGGGGGGTGCGGGGGTGGGGTGGGGACAACACAGGAGGTGAGACTGGACTGGTCTGAGAGACGCAGGGGCGGCCAGAACCCAGCAGGGCTGTGGCTGCTGTCCTGTCCGTCAGCCCTGACTCTGAGCATAGATAACCAGGAGATGGGGCGCCGGTTTCTTTCTGGCTACTTCCTGCTGACACGGGGCGTAGACGTGGGGCGAGGGTCTACACCCAGCAGTCTTGTGTTGTTCCCGCGTGACACTTGTGACATAGCCATCATTCGTTCCTGCAAGGACCTTTGGGATAAGCTAATCACACGTGGCAGAAAGAGGAGCGCTGTGGCTATGCGGATAAAAGGAGATCCTAGAGACACTGCCCATGGTGGGGAAGATGGCCGACATGAGGACAGAGCGGGAAACAGGAAGACAGGAGTCCTGCTGTGTGCCCGGTGGCCACAGGAAAGGACGTTCCCGTTCCTTAGTGTGTGCGTGCTGGCCAGGGGCTGTGGGATGGCGCTAGCCTGGCCGCGTCTAGTCCTGGGCTCATTTCCCCCTCTGCTTATGGAAACCCTGGCTGCTGTCAGAGGCTGGGCGAGGCCTGAGGCTGAGTTCTCCCAGCCGAGCAGGGGCGGAGCAGGGACCGGGATCCAGCCCCGGTTCCAGCGGGCGGCCTCCGAGGGGCGGCAGCACCAGCCCACAGAGCCCGCCTGCATTCGAGGTTTCGGGTGCACGGCCACCCAGACTCTAACTGCCTGGAGCACACGCATCTAACAAGCAGATGAGACTCCCAGGGTCCGAAACTAAGGACAGAGTCATTACTAGAGGACCTGAGACAGGCGCTGTCCAGGCCGGGAGGGGCAAACAGACACCGACAGGAGGGGCTTCAACATCAAGTGCGCACCCAGGCCGGCCAGGTATCGGTGAGGTCAGGCCTGTCTGTCTCCTCCCATGGGTACTGGATCATCATAAGGCAGGCGTGAACCTCCTGAGGGAAGGCACCCGTCGGCTTCCGGGACGTAGCTGGCCGGGGGGCAGAGCTGGCCGGCGCAGGAGGTGTGTATCACATAGGCGGCATCTCTAACAGCAAATTCACGGCTTTCCCGAGCGCAGGCTGACTTCCTGGTGGGCGTGGCTACTTTGGAAGCTGGGCCGAGGGAGGGGCTTTTTCAGCTTGGAGCCAACAAGGGCTGCAGTTCTGACGCAGGTGTAGCTCCGTGGCCGGTGGCCTGGCTCTTGGCAGAGAGACAGCTGCTTGCCCAATGCCCCGACTCCCCACATCAAAAACAGGTGCCACGGCCGGCACTGCGGCTCAATAGGCTAATCCTCCGCTTTGCGGCGCCGGCACACCGGGTTCTAGTCCCGGTCGGGGCACCGATCCTGTCCCGGTTGCCCCTCTTCCAGGCCAGCTCTCTACTGTGGCCAGGGAGTGCAGTGGAGGATGGCCCAGGTCCTTGGGCCCTGCACCCGCATGGGAGACCAGGAGAAGCACCTGGCTCCTGCCATCGGATCAGCGCGGTGCGCCAGCTGCAATGCGCCAGCCGCGGCGGCCATTGGAGGGTGAACCAATGGCAAAGGAAGACCTTTCTCTCTGTCTCTCTCTCTCACTGTCCACTCTGCCTGTCAAAAAAAAAATTAAAAAAAAAAAAAAACAGGTGCCCTTGGGGGTGGACTGGCCTTGTGGGGTCTCCTGGATGGCAGGTCACGCGTAAAGCAGCCATTAATTGGCTGCCACCTATCCCCACGTCGCTCCTCTTTCTCCTGGTCTCTGTTACGGTGGGACACAGAGGAAGCCTTTAGCAACGTCAGCCAAGGGGGCGCTAGTGCCGTCCCTGATCTTTGGTGGCCTGAGCTAGAAATCTGTGGTCTCAGGCACGTTATGACAATAGCCTTCCTGTGAGATAAGACGCCCATGAGGAGAGCGATGTAAGATCAAACATGCAGACCAGCTTACCCAAAGTGTTTTATGTAAGGTCTAAAGATCCAACTGTACATGCTGACGGAGAGTCCTACAGCCTGGAGTCAGCCCTGCATCTTAGAGGACAGAGGAGAAATGAGGAAGCGAGCCCGGCTTCCCAGGTTGCTGTCAAGTGTGTCCTTGTCCATCAGTATGTGTGTTCTGTGTTGCTTTGTGGTACTGTGCTCTAGGTAGATTGTGTTGTATGTGTTGCGTGTGGTAGTGTGTTGTATGTGCTCTATGTGACACGTGTCGCGCGCACGCGAGAGAGAGATGGCGGGGAGGAGCCCACGTGTCTGCCGCCTGGCCCACATGGGACAGACACAGAGAGGGGCTTCCTGCAGGAGACACCTGTGGGTACCACAGGCTGTGGGGGGGAGAAGAGGGCTCACCAAGGGGCACCTTCCAGGCCAGGGCGCCCCCTGCACCCACACCCTTGTTCTGCGGGTCCTTCTGAGTGCGGGGGCTGGGCCCTGCAGCCTGACCCCAGTGTCCGGGCAGCTGGGACAGCCACTCCTCGGGGCCCTGCCTGCAGCTGCCCGCTGCTGTGCACCCTGGGAGGCCAAGTGCTTGGGGCCCTGGCGCCCACGTGGGAGACCTGGGTGCTGTTCCGGGCTCCCGGCTGCCCCCAGCGGATGGGAGCTTCTCTCCTGTTCTCAGAACACCAGCTGCAGTTGCCGACGCTGCGCGGGGAACCCTCTCTCCACAGCCGTGTGCAGAATCAGGAGAACTTGTGGACAGCTTTGTCCGCACACCACAGAGAGGGCCCGGGGCTGCCGCTGGGGTCCCTGGCGTGAGGGCCGTGCCCACTGCAGCCAGGAAGAGCCGCTGAGCCGCCCTCCCGCCCTCTGTGTTCCGGGCCTCCCTCAGCAGGCGGATTTAAGACGGGAAAATTAAAAACTCGAGGGAGCCTAGGGAGGAAATTCCTTTCAGAAACAATCCAATCAGCTAGCATTTAATTGCCTGAATATGTTTCACCTAACTCGGAACCGCTCGCCCAGCGAGTCACTGCACAGTGCACTGTTGGAAGCAGCAGGATTTAGCGCCGTCCGAGGCCCGCAACTTCCGGTGGCTCCCGGCTACCTCGGGGGCGTCGCAGGCGGCTGGGCCCGGGCTTGCTCGGCCGCACCCCTCCGCCTCTGCCTTGTCTCACTCTCGGTCTCTGATCGCCGTTGCTTTGCTCTCCGGGGCAGTCGTGAAATAGAGGTCGTGGGGAAGGGGGTGCGGGCACTGTGGAGGGGGCCCGGGGTGCAGGTGACGGTGAGCGACCCCGGATGGTCCAAGAGTGAGGTGCCAGGCTCACGGATGAGCCCTGGTCTTGCAGGCATGAGCGGGTTCGTGCTGTTGGTTCTGTTCTTCCACGAGGCCTGTGCCCAAGGGTGAGGGTGACGGCATCCCCGGGAACGTGTGCGGAAGTGGGGAAGGGGCGGTCAGGGGGTCTGCGTGGAACGGGCCTCAGAGTGTCCCACCAGGGGATGCTCGCAGGGTGTGAATCCCCCTGGCACTCCAGCCACACCCACACGTGGGCCTGCGTGGTGCCCTGGGCCTCAGCGGGGAAGGGGCCGAAGGCAGAGGAGAGAGCTGGGGCGGGGAGGAAGAGGCAGAGACCCTACAGGGAACCTTGCAGAAGTGCGGAGCTGTTGGGAGCTCGCTGGGGCCGGGCGGCTGTGTATAGGGAGCTGGTTGTGGCGTGGCCCAGGGGGGCAGCAGGTGGCCCCCAGCCCGCCTGGCTCGGCCTGCAGGGCTCCTGGCTGACGCTCGCGCATCTGTCTTTCTCCTCGGGAGCCGTGGCTCACAGCCTGAGCCAGTTTATCTGTCAGGCTGGATGCAGACCCCACCGTGGGTGTCCAGGGGGAGGGTGGGGGCATGCAGCCTGGGGCGCAGGGGCAATGCAGGGTCAGGTGCACGCCGCAGGTTGGAGGAGTGCCCAGCGGGGGCGCCAGTGAGCAGGGCACGGAGGCTGTCCCTGTGCGGCCAGGGTCGGGGAGGGCTGGCCAAGGGCCTGCAGGGAGGAGGTGAGGCAGAAAGGCACAGGAACAGACGCCCGGGGCCTCCAAGGGGAGCCGGCCCTGCCCACACTGTGACTTCAGCCCCTGGGCCCCCGGTCTCTAGACGTGGAAGACAGGAGGGGATGATGTTTTAATGCCACCAGTATGCGGTGAGGAGCTCCCGCAGCCAGGGAATCTGAGGCCCCTGGGACAGAGACGCCGTGCTGCCCGCAGGCGGGGGTCCACGTGGGGAGAGCCTGCGGGAGCCAGGGGCCCAGGGGTGGACGAGCAGCTGACCTGCCCAGCAGGTGCACCTGGTTCCTAGGAGGCTCTGGGGCTGTGCTGGCCCCATAGAGCCGCCCCACATGGAGGAGAGAGCCCTCCACCTTCCCACCAGCCACTGCATGGGGCTTCCCAGTGCCTGGGACGGGGCCTTGGACTGGCCAAGGGCAGTTCACGGGGGGGGGGGGGGGGGGGACTGGGCTGTTAGCCCTCTGCAGGCTACGCGCTCCCTGGCTGCCGTGTGTGTGTGTGTGTGTATACATGTGTGGATTTCTGAGACAAGAAAGGGGTGTGGGCCCCACTGTAGCTGCCAAAGATGCCTGGGGGGGTGTCCCCATGGCTCCCCAGGTCCCAAGCTTCCCCCTAGGAAATCACAGCCCGAGTGGAAGGCTCAGGGCCTCTGAGAGCCGTGAACGCCAACAGATCCCTGGTCCCCCGCCCCCTTCCAGCCTCGAAGCTGCTCCGGCCGGCCAGCCGGTGCCTCCCCTGCAGCCCCTTCGCCCCGCCCGGTCTCTCCCAACAGGTGCCTCTGCCGCCAGGGCCCGCCTGGTCGGCCCTCCTGCGCCGCGCTTGCGAGCGGGGCGCGCCCTCTGCAGGACGTCAGGTGCAGTGCAGGCTCCTCCTCCCGCAGCCTAGGGGTAGAGCCCCGGGCGCCCCTGGCTCGGGCAGTATCTTCCCCCGGGCTGCAGCTCTTGGAGTGCGGTTTGCTGCATTGACCTTAAAACCACCACCCGATCCTGCCAGCCTCTCCCCGAAGCCGGGTGCCCAGCACTGAACTCGAGCCAAGGCTGGGGACAGCTGCCCCTTGGCCTGAGAGCTGACCCTTCCCTGACAGCCAGGCCTGGCTGAGGGGCAGAGGCCTCGCGTGGGGGCTGCCTTGTTTCCATAATAGTCGCATATATTTGCATCTCATTAGCTCGGACCACAGCAGCCGTGTGGGGGAGATCCCTGCAGGCCTCTGAATTCTCTAAGGAGGCTCTCTAATGTGCCCAGTGGGAGGGTTCCAAGGTGGGGAGGTGGGCTCTGGGGGCCTGGGGAGAGGGCAGGTGGTGCACAGCGGAGTGCCTGCTCCCTGGTGTGGCCACCTGTGCCCTCACTGCTGTGAGATGTGGTGAGTCCCTCCCCTTCCCCGGGGCCTTAGACCCCTGCTCCGTGGGCGACGGGGTCCTACTCAGCCTGGGGACTCCTCCCAGACCAGACTTCGGCATCACGGGGGAGCTCTGTGCAAACACCAGCGCCCTGGCCCAGCTCCCGGGGGCGACCGAGGGGCCTGGCGGCACTGGGCCTTGGTTGGTTTGCACAGCTCCGCTGTGACCAGTGAGCCTTGGCCTGCAAGCTGCTGCCCACCCCCGCCTCCCCCCGCCCCTGCCATGGGCCCCACCCCCACCCCAAGGCCTGGCGGGACCATTTGGAACTCAGGCTTTCCTTGGAGGTCTCAGACAGGAGCCTGCTGCCTCCAGGGTGGACAGCGCTGGCCCGAGCTGGACGCTCCCTTCCACCCGCTCGCACTCGCTCTACCCCGTCTTGCTGCCACTGGGGCTCGGCAGGGGGGTGAGCCCTGTCCAGCTGCAGCTGGCCTCCCCTCCAGGGCCCCTCCCGGCCCCAGAAGTCTCAGCCCACCCACAGAGCTGGGGGCCTGCCCTGAGGAGGACCAGTGGGAGTCGCCAGTGGGCCGTGCTGGGGATGCTGGATGCCAGGAGCAGGGAACGAGGTGCACGTGGCGGGTGGTGGTGGCATGGCTGTGCAGTGGGTAAAGCTGCCGCCTACCATATCAACAGCTAATATGGGGGCCGGTTTGTGTCCCGGCTGCTCCACTTCTGCTCCAGCTCCCTCCTAATGGCCTGGGAAAGCAGTGGAAGATGGCCCAAGTGCTTGGGCCCCTGCACCCATGTGGGAGAGCCAGAAGAAGCTTCTGGCTCCTGGCTTCTACCTGGCTCTGCCTTGGCTATTGTGGCCATTATGGGTTTGAACCGGCAGATGGAACCCCACCCCCCCGCCAGTAACTCTGCCATTTGAACAAACACATCTTAAAAAACAAAAGAAACCCCCTGGCCTAAGAATAAGGTGCTGCCCCGTGTGTGTAAGTGGACACAGCCTACTCGGGCGACAGTCCCGGTCATGGGCAAACCGACGAGGCTGGGATCTCAGGGCCTCCTCCCCCACGTCTCTCAGTGGACGTCACTGGATGACAAGGACTCTGGGCTCTGAGCGAGGGGACTCATGCCGGCTTCAGGTCACTCCCAGCGGTGTGGCTGGGGTGGGAGCCTGGCCCCTCTGATGTCACTTCTTCCCTGGCTCGCAGCGGGGGGACACGCGTGCGTGCACGTGCGTGTACATGTGTGTGTGTGTGTGTGCTGAGCAGCTGTGGGCACGAGCCATCCCAAGCCCTCTGCAGGGTCAGCCTGCATGTCCACCCATAGCACGCCCCTCCGGCAGCCGGGCAGCAGCTTGGGGCTGTGCCAGAGCCTGGGGAGACGGGCAGGTGGGAAGTGCCCCAGCCCCAGGGAGGGTGAAGATGCTGGCTTGGAGAGATCGTGAGTGTGGCAGGCACAGTTCAGTCCCGGGACGGGGCCGTGGGCTGAGAGCAGAAGCTGCCATTATGGAGGAGACTTGGAAATGGGGGGGGGGATGACCTGCTGACCAGGGGTTTGGGCTGTGCCCCTCCACAGAGCAGGGGGCAGCTCTAGGGGGACAATTGGTGCACTGGGAGTTGGGGGATCAGTGGGCGGGGCGTGGGGAGCCAGCCCCTCCTCTGGGGACCTGGGTCCCAGTGTGCATGAGTCCCAGGATGGCCTCCCCGGGAGTCTGGAAGGCCCCTAGGCACTTGCTCCCAGACAGGCACGTGCTGTAGCCCTGGAGCTCGGCGGGAGACGAGCTGCTGACCTCACAGCTGTGCTCCAGCCTCTGCCCGCCCCCAGCCCCTCAGCCTCCTGAGGGTCCTGCTCACCCGTCTCTCCCTCTCGTTCCACCCTCTCTCAGCCCTCACGTCACAAACCGCCACTCCGGGGGGCTTCTGTCCGGCTGTATTAAATACTCCCCCACCCCGCGCCCCATCGGCTGGGTCCTCTTCCTCGTGTCCCAGGAAGTGCCTCCGTCTGTCCTGGGGGCGCCCGTCCTCTGTGGACCCCAGCATCCTCAGAGAAGGAAGTCCTTCAACGGCTGGGGAACCTGGGCAAGAGAAGGGCTCCAGCAGGGGACAGACACCGGCCCGAGGCTCTCACTCCTCACCCCCTGGCCGGCCAGCAGCCAGCGATCTCCCGTGAGCCACTGCGGTGCAGGCAGGGGTGGAGGGGTAAGGGCCAGGTCTCGGGAAGTGCAGCCTGCCCAGGAGCCACTTGCACACAGCGGGGAGATCACACAGACCACCTTCCACAGGGTGGTGGCTGGGAGCCTGTGTCGGAAGTTGGGTGCACCTGCTGTGGGCTGGCTGGGGAGGTCAGGGAAGGCTTCTCAGAGGAGGAGCAGGAGGAAGAGGAAGGGGAGGAGGGGGGGAAGAGGAGGAGGGGAGGAGGAAGAGGAAGGGGAGGAGGGGGAAGGGGAGGGGGGAAGAGGAGGGGAGGAGGGGGAAGGGAGGAGACCTCCCTGGGCAACTCACGTCCTCCTGGATGAGCTCAGCGTAAACCATGCAGGCAGCCGAGATTAGCTCGTCGGCGTCCAGGTCCACGAGGCTGTTGCAGGCCTGGGCGGGAGAGGAGGGGACGGAGGCGAGTGAGGTCCACGCGCCCTCCTGTGCGCTCGGCAGCGGGCGGCCTCCAGGGCGTCCGTGTTCCGGGCAGGGCAAAGGTGGCCTGGGCTCCGGGGAGGCCTGGGTTCCACCCTGCGAGTGTCTCGAGGCTTCTAGGAGGACTTGGGGTGCCACTGGGGGCCACTGAAGACACCAAGGTGCTTTTCGGAGGTGTTGGAAGACGCTAAGCGTCCCCCACGGGAGGGTCCCAGGGCCGAGAGGTCAGACAGCCCCGGACCTGGGCTTCCCCGTGCCTCGGCGTGGGCGTGTGGGGAGGCTTGCACATGCGTGCTGTGTGGCCCGTGCTGGCCCCGCCAGGGCTGGGGGGGCACTCACCAGGAGGATGTCGGCCCCGCCCATGCTGTTCAGCAGCACCTGCTCTCGCACCATCTGCAGCATGCTGTAGGCCACCAGCACCTGGAAGTTCCTGCAGGGCTTCCCTGCCAGCAGCACCTGCAGGCACCTGTCTCAGCCTGGGCCCTGCGGCCGCAGACGGCGGGTACCCTGGGTGTGGAGAGCTATCCCCTGGCCCGTGCAGTGGCCCTCACTGCTCATCCATCCATCCATCACCCACCCACCCACCCATCCATCCGTCCATCACCCATCCACCCACCCACCCACTCACCCACTCACCCATCCGTCCATCAACCATCCACCCACCCACCCACTCACCCATCCGTCCAGTCCATCACCCATCCACCCACCCACTCACCCACCCATCCATCCGTCCATCACTTATCCATCCACCCCCCAGTCATTCAGGCAGGCAGGTGTGCGTTGGCTACTAGGGACCCAGACGGAGGGATGGGGCAGGTAGGAGCAGGACATAGAGGGACTGGGAAGCCGCCTGGAACCTTGGAGTGGAGATTTGGCAAAGCAAGGGCTGCTGGGAATTTAGCGATTCAGGACAGCACCAAGGCCTGAGGGTGGCCATGGTCTTGGGCTTGGAGACCAGAGGCCCAGTGGGTGAGGGTCGACGCGTGGGACACAGGGTGCTAGGTTAGCGCTGCGCTGGGTCGGGCAGGGGGCGAGCCGTGGTGCCGTGGTGCCGTGGGGACGGGCGGCGGGCCGCTGACTGCCCTGCAGGGCGCCCAGCCCGGGGGCCTTTGCAGGGACGAACCGACTGATAAACTGAGGTTCCGGCTGCTCCCGCCAGGGGGAGCAGGGTGGCCGGCCGAGCGAGAGCCGAGCTCCGGAGCTGCGTCCCGCCCAAGCCGGGGAGGATGGGAGAAGCCCGCCCCTGGACGGAGGGGCCTGTCCCGCGGGCCTCACCTCCCAGAGCCTCCAGACGTCGTCGAAGGACTTGAAGGCGCGCTGGAAGCAGAGGCAGAACCAGGGGAAGAGGGACTGCACGGCCCCGGCGCCCTTCCCCTCTGCGGGGAGGGAGGCAGAGGCCAGGGTCAGCGGAGGCCGAGTGTCGGCTCCCCTGTCCAGACGCACCCTGCTGCCCCGCTGCCCCCGCCCCCCGGAGGCGCGGGCGGCACTGACTCAGGTGCTCGGCGTACACGGGGTCCAGGAAGCCGATCAGCGCGCTCAGCATGTCCAGGTTCCGGCCGACCCCGACACTGATGACACAGCTGTGCTCCTGCGAAGGCCGGGCACCGGGTCCCCGCTCAGGCGCCAGCCCTGCACCCCCCGGCTCCCTCCCTGGCCCCAGGCCCCGGGCCCCACGTGTCTGTGCATGGCTGCGTGTGCGTGTGTGCACGGGGCTCTGTCTGTGACGCCGTGACCCCAGGGTGCACCCCGGGGGCTTCACAGACCTCACAGAAAGTGAGGGAGGGGCTGCCATGGAAAATGGAATTTAAAAATCGGTTTATTGTGGTGCAAGAAGTATTTTGTAATCAGTGCACAGCCATTGGCCATGGACTTTTTCAAGACCCCTGTGCGCATGATTTCAAATACTTCTTACACCCTAATAAATGCTGCTTTGAAAATACGGTGTTTAAAATGTTTAGTTGTCTGTTTTGTTTATTGGAAAATCAGAGAGAGAGAGAGAGAGCGCTTCTCCACCTGCTGGTTCACTCCCCTAATAACCACCATAGTCAGGGCTGGGCCAGGCTGAAGCTGGAAGCCGGGAACTCCATCCAGGTCTCCCATGTGGGTGGCAGGGCCAAGTACTTGAGCCATCATGGCTACCTCCCAGGGTGCAAGTCAGCAGGGAGCCAGACTGGGAGCAGAGGAGCCGGGACTCAAACTCCAGGATTCCGATGTGGGATGCCGGCATCCCGAGCGGCATCGTAACCACTTGGCCAAGTACTCACCCCGAGACTTCTCATTCCATTCCCATGAGCTTTATGAAGCACTCTCACGTGTGTGCATCTCTGGGTGCTTGTGTAGGTGTGTGTGTGAGGGTGTGTGAGGGTGTGTGCGTGTGAGGGTGTGTGCATGTGAGGGTGTGCATGTGATGGTGTGTGTCTATGTGTGTGCATGTGAGGGTGTGCATGCATGTGAGGGTGTGTATGCGTGTGTGGTGTGTGCATGTGAGGGTGTGCATGTGAGGGTGTGTGTGCGTGTGTGGGTGTGCATGTGAGGGTGTGTGTGCATGTGAGGGTGTGTGAGGGTGTGTGTGTATGTGAGGGTGTGTGTCCGTGTGTGTGCGTGTGAGGGTGTGTGCGTGTGAGGGTGTGAGGGTGTGTGCGTTTGTGTGTATGTGAGGGTGTGTGTGCATGTGAGGGTGTGAGCGTATGAGGGTGTGTGTGCATGTGAGGGTGTGTGTGCGTGTGAGGGTGTGTGCGTGTGAGGGTGTGAGCATGTGAGGGTGTGTGCGTTTGTGTGCATGTGAGGGTGTGTGTATGTGAGGGTGTGAGCGTGTGAGGGTGTGTGTGTATGTGTGCATGTGAGGGTGTGTGAGGGTGTGTGTATGTGTGCATGTGAGGGTGTGTGTGCATGTGAGGGTATGTGAGGGTGTGTGTGCGTGTGAGGGTGTGTGTCCGTGTGTGTGCATGTGAGGGTGTGTGTCCGTGTGTGTGTGAGGGTGTGTGTGCGTGTGAGGGTGTGTGTGCATGTGAGGGTGTGTGTGGCCGGGGCGCAGAGATGTCTCTCACGTGGCTCCCGATCATGAAAGCTCAGTTATCCCATGCACACCCTTTGGCCCGAGCCAATCAGGACAGGGAAAGGTGCAGCAAGAACATTTGGTGAAGACAGAGGGGTGAGGGGGGCTCTTGGCAGCCTCTGGGAGGTCATGAGGAAAGGCTGTCCAGGGAGGTTGCTCCAGGCAGCAGCGCCATCAAGCCCCCCAACCTGGGTGCCCCGTGGCCCCATGCGCTTGAAGCGCTGGCCCCATGACAGGAGCAGTGAGCGGCAGTTGCAGGGAGGAGGCCCTGAGTGCCAGGCGGGGTCACTGGATTTCCTTCCGGGGGCCCTGGGAGCGTGGCTGGGGAGGGGTGTTGGCAGCCGGTGCCACCGCAGCCTGGCCAGCGGCCCCCCACCCTCTTCCCGACCCAGGCCTGCTTCCTTCTTGGCACGCATCCCCTGGGCTTGGCGCTGCCCTCGCAGGTTGCTCTGTGGCTGCTTGGCGGCTGCAGGGAGTGGCTGGGGCTGCCCGGGGAGGATGGGAGGGTCCCTGAGCCCAGGGCCCCTGCTCACCGTCTTCTGCAGGAAGAATTGGAACAGCCAGAACGCCTCGTGGTCGTGCTCCACCATCAACTGGAAGAGCATGGCCATCTCGTGGAAGCCCCGCTGGTACTCTGTGGGGGCAGGCTGGTCAGGGGCACCTCGTGCAGGGGCTCCCCTGGCCGCGGGCACTCTGTGGGGGCAGGCTGGTCAGGGGGCACCTTCTGTCAGCAGGAGGGGCCAGGCAGTGCAGGGGCCGACCTGGCCGCTGGTCCACCTGGCCGCTGGCTCACCTACCTGTTGGCTCACCTGGACGCTGGCCCACCTGGCTACTGGCTCAGCTGGATGCTGGCCCACCTGCCTACTGGCTCAGCTGGATGCTGGCTCACCTGCCTACTGGCTCAGCTGGATGCTGGCTCACCTGGCTGCTGGCTCACTCACCTGTTGGCTCACCGCTGGCTCACCTGGCTGATGGCTCACCTAGCCGCTGGCTCACCTGGCTGCTGGCCCACCTGGCTGCTGGCTCACCTGGCTGCTGGCCCACCTGGCCTCTGGCTCACCTGGCTGCTGGCTCACTCACCTGTTGGCTCACCTGGCTGCTGGCTCACCTGGCTGCTGGCTCACCTGGCTGCTGGCCCACCTGGCCTCTGGCTCACCTGGCTGCTGGCTCACTCACCTGTTGGCTCACCGCTGGCTCACCTGGCTGATGGCTCACCTAGCCGCTGGCTCACCTGGCTGCTGGCCCACCTGGCTGCTGGCTCACCTGGCTGCTGGCCCACCTGGCCTCTGGCTCACCTGGCTGCTGGCTCACTCACCTGTTGGCTCACCTGGCTGCTGGCTCACCTGGCTGCTGGCCCACCTGGCCTCTGGCTCACCTGGCTGCTGGCTCACTCACCTGTTGGCTCACCTGGCTGCTGGCTCACTCACCTGTTGGCTCACCTGGCTGCTGGCTCACCTGCCTGATGGCTCACCTGGCCACTGGCTCACTCACCTGTTGGCACACCTGTGCTGGCCCACCTGGCCTCTGGCTCATCTGGCTGCTGGCCCACCTGCCTGCTGGCTCACTTGGCCACTGGCCCACCTGGCTGCTGGCCCACCCGCCCACTGGCTCACCTGCCTGGGTGTTGCAGACGTAGCCCAGCAGCAGGACCTTCTCCAGTCTCTTCTTGTCCACGAGGACGTTCCCCAGGGGGTCTTTGTCGTAGAGCTTCTTGATGTCGTACGCTGGGTTGGGAGTGAGAGACAGGCAGGCAGCCCCGGGTCACCGCAGCAGAGGGGCTGTGGCTGAGTGGGTCCCCTCCTCCTGGGGGGGCAGGCCTGGGGCCGGGGCTGGGACAGGCACACCGGCTCCCCCAGGCTCAGCCCCTCTCCACCCCCAAGCTGTGTCTCTTTGCACCCCCTAAATCTTTCCCTTAGCCAGGAATGCCCACCTCCCTGTCCAACTCAAACCCAGCCGAGTTCAAGGTCGTGTAGGGAGGAAGATGAGGGAGCAAGAGCAGCAGGTGGCCGGGGGACCCCACAGGGAGGCCCTGGTGGGTGGATTAGCCCAGGCTGGGCTGGCACGATTCAGGCCCACACCAAGACAACTTCCTTGGACATGTGCAGGAGGGGGCGGGGGCAGGGTGGCGCCGAGGCCTCCCCCTGCCCCTAGCCCCTGCCTCCCCCCTGCATGACCCCTCCACCTCTGCTCACCGATGGTATTCTGAGTGGGAGCAGGGTGGCGCCGAGGCCTCCCCCTTGCCTGCTGCCCCCCACCCCTCTGCTTACCAATGGTATTCTGAGTGGGAGCAGGGTGGCGCCAAGGCCTCCCCCTGCCTCCCCCTGCTGCCCCCCCACCTCTGCTCACTGATGGTATTCCGAGTGGGGCGGGGTGACGCCGAGGCCTTCCCCTGCCTCCCCCTGCTGCCCCCCCACCTCTGCTCACTGATGGTATTCCGAGTGGGGCGGGGTGACGCCGAGGCCTCCCCCTGCCTCCCCCTGCCTGCCCTCCCACCTCTGCTCACCGATGGTATTCTGAGTGGGAGCAGGGTGGCGCCGAGGCCTCCCCCTTGCCTGCTGCCCCCCACCCCTCTGCTTACCAATGGTATTCTGAGTGGGAGCAGGGTGGCGCCAAGGCCTCCCCCTGCCTCCCCCTGTTGTCCCCCCACCTCTGCTCACTGATGGTATTCTGAGTGGGAGCGGGGTGGCACCGAGGCCTCCCCCTGCCTCCCCCTGCTGCCCCCCCACCTCTGCTCACTGATGGTATTCCGAGTGAGGGCGGGGTGACGCCGAGGCCTCCCCCTGCCTCCCCCTGCCTGCCCTCCCACCTCTGCTCACCGATGGTATTCTGAGTGGGGGCGGGGTGGCACCGAGGCCTCCCCCTGCCTCCCCCTGCTGCCCCCCCACTTCTGCTCACCGATGGTATTCTGAGTGGGGGCGGGGTGGCACCGAGGCCTCCCCTGCCTCCCCCTGCGTCCCCCTGCCTGCCCTCCCACCTCTGCTCACCGATGGTATTCTGAGTGGGGGCGGGGTGGCACCGAGGCCTCCCCCTGCCTCCCCCTGCTGCCCCCCCACCTCTGCTCACCAATGGTATTCCGAGTGGGGGCGGGGTGGCACCGAGGCCTCCCCCTGCCTCCCCCTGCTGCCCCCCACCTCTGCTCACCGATGGTATTCCGAGTGGGGGCGGGGTAGTGCCGAGGCCTCCCCTGCCTCCCCCTGCGTCCCCCTGCCTGCCCGCCCGCCGCTGCTCACCGATGGTATTCCGAGTCTCTACGAAGTTCCGGTGCAGATTTTCCAACAGAGGCTGGAGCCTCTCGTACACCTGGCACAAGGCCTCGTAGTTTTTCCTGTGAGGACAGAACGCAGGCCGGACAAGTCGGGGAGCCCTGGAGCAGCGGCCACGTGCCAGGCCGTGCCCGCCCCACTGGCTGCCCCCGCCCGCACACACAGCCCCGTGCCCCGGCCCCAGGGTTTGCTAACCGGGTCTGTCCCCGGGGCCCGGCCTCGGGGATGCCCCGTGCCCTTCTTCAGACTCAGTGCCCTTGTCTGGAGAGTGGGCTTCACCCTGCACCTGCGGCTCAGAAGCCACGCCCTGGGGGAGGCGGAGTTCTGTGCTGTCCTCCTGCGCTGCATGGCGCCCTCCAGAAACCCAGCGCATGCCTGGGACTGCGGCCTTAGTGGGAAACGGGGTCGTGGCAGGGCGGTTGAGATGAGACCCTCTGGGGGCCGGCGCTGTGTGTGGGGTGGGCTGCAGCCACAGCCAAGGAGCGCCAGGGCCGCCAGGAGCAGGACGCTGCCGGGGGAGGGCAGGGGGTCCTCGCCGGAGCGTCAGGAAGGACGTGGGAGAATGAGCCCTGGAGCCTGCGTCGCCCGGCTCCTCGTGGGCTGAATGGGCGGCGGCTACAGCCAGGGCGGCTGAGCGCCCCGGCCCGGCTCACGGCCCTGCTGCTCGGGGTTGTTCCCTGGCTGGCCCTGCTGTGTGCACCTTTCCCACTCGCTGGCTCCCAGGCCCACACCTCTGATGGGGAGGAATCCACAGTGGGCCCTCTGGTGACAGAGGTCTGGAGAGGGTGGAGGTGGGGGTGGGGGGGCTCAGCCCCGACTGCTGCAGCCTGGGCGGGAGGAGGCGGGCTCCAATCTCCCACTGCCCACGCCCGCCGTGGGAGAGGTGCAAACCACGGGTCCTAAAGTCCCGTCCCTCCCCCGGGCACTGCCTTTGCCTCACTCGCACTTCCCGATCCAGCCGCCCCAGCCCCCAGTGAGATTCACACGGCTCCCATTTGACTGGGAGACGAGACAGCGGGAGGAGACTTCCTGGGCAAGTGTACACACGGCTAAATATGAAGCCAGCTCCCCAGGCCAAGGCTGTCCAAGTTCAAAGCCTGTGTGTGTGCGTGTGTGTTAGCTACTGAACACAGTGCTTTGTTGCCCTGGAGTCCACCTGGGAGGGCTGCCTGGAGGAAGTACCCTGTCCCATCCAGGCCTGGAAGGAAAGGCTGGGTTTGTGCCTGGCAGGTGGTGGGGGAGGCCATGTGGGTGGAGCGGAAAGTGCCAGCCAAGGGTGGGAGGTGTGCAAATGCAGGCGGGGTGCTCGCTGGGCAGGCCGCAGAGCCAAGAAGAAAAAGCACCAGCAGGAACCGGCTGTACATGCTGTGCGCAGGGCCAGGGTCAGGAGCTCCCTGAGGGGTGGGGAAGGGGGAGGGGTTCGCGTGGGGAGGGCAGCACCTGCCCCCCTCCAGGGGCCCCTACCTCCTCGTGCTGTCCACCGTGAGCCGCTCGTCCTGGGAGCTCTGCCACAAGTAGTAGCCCGTGAGAAACTTCCACGCCTCCGTCCTCACGAAGGGGTGCAGGCCCTGGCATGGGGGGCAGCGGGTCAGGAGGTGGGGCCCCGCCCGGCCCCTGTCCATCCATGCCCTCCGGGCCCGGGGCACCGCCACACGGGGCGGCGCGGGGTGACCGTACCCTCTCCAGGATGTTAACGCAAATGAAGTCCCGGGACTTGGCCAAGTGGCCGTTCTCATCGAAGAAGCTGTCCCATTCGGTCTTGTCGATGGGCGGCTTCCTCTTCACCTGTGAGGACAGGAAGGTGGGGCTTCGGAGTGAAGCTCCGGGGCTGGGCCCGCGGCTGCAGATCCGTCCTGCAAATTCCCGGCAGAGGCCCTGGCGCATGCTCGGCAGAGTCCCGACGAAGACCGGGGACACTCAGGCCAGCTGTGTGTCCAGACCCCTGCAGGGCTCTGGGCGCCATCTGCAGTTTCCTGGGGCCCAGGAATCGGCGTGGCGTCCACACACCCAGGGGATGCCACCTGCTGCAGGTTCAGACATAGCGCCCCTGGCTAGGAAGAGCGACCTGGCTGGGGTCTGCCGCCTCCTAGCCGGGCGCCTGCAAGAAGGCTCGGCACCTCCGGGCTGCAGTGTCCCGGTTTATTCGAGGAGGGTGCAGCATTGTGCATGACGGGTTTGTGAAGACGATGCATGGCACACGCCGAGGGACAGCTTGCTTTCTTGTTATTGGCTTCTGTAGGCTCAGAGCCGTGGAGAAAGATACACAGGAGATAATCCAGGCCCGGAGATCACGTGGAACAAAGCACGTGAGAGCTCAAGGAGAGGCGCCCACTGAGCCCTTGTGTATCACTCTCTTAATCACTAGGATGAATCTGACTTGAGGTTGGCCAGGCTCATGATAGGTCTTAGGATTTTAAAGAGATACTGCGTGGATCTGAGTCACTGGGTCTGGATCCACCTGCTCACGCTAGCATTACTGCCACCTGGTGGCAGCATACCGAAATTGCTGGCAGAAAGCATCTGCAAGGCCATTGAGTTCTGGCTTGCAGGGGAGGTAAAAGAGGGCTCTGGTGTCCCGGTCCTGATGTTGGTTGGCACGGATGGGAAGACAGGTGCAGCACCCACCCCAGCCCCTTTCCCGCCCAGCAGGCAGGGCCTGGAGGCCCCCAGAGCCGAGCGGGGCACTCACTAGGATGAAGGAAGCCGAGCGCCGGGCGGAGAGGCTGTTTTCTGGGGAGAGAGTGGTCATGGTCCCTGCAGGGTGTCTGTGAAGCAGCCTCCGGCCAGAGCCCACGTGGAGCCCTGGAGACGCTTAATTAGCGGGGACACTCCGTGCAAGGGGATGGGCTTTCTTCCCAAGAGGAACGGGGCCTCTCTGACCTCCCCCAGGGCACAGAGCCAGTCAGCTGCGCATCACAGGGCCCCCGGAGCCGTCGTCACAATGGCCCCGGAACACAAGAATGTGGTGTGAGACACACCTGGGAGCCACAGGCGCTAACCCCACTGGTCTCCCAGGGGTGGGATGTGCAACGGAGGGTGGGTCCTGAGGCTGTGGGGGTCTGTGTGGGCGGGGCGGGTCACGGTGGGCTTCTCCAGCTCCTCCTCCAAGCCCCTTTAGCCGCTGACTCTGCCAGACCAGAACCCAAACCTGGAGGAGCTGCAGAACCCCAGCTGCAGGCTCCTCGGCGGCCACTTTCAAAGCTGCAGCTCCGGGGTTGTGGGCTGGGGGGCCGGGGATGGGCTCTGGCTGTGGCTCCTCGGTGGGTTCGGGGTTTGATCCAGGCTCGGAGACCAGGTGTACTTATCGCTGAGCCCCGTCCCGGAATGGGAGACGTCCCCGTCACCTGGGTGGGAGGACAAGTGAGGGCCTCTCTCTTCTCTCTCTTCCTCCTGGATGGCGTGATGGGGCACGCCCACCTCCACCCCATGCCTGCCTGTGGCAGGTGCTCAGAGGCTGTGCCTCCTCTTGGCTCCGCCCTGCACGTCTCCACCTGAAGTGCGGCCCAGACTGCGATGTAGCCTTCCTCACTGGGAGCTGTTGTAATTAGAGGAGCCCAGATGGAATCAGGAGCTGGGGTTGGCATTTGAACTTGGACCTGAAATCCCCCGCCCAGCCACAGAGGCCCCAGCCCTGGAAGGGGAGCCCAGCCAGCCCCTGGCTCTCACGGCCGCGCCGTCAGGATGTGTCAGCATCCACCACACTGCAGATAACTGGGAATTCGCAGCAGTCTGTCCCTGGGAGGGGAGGGGGATCCCGCACGGCTTCTGGCGTGAACTTGGGAGAAGGTCAGCTCCGGGCCTGCCTCTGCCCTCTGCGTGGCCGTCCCGGGAATCGCCCGGCCGGTTCAGGGAGGCTCTCGGAGCAGCCACGTGGAGACGCGGTGCCCCCACCCCACACTGAGGGCTTGATGCGCACCCCTGCCACGCACGGATTCCTGCAAGAGATTACATGTGCCGTTTCTAAAAAATAATACATCACATAAAGTTTTAAAAAACCGAGTCCTTTAAAAAATTTATTTGAAAGGCAGAGAGAGAGAAAAAAAGAGAGAGGTCTTCCATCCAGTGGTTCACACTCCTCAGATGGCCACAATGGCCAGGGCTGGGCCAGGCCAAAACCCGGAGATTCTTCCAGGTCTCCCATGTGGGTGCAGGGGCCCAAGGACCTGGGCCATCCTCCACTGCTTTCCCAGGCCACAGCAGAGAGCTGGATCGGAAGAGGAGCAGCCGGCGCCACAGGCAGCCACTTTAGCTGCTGCGACCTCACAACGCCAGCCCCCAGAATCCCAGGTCTTTAAATACTGTTCTTGGGCTTTGCACTAAAGATGTTATGGGGTGGGGGAAGCCCCTGTCCCGCGGGTAGTGAGGGGGGAGGGGAGGGCAGCCGAGCAGGATGCCAGGGGGGGCGCTCACCCTCAGACACGGGGTGAGCTGTGGTGAGAAAGCCCAAGAGGCCCAGTCCAAACCCTGACCTTGCCACCCATGTGCAGTGTGACATCAGCCCCAGAGCCGGGGAAAGCTGTCGGGTGCACGCCTCTCTCCACACCTGCTCACAGGCGCGGCCTGGGCCCTGAGCCATTCCCATGGAAGGAGACTCCGGGCCCACGGCTTGCGTGGGGGGCGGGACTTAGCGTCCCGGGTGGGGATACCTTTTCCTGCTCAGGCTTTCGGCCAGCCTTTGCCCTGCCTATGTCCCCGCGTCACCCGGCACCTGGCACCTGGCCAGCCTCACCGTGAACCCCATTCCAGGTGAGGAGGGGGGAGGGGCTCCTTTCCGTGGAGACCCGTGCCCTGTGGCAGCTTCCAGATGGGACTCCCGGCCGGGGGCTCCAGCACCCACTGTGGACGCTGACCCCGCCCTGTCCCTCGTCTGCGAGGAAAGCACTGTGTCCCCAGGCTTGTGTGAGTGGTGCGTGGTGACATCTTGGCGACACCTGTAACCGTGCAGTTGCTGTCCCCTGTGGGGGGAGGGCTCCTCCTCAGGGGGCGTTAGCTTGATCCCATCCCTTACCCAAGCCTGAGCATCCGCACGGGCGCTCCAGGGAGAGGCCACAGCTCCCGGGACCCAAGGGCTGAGCAAGAGCCCACCACGGGTCCTGACGCGGGAGGAGCCCACTGCCGGGCAGCCAGTGCCAGCCTGGGGGCCCCCGCTGTGATGACGGGCGCGCCTCGGCACACAGATCACCGCGGGGTGCCAGACTGGCACCGAGGGGCCCGCTGCTTCCGCGAGGCAGGGGGGATCCTCCGGGTAGGAGGTCAGAGACCCCAGGAACTGGTCGTTTCCTGCTTGGGCTCCAGGGAGAGGAGGAGGCCAGAGTCAACCCCTAGGCGGCCCAGCCCTTCACGCCAACGCAGCACCCATGGCAGGGCTCCGTGCAGCCCCCCACAGGACCCCTGCTCACGCCGTCTCCACCTGGGCCAGCAACTCCTGATGTAAAGCACGCACAACGGAGTTTGCTTCCTTCCGAAGAGCCACGGAGCTTCGCTGCTAAAACTGCACGGACTGTCTCCTTTCCCCTCCTGCGGGAGAGCCAGGGTGAGTTCAGGTTTTAAACAAGACTTATGTATGTATGTATTTGAAAAGCAGAGTGACAGGGCAGAATGTGTAGGAGAGGGGGAGGGGGAGGGAGAGGAGGGAGAGGAAAGGAGGGGGAGGGAGAGGGAGGAGGGGAACAGAGGGGGAGGGTGGAGGGGGAGGAAGGGAGAGGGAGGGGGAGAGGGGAGGGAGAGGGAGGGGGAGGAGGGGGAGGGGGAGAGGGAGCTCTCCATCTGCTGGTTTCTCACCCCAAATGCAGCTGGGCCAGGCTGGAGCCAGGAGCCAGGAACTCTATCTGGGTCTCCCACGTGGGTGTCAGGGGCCCCAGTCCTAGGGCTATCCTATCCTCCAGCAGGAGCTGGATTGGAAGCAGAGCAGATGGGACTTGAACCGGCGCTCTGCTATGAAACGTGGGTGGCTCACCCCCTGCACCTCGACGCCCGCTGAGTGTATGTTGTTGCATTGGGTTTCCTGCCCTGGCACCTTGCAGCCTGGTGTCTCCCACAAGGCTGGAGACCAGCCAGAGGGGAGCGGGTCAGGGGCCAGGAGAGCAGAGACAGCTCTCTTCTGGGACCGCTGTCGACAGCCCCCACGGCCGCAGCAGGGGCCTGGCCGCCCTGGAAGTCCTGCGGGCTAGTTGGGGTGCCATGCTGCTCCCCGCCATGGCCTAGGTGAGCCCACCTTGCAGCCAGTGGTCTTGTTGCTAGAAGTCACCCACGGGAGCAACTCGGACAAGACAGGTGCCTGGCCGAGGGGGGCTGGGAGCTGCCACCCAGCTGGCCCCGCTCTGCCACCCAAGGCGCCCTGCTCATTGTCCTCCCTGCCGTCTGCCCCCCACCCCACCAAGCCCAGGGCCCTGAGGCGCGGGGCCGAGGCCAGGCCTGTCTTGCTGGCCACGCCCCCTGCTCACTGCACACCAGAGCCCCCTCTTTTCTCAGGACATCTCTGCCACAGCTGCCTTTTATTAGACACTTGTATACATCTGAAAATGCATTTATTAGACACTTGTTGTATACATCTGAAAATGCATTTATTAGACACTTGTTGTATACCTCTGAAAATGCATTTATTAGACACTTGTTGTATACATCTGAAAATGCATTTGAGAAACAACCGTGCACGGATTACAGGGATTCTTTTTTTTTTTTTTTTTTTTTGCTCCAAAATAAACTTATTTCACTTCCCGTGAACTTTCTGAACGCCCCCTACGTGCGTGCGAGCTTTGAACACACTGTGAACAGCAGCACTCAGAGACAGCTAAGCTCCTCGCCTGGGATCACCCAGCCAGGGCACTTTCCCTGCTCTGCCTGGCTCTCCCCCCGTCACACACCTGCCTGGCTCTCCCCCCTCACACACACCTGCCTGGCTCTCCCCCACCCCGTCACACACACCTGCCTGGCTCTCCCCCACCCCGTCACACACACCTGCCTGGCTCTCCCTCTGTCACACACACCTGCCTGGCTCTCCCTCTGTCACACACACCTGCCTGGCTCTCCCCCCTCACACGTACCTGCCTGGCTCTCCCCCCCCCCCCCCCCGTCACACACACCTGCCTGGCTCTCCCCTCTGTCACACACACCTGCCTGGCTCTCCCCCTGTCTTACGCCCCTGCCTGGCTCTCCCCCCTCACATGCACCTGCCTGCCCACCATGGGCCAGTGGACCCTGCTGGCTGGGGCAACTGTGCTCCCACACAGGGGGGAGTCGGTCACGACTCCCTCCATAGATTTTCTTTTTTTTTCTTTCTTTTTTTTTACAGGCAGAGTGGATAGTGAGAGAGAGAGAGAGACAGAGAGAAAGGTCTTCCTTTTTGCTGTTGGTTCACCCTCCAATGGCCGCTGCGGCCGGCGCATTGGGCTGATCCGAAGCCAGGAGCCAGGTGCTTCTCCTGATCTCCCACGCGGGTGCAGGGGCCCAAGGGCCTGGGCCATTCTCCACTGCCTTCCCGGGCCACAGCAGAGAGCTGGCCTGGAAGAGGGGCAACTGGGACATAATCTGGCGCCCCAACTGGGACTAGAACCCGGTGTGCGGGCGCCGCAAGGCAGAGGATTAGCCTGTTAAGCCACGGCGCCGGCCCACAGATTTTCAAAGAGGCTGTTTTTCAGCCTGAACCCTGAGGATGTGGGAGGGGGTCCTGGGAGGGGGCGCCTCGACCCAGATCACGAAGCACATGGCAGAGCGAGTTGGAGAGGAGACGGCGGGGACACTAGTGGAGAGCAGCGGAGTCGTGGCTGGTCACCGGCCCGGCCAAGGTGAATTTTTAATGAGAAAAGAATGCAGTTTCCTTGCATCTTCGATCGGAGAGAAGGAATGGGCAGGGCCTCCGGGCGCAGCAGGGAGCGGCCGCCAGTGCCCAGGGCTGCCTTGGACCCTCCCCCGAGCCCGTCCCCCAGCCTCCTCCTCCCGAGGGTGCCTGCAGAGCTGTCACCCTGGGGCCTCGCGTGCCCAGCAGCTGGGCTCCAGCAGCACCGGTGCGGGCGGAGGTCTGTAGGTGCCCCCACCCCCACTCCGCTGCAACTCCAAGCCCGGAGCGGGCGGCCCTGCACCAGGGTGGGGGCCTTCTCTGGGCCAGGGCGTGGTCATTCGCCCCTGCCTGCCTCCCTCGCACGTGGTCTGAGCTCCAGGGGCATGAAGCTGCTCCTGGGGGGGCGTGAGGCAGGGAGGCCGGCCTGCAGCTGCGTGGGCTGGGCTGGGGGATGAACCCCACTCTCTCTGTCTCGCATCGTCTGCAGGGTGAGCACAGGGCAGAGCAGGAGGCCCCCCAGGGCTCCGGATGATGGAGGGGACCCTCGGAGCTGGGCTGAGGGAGGCAACGGGGGGATCTGAAGATGACAGTGACCCCTTTCTAGTGCAAGAGACACAGAGGCGGTTCTGGACGTGGCCTGACCGGGCAGAGGCAGACACTGAATGACATCTCTTCTGCTTCGCTCCCTGATCTTCCAGCCTCGGCACCTGTTCTCCCTCTGCCCCCCGGGAGGCCCTGAGTGGGGGGGAGGGGTCTGCACTGGCTCCACAGGCAGTCCTGGTCGTGTTCTGAGGGCAGAACCAGGGGGCTTCGCACTGGGACTCCCCCAAGGTGAATGCCTGGATGCACCTCCCCCCCCTTGGGTCTCTGGGTCCTGCTCCAGGACAGGCAGAGGATCTGACTTCTTCAGCACCTGACACTCTTGTACCTGCCCGGGGTCAATATCTGACCCCAGCCAGAACTCTGCAGCCTGGTGCGGCCACCAACACGCAGCAGCCAGGAGCCCTAGGTCCCGGGACCACCGCCCAACTCCATGCCCCTGTCCCTGCAGGGGGCAGAGCAACCCCCCCCCCCCCGCCAGCTGTGGCCCTCCCTGCAGCCCCAGAGGCTGCCCCACACGCAAAGCAGCCCCAGCCCGGCGCAGGCAGCTCCCAACCCCAGAGTCGTCCACCGAGCGCCCGGGGACCACTTGCAGTAAGTCCTCATCACAGAGCGAGCGAGCGAGCAAGCGAGAGCCCGGTCAAGGTCATGCAGCAAATCAGAGGCGGACCTGGCACAAGAATCGCACGCCTGCCTCCAGGCCCAGCGTCTTTAGATCTTGGCAGAAGGTGAGGTTCAAAGCCAGACTTCGGAGCAAAGAGAGAGGGCACCCCGGGGCAGGGAATCCTTAGTGGTGGGGCCCTGGGCTCTGCGTCCCACCCCCGCACCGCCTTGCTTCTGAGGCTGGGCGAGGCTGGCTCCGCTCATACCCTGCGCCCCGGGGTGGGCAGGGGGCTGGAGGACGGGGCAGGGCCGGGCTACACTGCTCTGTCCTGGCCTCCCCGAGTCGGCAGCAGGCGGGAGCACGTGCTGCCAGGGCAGGCTGAGATAAGAAGCAGGCTTGTTCTGTCCACAGCTTCAAAGAGACCAGACGCCTGCCCTGTCATCTCGGCAGATCAAAGTCTGCGGGGGGAGGTTTGATGTGCCCGGGCTGCCCCCACTGCCGGCCGGCGGCGGCGAAGTCCGCCCCTCCGTCAGTCTCCATGTGCCGGGGCCTTCCTCCAAACCACAGGGACTCCTCAGACCCCAGGTCTCCACCAGGGTCCGGGGCAGCTCCCGGGAGCGGGGGGCGGGGGGGGGGGCTCTGATTCCCTGACATCACTTTCCCCAGGAGGCTCAGCCCGAGGCCGGGGGCCTGGAACAGATGAGAAATGGAGGCACAGACAGGTCCAGGGCCACAAGCCAGTGAACCCCACCCCCCCCCCATTTTTTTTTTGCCTTAAAACCTTTACATTCAGACAATCACACTGGGCCAAGACCTCCCCTGGCCAGAGAGCCCTAAGACCTCTGGGCTGACATTGACGTTCAAGTTCTGATGATCGGCACTCCTCTACTTCCTCCTTCCCCTCCCCCATGCACCAAGCGCATGGGCCCGTGTGGCATGCATCCAGTCAAACCCGCCCCCCACGCGAGCCCAGGCCTTGGCACTGGCCGAAGTGCTGCTCAGCACGCACACAGTTCGCTGGGCGCTGGCCAGGTCTGCACCGGCTACCGCAGTGGTGATTAACGCCATCCCAGAAGCCACTGGGGCACCGGTCCACGAGCCGGATGCTGTGCTTGGTGTTGACCGTGGCAATGGCAGCCTGGTCAGCCCGCGGTACAAGAGGCAGCAGCCGAGTGTTTGCCGTGGAGAGCACCGCGTGGTTGGCTGGCTCATGACGGCTCTCACGGATGGCTCGTTGTCTACCAGGAAGGCACAACCAGGGTGCTCCAGGGTGGTGAGGTCGGAGCGCAGCGCTCAGCCAGGGGCAGAGTTATCGGCAGCATCTTCCTTGCCCGGGATGAGCTGCAGGGTGCAGAAGAGCTGGCGGCAGGTGCCCCAGCGCGAACCTCGTCGACGGTGGGCTCCAGGCTGCCAGCACCGGTGGCACTACAGAAGGCGTTGACGGCGTCGTCTGCTCCCGAAGTGCTGTGGCCATTGGCGTCCGGAGCTCCCAGCGGGCACTGCGGCCTGGACAGCAGCCTGGTCAATGCGGATGGGGATGTACTCACCATGGTGGCTTCATTAGGAGTAGGTGACCGGAGCTGACCGCGGGTCCCAGCTACTGTCCCCAACAAGCCGAGAGTCCAGGGAAGTAACACAGGCCACAGCCCCTCTGTGGACTTCAGTGCCCTTGGTTCAGCAAGCCCTCGGTGGTGGGGACCAGGGCCTCCCACTCGAGCTGCCCGTGTGACTGGCACGCGTGGGTCCCAGGAAGACTGGAGGCAGCCTCTGCAGAAGAGGGAGGGAGGGTCTCGGTGCAGAAACCTTGAGAAACCTGGTGCAAAATCAGTGCATATTTGGGCCGCCCCTTCCGCTCACACGCTCTCATGCACACAGACACACACATGTGCACACAGACACACGTGTGCACACGCACGCACACATGCCCAACTCCAGCCCCGTCTCTTTGCTCTGCGCTGTGTGTGGAAGTCCTTCAGTGGGTGCCCCTGTAACCATGCCTTTGGCCCCTCCCCCGAGGCGCCAAACCCCCGAGAGGCTGTGTGGCCTCAGCGGTTAGGGAAGGAGGCTCCTGGCCCCCAACCCACAGAGCAGTTAGCAGGGCGCGGTTTAACTCCAGTATCTGGGGAAGATTTCCAGATCTCTCTCTCTTATTCAACTCTAGCTTATTTTTATTATGGTCAGAGGACAAATGTGGTCATTTTAAATTCTGATTTTTTTTTTTTGACAGGCAGAGTGGACAGTGAGAGAGAGAGACAGAGAGAAAGGTCTTCCTTTGCCGTTGGTTCAGCCTCCAATGGCCGCCACGGTTGGTGCGCTGCGGCCGGCGCACCGCGCTGATCCGATGGCAGGAGCCAGGTGCTTATCCTGGTCTCCCATGGGGTGCAGGGCCCAAACACTTGGGCCATCCTCCACTGCACTCCCTGGCCACAGCAGAGAGCTGGCCTGGAAGAGGGGCAGCCGGGACAGAACCGGCGCCCCGACCGGGACTAGAACCCGGTGTGCCGGCGCCGCAAGGTGGAGGATTAGCCTGTTGAGCCACGGCGCCGGCCTAAATTCTGATTTTTTAAAAAAGATTTATTTATATTTATTTGAAAGAGTTACAGAGACAGAGGGAGAGAGAGAGAGAGGTCCACCACCTGCTGTTCTCTCCCCAGATGGCTGCAATGACCAGGGCTGAGCAAGGCCAAACCAGGAGCCAGGAGAGCTTCTTCCAGGTCTCCTACGTGGGTCCAGGGGCCCAAGCACTTGGGCCATCTTCCACTGCTTTCCCAGGTGCATTAGCAGGGAGCTGGATTGGAAGAGGAGCAGCCAGGACACGAACAGGCATCCATATGGGATGCTGGCATTGCAGGCGGTGGCTTTACCCGTTACGCCACAGCGCCGGCCCCTTCAATTTTAATTTCTGATGACCCGGAAGTTGGTCTGCACTGGAGCAGCTTGATAATAATGTGCTTTCTGCCGTCGCTGGCAGTGTGCTTCGGATGCCGGGTCTTCCGCAGCCACACTGGCTTCCTCTCGACCGGCCATCAGCCGGCAGGAGTGAGCGTTCGCCTGCACTGGTCGCTGTATTTCTCCGTTTTTCTTTCCATGATGTCGATCTTTTTTGCTGGGGGTGCTTTGCTAGTGTTGAGGACATACTCCTTTAAATTGCTACATTTCCTGGAGGAATTGGTTCTTTTATCTTCATGTACTATTCCTCTGGATATAAACTTCCTTATTCAGGAATCTACTTTGGCTGAATTTTGACATAGCCACTCCAGTGTTTTTTTAAAATAATGTTTCATTATTATTTTACTTTCAGTCTGACTACATAATCATATATATATATATATATTTTAGACAGGCAGAGTGGACAGTGAGAAAGAGAGACAGAGAGAAAGGTCTTCCTTTGCCGTTGGTTCACCCTCCAATGGCCGCCGCGGCCGGCGCGCTGCGGCCGGTGCACCGCGCTGATCCGATGGCAGGAGCCAGGTGCTTCTCCTGGTCTCCCATGGGGTGCAGGGCCCAAGCACTTGGACCATCCTCCACTGCACTCCCTGGCCACAGCAGAGAGCTGGCCTGGAAGAGGGGCAACCGGGACAGAATCCGGAGCCCCGACCGGGACTAGAACCCGGTGTGCCGGCGCCACAAGGTGGAGGATTAGCCTGTTGAGTCACGGCGCCGGCCATAATCATATATTTTTAAAATATTTTATTTTTAAACATTTTAAATTAATATTTTAAAATATTTTATTTATTTGAAAGAGTAAGAGAGAGAGAGAGATCTTCCATCCACTGGTTCACTCTCAAAAGAGCTGCAATGGCCGGGGCTGGACCAGGACGAAGCCAGGAGCCAGGAGCTTCTTCTGGGTCTCCCACATGGGTGCAGGGGCCCAGGCACTTGGATCCTCTTCCAGTGCTTTCCCAGGTGCATCGCAGGGAGCTGGATCAGAAGTGGAGCAGCTGGGACTAGAACCGGTGCCCGCGTGGGATGCTGTAGTGGCTCAGGTGGCGGCTTCATCCACCACACCGGCCCGGCACCGCGATACTTTCGACACTGTGACAGTCACAGCATTAGGCTGCCAGCAGTGTCCCGAGGACCTGATGAAAAGCTTTTGCTTGTTCAATCAGACATTTCAGTGGCATAGGAAACTAAACACTGTAGATGTTTCAGTGCAGCTGAACTTGTTTAAGCAAATTTAATTAAGTTGTAAGCGGCACTGATTACTTGGAGGAGTTTAGCTTTCACACCTTGAGTTCATCCACGTTTGATTGACAAAAGCGAAACGGTCGTGTCCTGTGTGATTACATCTGTAAGTGGAACTCAGCATCCCTAGATAAGGAGTTTTTAAATACGCATCCTTCGTCAGTGACCATTGCTTGTTAAAGAGAACTATGGCGGTGCCTACCTCCCGCCACCCCATGGTCAGGAGCGCCCTCGCCCGCGCCCAGGCAGCGCCCCTGCGCTGGGGGAGGGGCACATCTCTTCTCACCTGCAGGCCGTGGGTGGTGCGGACTGCAGGAGACCAAGCTCTGGGGGCCGGACTCCCTCCAGCCCCCACTTCCCTCAGCAGCAAAGCCTGACCAGAAGAGGATCCACTGCAAGCGTCAGTTTGGACGACTGAGCGTGTGAACCGCAAGCGCCGAGCGCAGACAGCTGTGGCCGGATCAGCAGAAGCAGAGCGGGGCGCCCGAGACCCCTGCTCTCGCTGGAGGGGGTGCCCTCTGGGTCAGTTCCCAGGGGTGCCAGGTCGTGGCCATGGCCAGGGCCAGCAGCCAGACCCTCACCCCGTCCCTCCCTGTGCGGCTGCTTCCTCCCTGGCTCAGCCATTCCGGGCTGTGCAGCACAGATGCCCGGTGGGGCCGGCAGTGGCACAGAGAGGCTGAGCGTTGTCCTTGGAGAGAGGGGTGTTCAGGCCCAGCACTGCCACTTCCCACTGGGTGGTTTGAAAAAAAAAAAGTCCAGACCCTGCCAGCCCCGACGTGGCCCGGACACCATGGGCGTGGCCCTGGGGGCAGCTTGATGGACAGACGCAGGAGGCAGGAGACGTGGGCAGAGCAGGACTCCCAACCTCTTCCCCTGCTGGCAGGAAGCGGCACTCCTCGGGCTCCCTCCCTCAGCTTCTGCCCTGGTAGAAGCAGGCACACGGTTGCCCACGGCTCGTGTCTGGGTTGCCTGCTCGGCTCGTGTCTGGGTCGCCTGCTCGTCAGCTCTGTGTTCCGTCCTTCCAGGCAAAACCAGAAGGGAGCCGCCCGGGCCTCCGCGTGGCCCCTACCGCCTGCTGTCGGCTGCCTGGGGCTGGGCTTCTATGCTTGGGGCTGTCCCCAGCAGCGGGGTGCCAATGCCTCGGGGATCCTGTGACCCCCGACCCACCAGGCCCACGCTGGCTGCAGTAGCAACAACCTCCTGGGAGGCCCAGCGGAAGCCCCTCTGCCCCTTCCTCCAGGAAGCCCTCCCTGGCTCCCCCAGTCCACACCACCCTCTGCCCTCCCTGGGAGACTCAGCCCTACATACCAGTCCTGCTCACGCCCTGTGCTGCTCTGGCCCCTTCCTGTTTTCTGGGGCGGGGGGCTCCACCACCGAGATAGGGGCTTCTGAAAGGCAGGCCCAGGAGTGCCACCCTCTCCACCTCTCTGACCCCTGCCCCGGGTGGGCCTAGCAGGTTCGGAGATGGCTGGGCCTGGGGGTCAGGAGTCACAGGGTGAGGGGGCAGAGGCCCTGGGCCCCTGCAAGGCCTGGGAGGCAAAGAGCCCAAAGGAGCAGCATGGGGTCCCCAGGGAGGCCCGGCCCAGGTGACCTCGTCTCTGGCCTCAGCCACCTGTGAGCACGGAACAGATCTTTCCCGGGCCCATGGCCATCTGATGGGGCATGGTCTGTCCACCTTTGACTCTGACAGTCACGGGGCTGGGGTGGGAACGGGGCAGGGACCGCCGCCGCCTTCCACGGTGCCTTCATGTCTGTGTCAGCCCTCAGCCTCGGCGCTGGGCGATGCCTGGTCACCCCGCGTCCCCCCGCCCTACACCCGGAACCCCTGCCCCTCCTTGTTCCTGGGTGTCCCAGTGCCGTGTGAGCGACCCATGAGCCTGGAGGCGCAGCTGGAGGGAGCAGCAGCCAGGGTGCGGCCAGAGGGTCCCCCAGACCCCTGCCTCCCCTCCCGCACTGGGTCCCGGCAGCTTTGCAGCTGTGCGGAGGCCGGGCTAGCTCCGGCTCTGAGCCCTGCATTCCTCGTCGTCCATTCCCTCTCTTCTCACCTGACCCAGGGTGCCCAGGGGGAGGAGAACACGGCCGGGCAGCGCTCTGTGCCCCGGGAGAGGGGCCTGTGTGTGCACACGTGTGTGCATGTGTGACAAGAACAAGCGGCCTTGGCTGCGAGGGGCTGGCCGCTGGGGGTGTCTTGGGGAGAGGGAAGGAGGCTGGGGGTTTTTGGGAGCTGCGTCCCTGAGTAGTGGGTGGGGTGGGGACTGAGGCTATGGGAGGCGGCTCCGGGCGAGTGGAGCTGGCAGAGGAGGCGGAGGGGGTGGATTGGGGCTCTGTGGGCTTGGTCACCTGGAAGCGTGGCATCCGAGGCAGAGACGTCGCAGGCCCAGGCCTCAGGAACAGCAGCTGGGGGGCTGGGGTCCCCCGGAGAGCAGGGATCTCTCGCTGGGAACCTTTGGCGCCTGCCCCCTCTGTGGCCTGCCTTCCCCAGGGCCCTCTCTCGCCCCCATTGACCCGGAATGCATCCCTGGCTGTGCCCACCAGGCCCAGAGCCAGGATCCCTCTGCTGGGCCGAGGGCCAAGCCAGGCCCTGGGCTTGGCGCAGCGTGCTGGCGCCTGCAGGGCTGGCTCCGGCTCTCCTGCAAGCTGGCCAGGGCAGCGAGGCCTGCGGTTCTCACATTCAACATTCTCTGAGCAGGACCCAGACCCTGTGCCCGTGCTGCCCGCCTGTCACTCACTGGCCGGGGCTGTGTGCTCCAGCCCGAGCAATCCGGGGCCTTCATTTCCTCAGCTACGGAGCAGGATTCAAGAGGCTGATCGGGGTATGAGCTCACACACCTGCAAATCCTCATAGCACCCCGTGCAGCGTGGAAACCGATCTGAAATGAACTTGAGAGACAGAGAAAAGAGAGAGAGAGAGCCCACGTTCCTAACTGACGGTTCACTTCCCCAGATGCAGTGGCCAAGACTGGAGCAGGCTGCAGCCAGGAGCCAGGAGCTCCATCAGGGTCTCCTACGTGGGTGGCAGGGACCCAAGCACTTGAAGTGTCACCGCGGCCTGCCAGGGTCTGCATTAGCTGGAAGCCGGAGTTGAGGAGCAGAGCCAGGGCTGGGATCCAGGGACTCTGATGGGGACCCCGGCACCCTGAACACCATCTCAGCCTCTAGGCCAGGCGCCTGCTCCACGAGGCACTAATTCATCAAAAGCAAATCGCTGGATTACGTACATCACACACACTCGGGCTGCCGGGAGGGTCCCAGAGGGGAAGGACCCCAGCAGGTGCACAGGGGCCCACACTGGGTGCTAAAGCACAGGTCAGACGGAATCCAGCACAGGGGCTGGGACAGGAGGTGGGGGAGGGATGGGGGCTCAGGGAGGAGGGGGCAGAGTCAGGAAGGAGGGGGCGGAGTCAGGAAGGAGGGGGGGAGTCAGGAAGGAGGGGGCAGAGTCAGTGTGGGGGACCTCAGCTTTGCAAGGCTGAGGGGCCGGGCGCGAGATGGCATCATGACAGCCCCGAGCGGGTGCCTGCCCTGGGTGCTCGGCAGGGGCCTCTCCTCTGTGACTCCTGAGTGTCTCGAGGGACAGGGACCATGGCCTGCTGGTCCGCCCTGGCGTCCCCAACCTGCTTCCCGCGGTTGCTCTCTGGCTCCCAGTCTTAGCCCGCACTTAAGTCCCTTGGAAGGCGAACACACCCCGTCCCCTCCCCCACGAGGCAGTGGGGGCCGCAGCCTGCTCCTTCCTCATCCCACTGACCTCAAATCCAACCCACCCCACAGCTGCGGACCGCGGTAAGCCCAACTGTGGATGCCGGAGTCCTGTAAATAGGGCCGCTCTGGGCTGGCGCTGTGGCCTAACAGGTTCGGCCACCACCTGCGGTGCCAGCATCCCATATGGGCACTGATTCGAGTCCCAGCAGCTCTGCTTCCAATCCAGCTCCCTGCTAATGCACCTGGGAAGGCAGAGGAGGACGACCCAAGTGCTTGGGCCCTGCAGCCACATGGAAGAAGCTCCTGGCTTTGGCCTGCCCCAGCCTTGGCCATTGTGGCCATCCGGGGAGTGAATCAGCAGATGGAAGATACCTCTCTCTCTCTCCCCAACCCCTCCCTCCTCTGCAACTCTGCCTTTCAAATAAAAAACAAGTCCTAGGCTGCAGGGCCCAGGCCAGGTCTCTGGGCTGGGCTGGACGGCAGCATGGCCCTGGCCTCTGCTGCCTCCGACCCCCCAGAAGCACCAAGCCTCCCCTTTGCGGTGGGAACTGGGATCCCAGAGTGGGGGAGGGGGAGAGAGAAGCCCCAGCTCCTAAAGGCAGGGAAGGGGGCGGAGCTGGCATGTGGCTCCTCCCCTGGCTGTGTGGAGGAGAGGAGGGCAGGGCACGCCCCCGGCTGCTCTTCCCCCGGAGCCCAGGCCGCCCGGTGCAGGCTGGAGTGTGTGTCTGGGAAGTGGTCTGAGAGCACAGCTCTAGAATGCGATCCCACCACAGCGACGGGGGCAGACGGAGGGACGGAGAGACGAACAGAAATGCACACACAGGCAGAAAAACCCAGAGACCTCGCAGCAGGGAGTCGGCAGGAGAACAGAGCAGGGACAGAGGCAACGAGGGAGGACCGGGCCCCACCAGCCCCGGAACAGCAGCTGCCTGCCCTGAGCTGGCCTCTCACTGACGCCGAACCCAGGGCATGCTGGGCCAAGGGGGAGCAGAGGAGGCCCGGCTCTGGGGGGTCCGCATGCCCGGGGGAGGGCGGTGGGGGTCAGGGCTCCCCTGGGAGGTGTTGGGAGGAGTGGACCATCTTTGTGTTGATTTATTTATTTGAAAGGCACACACACACACACACAATCTCCCTCAAATGCCCACAACAGCTGGAGTTGGCGGTGCCAAAGCCAGGAGCCGGGAACTCCATCTGGGCCTCCCACATGGGTGGCAGGGGCCCAGAGGTTGGCTCTTACCCGGGCCTCCCACATGGGTGGCAGGGGCCCAGATGTGGGCTCTTACCCGGGCCTCCCACATGGGTGGCAGGGGCCCAGATGTGGGCTCTTACCCGGGCCTCCCACATGGGTGGCAGGGGCCCAGATGTGGGCTCTTACCCGGGCCTCCCACATGGGTGGCAGGGGCCCAGAGGTTGGCTCTTACCCGGCCTCCCACATGGGTGGCAGGGGCCCAGATGTGGGCTCTTACCCGGCCTCCCACATGGGTGGCAGGGGCCCAGATGTGGGCTCTTACCCGGCCTCCCACATGGGTGGCAGGGGCCCAGATGTGGGCTCTTACCCGGGCCTCCCACATGGGTGGCAGGGGCCCAGATGTGGGCTCTTACCCGGCCTCCCACATGGGTGGCAGGGGCCCAGATGTGGGCTCTTACCCGGGCCTCCCACATGGGTGGCAGGGGCCCAGATGTGGGCTCTTACCCGGCCTCCCACATGGGTGGCAGGGGCCCAGATGTGGGCTCTTACCCGGGCCTCCCACATGGGTGGCAGGGGCCCAGATGTGGGCTCTTACCCGGGCCTCCCACATGGGTGGCAGGGGCCCAGATGTTGGCTCTTACCCGGGCCTCCCACATGGGTGGCAGGGGCCCAGATGTTGGCTCTTACCCGGGCCTCCCACATGGGTGGCAGGGGCCCAGATGTGGGCTCTTACCCGGGCCTCCCACATGGGTGGCAGGGGCCCAGATGTGGGCTCTTACCCGGCCTCCCACATGGGTGGCAGGGGCCCAGATGTGGGCTCTTACCCGGGCCTCCCACATGGGTGGCAGGGGCCCAGATGTGGGCTCTTACCCGGCCTCCCACATGGGTGGCAGGGGCCCAGATGTGGGCTCTTACCCGGGCCTCCCACATGGGTGGCAGGGGCCCAGATGTTGGCTCTTACCCGGGCCTCCCACATGGGTGGCAGGGGCCCAGATGTGGGCTCTTACCCGGCCTCCCACATGGGTGGCAGGGGCCCAGATGTGGGCTCTTACCCGGGCCTCCCACATGGGTGGCAGGGGCCCAGATGTTGGCTCTTACCCGGGCCTCCCACATGGGTGGCAGGGGCCCAGAGGTTGGCTCTTACCCGGGCCTCCCACATGGGTGGCAGGGGCCCAGATGTGGGCTCTTACCCGGCCTCCCACATGGGTGGCAGGGGCCCAGATGTGGGCTCTTACCCGGGCCTCCCACATGGGTGGCAGGGGCCCAGAGGTTGGCTCTTACCCGGGCCTCCCACATGGGTGGCAGGGGCCCAGATGTGGGCTCTTACCCGGCCTCCCACATGGGTGGCAGGGGCCCAGATGTGGGCTCTTACCCGGCCTCCCACATGGGTGGCAGGGGCCCAGATGTGGGCTCTTACCCGGCCTCCCACATGGGTGGCAGGGGCCCAGATGTGGGCTCTTACCCGGCCTCCCACATGGGTGGCAGGGGCCCAGATGTGGGCTCTTACCCGGCCTCCCACATGGGTGGCAGGGGCCCAGATGTGGGCTCTTACCCGGGCCTCCCACATGGGTGGCAGGGGCCCAGATGTTGGCTCTTACCCGCTGCCTCCCAAGATGCAGGAAGCTGGAATTGGGAATGGGGCTGGAACTCCAAACCGGGAATTCACCCAGGCATCTTAACCCCCGTGCCAAACACGGGCACCTAAACTCACCCCTTAACTTTTTTTTTTAAGATTTATTTATTTATTTGAAAGATTACAGAGAGGAGAGGCAGAGAGAGGCAGAGAGAGAGAGGTCTTCCATCCGCTGGTTCACTCCCCAGATGGTTGCCACGGCTGGAGCTGCGCCGATCCGAAGCCAGGAGCCAGCAGCTTCCTCTGGATCTCCCACATGGGTGCAGGGACCCAAGGACCAGAGAGCTGGATCAGAAGTGGAGCAGCCGGGAGTAGAACCGGCGCTCATGTGGGATGCTGGCTCTTCAGGCCAGGGCGTTAACCCGCTGCGCCACAGCGCTGGCCCCACCCCTTAACTTCTAAAGTCCCCTTGTACCTTCCTAAAACACAACAGACAAGTGGCCTGCTCACGCAGCGTCTGGCCAAGGTCGGGTCTCTGCCCTGGGAGACGGGGCTCATCTGTTGCGCACGAGGAGGGGCTGGTGCTGGTGCCTGCAGGGAACACACTCTGCTCCATCCAGGACTGAGGGAGGCCAAATGAGATAAAAGGAAAACACCCACCATGTCCTACAGTCCACGGGGAGCTTGCGATGGAGCCAAGACTTCTCCCAGTGCAAGGAAACAAGCGAGGGCACCCACGCCACTCCCCCGGCCACGCCCAGGACAATTCAAAACTTTTCCAGGAGACTCGGACCCCCCTCCGTGCTTGGGACACTCGGTGCTGCCCTAATGTCGCAGCAGCAACTGGCACATCCTTAGAAAGCGTCCCCAGGCTCACAAGAAGGGGGAACGGACACTCGTGGGGCTCGCTTCTGTGCACCGGGCTCAGCTCTGCAGGGGCCGGAGTGTTGACCCCGCGGTCAGAGCTGTCGGAGGAGCAGCCTCTTTCAGGAGAGCCGGGCACCCGGAGCTGCCAGCAGCTCTCCTCTTCGGTCTCGGTGGGCCTGGGTCCGAGAGACCAGGCAGTGAGCAGGGGTCGCAGGGCCTCATCCCACAGCGCTGGGACGGCTGCACTTTGGATTCCAGACACGGCTGCTATCTATGCCGAAGACTCAGCGAGGCCTGGACTTGGGGGAGGGGAGGCAGCAGGACTGGGCGGTGGGGAGCTGGGCAGCAGTGCACTCAGGGGGAGGCTTCTGTCCGGTCCACAGCGGCTCTGGAGCTGAGCTGACCCTTCCGGCTTGTCCAGCGTCGGGGTGGAGCAGGGTGGGGTTTTCACCCAGCAGGGGAGGACTGCTCTGGGGAGGGGCTGGCACCCGGGCCAGGGCTGCTGTCTCAGGGTAGCCAGTCCCTGGGGGCTGAGCCATGAGGGCTGTCACCCCCCTGCCGTCCCTCATCCCTCAGGGGGGCCAGGTGAGAAGGGGGAGGTACAGCACGGCATCCATGGCAAGGCTTCTCGGGGACACTGGGGACAGGATGGGGGGTGGTCCTGGGCTCGGGGAGGGGCTGGCTGGTGGCGCTGGAGGCATTCACATGCTGGCGGTAGCAGGCAGAGAGGCACATACAGCGGCTTCCGGCTGCTCCGGGGCTGTGCCAGCTCTCCGGGTAGATTAACTCAGAGAAGGGAGCCAGTGAGGTGGGAGCGTCAAGGAAAGATCAGTGAGCACAGGAGACAAAAGACCGAGACGAGCCCGAGGAGCAGGGTCCTGTGCTCCTGTGACGTCCTCTGCAGGACCCTGACCTGGGGGAGGGGACGCATCGGGGCACACCCACGGTGGGGACCTCTCCCTGGGCTAAGGGGCCACCCAGGAAAGCAGCATCGCCCTCTCTTGCCAACACGGCCCCTCCCTCCCCGCCCCAGATCTGTCCAGGGTGCTGAATTCCAGGGGACTCGTTCCAGCCTCATGTTGGGAGGCCCCAGTCTTCAGGGTCCCCATTCTCCTCGGCTAGAAGCTAGCAAGATGAGCCCCTTGGCAGAAGGCCTGAGAGGGCGCCTCCCCCAGCCCCCCACCCCTGCCCCCAGCCACAAAGGCTCTGGCTCGCCTGCCCAAAGCTCAGGGCACATGGCAGCTGCACCCCTGGTGCCGGCGCAGGGCACCGTGTGCACGACTGAAGGGGGCGGTGGGATCGCGCAGCACCTTGGCTGTGGTGGTGTTGATGGGGATTTAAACTCAGGATAAACAGAGCCACACACGCACACACACAAGGAGGAGCCCACACGAGAAGTGGGAGACGCTGAGTAAGGGCGGCAGCAGGATTGTGTTGAGTTAATTTCAGCCTCCTAGTTTTAAAAAGAGATCTTGGAGGCCGGCGCTGTGGCTCAATAGGCTAATCCTCCACCTGTGGCGCCGGCACCCCGGGGTTCTAGTCCCGGTCGGGGTGCCAGATTCTGTCCTGGTTGCTCCTCTTCCAGGCCAGCTCTCTGCTGTGGCCTGGGAGTGCAGTGGAGGATGGCCCAAGTCCTTGGGCCCTGCACCCGCATGGGAGAGCAGGAGAAGCACCTGGCTCCTGGCTTCGGATCAGCACGATGCACCAGCCGCAGCGGCCATTGGAGGGTGAACCAACGGCAAAAGGAAGACCTTTCTCTCTGTCTCTGTCTCTGTCTCTCTGTCTCTGTCTCTCTCTCTTACTCTGCTCTTCAAGTAAAAATGAAATGAATCTTGTTTTTAAAAAAATTATTTGAGAGGCAGAGTTACAAGCAGAGAGAGGAAGACACACACACACACACACAGAGATCTTCATTCCGTTGGTTCACTCCCAAATGGCTGAAACCGCCAGGGCTGGGCCAATCTGAAGCCAGGAGCCTGGAGCTTCTTCCAGGCCCCCGACATGGGTGCAGCACTTGGGCCGTCTTCTGCTGTCTTCCCAGGCCATCAGCAGGGACTGAATCAGAAGTGGAGCAGCCGGGCCTCAAACCGGAGCCCGAATGGGATGCCGACACTGCAGGTGGAGGCTCAACCTACTCTGCCACAGCACCGGCCCCTGAAACAGAGCTGGGAAAAAGGAAAAGGAAGGGATTCTGCAAAGGGCCAAAGAAACCCAGAGCATCTGGTCTCCCGTCAGGGCTGGCCCTGGTCTCCCGTCAGGGCTGGCCCTGGTCTCCCAGTCAGGGCCGGCCCTGGCCTGTGGTGCTGACCTGGGGATGGACCAGCAGCCGAAAGCAAGAGCAGCTGGCTCATAGCGGCCGCGCCTCTGAGCACTGAGCGCAGGGCCGTGCTCACACGACGCTGGCGGCTCCCCAGCCTCCCACCCTCCCCCTCTGCTTCCTCCTGGCCCAGACCTTCCTGGAGCAAACCCCTGCCAAACCATGCCAGAGCAGTGCGGGAGCTGCCAGTCCCTTCTGGTCCCAAAGGAAGAGACACGAGCCACCCGCCGTGTGGGGGAGGCTGGAGCAGAGCAGGGCTGAGGGGCACCGTGCACAGGCAGCCTGGGTGGTGTCGGCTCCAAGGGCTGGGCCTGCAGCCCCCCTCTACCCCCACCCCGCCGCCCCAGGCAACCCCTGCCAAGGAGCGCAGAGCCCGGAGACCAGCCTGTCTCGTGGATCCAGAGCTTCTCGGCACACTGAGGCCCTGGCACGGTTTCTGTGCAAGCCTCCAAAGGGTTAATTCCTAGGCCTTAATGCAGCAGAGCAGCCGGGGCCGGGCCAGGCCAAGGCCAGGAGCCAGGAGCGTCATCCAGGTCTCCCACGTGGGTGCAGGGGCCCGAGCACGTGGACCATCTTCCGCTGCTTTTCCCAGGCGCGTTAGCAGGGAGCAGGATCAGAAGTGGAGCAGCCAGGACAGGAACTGGTGCCCACATGGGACGCGTGGCTTCACAGAGGAAGCCGCAATGCCTCCCGGAGCCGATCCTTACGCAAGCCGCCGTTTGAGACCTGTTGCTGCGAATCGTGTCCGTCTCTCCTCTCAAGCATGCTCTAGGGAAGCCGGGTTTTCCTATAAACCACCTCAAAACACAGTTAGGAGCTGGCACCGTGGCTCACTAGGCTAATCCTCTGCCTGTGGCGCCGGCACCCCGGGTTCTAGTCCCAGTTGGGGCGCCGGATTCTGTCCCGGTTGCTCCTCTTCCAGTCTAGCTCTTTGCTGTGGCCCGGGAAGGCAGTGGAGGATGGCCCAATTACATGGGAAGCACCTGGCTCCTGGCTTCAGATCGGCATAGTGCGCTGGCCATAGGAGCCATTTGGGGGTGAACCAACGGAAGGAAGACCTTTCTCTCTGTCTCTCTCTCTCACTGCCTATCTCTGCCTGTCAAAAAAAAAAAAAGAAGAAGAAGAAGAAAGAAAAGACAAGAAAATTCACCATTGTCAAGAAACTTTGAAAACTATGGCAAGCATAAGAAAAATCATCTAGGAACGGTGACTTTAAACATTATTCAATAAACCACAAGGACGATCCTCCAAACGTCCAGTAGAAAACGCTCCTCTCGTTTGCCACGACTTCCCCTGACAGGTGGGCGTGCAGGGTTCTGGTTCGCTGTCCTGCTTTTTGAGATTCCTGAGACAAAGGCACCCTGCACCAGAGCACCAGGCACCTGTGGGCGTGGATGGAGGAGCTACGAAGACGCCGAAGGCGCCCCCGATGCCCATTCAGTGACCAAAGCAGCAGGGCTGCGTGCTCACCCCTCCGGGGGCCTGGGCTTGGTGCCCAGCGCTGGCCTCTGGCTCAGCCTCCTGCTAGCGGGAGGCAGCAGCCACGGCGTCCCTGCCACCCACGGGGGACGCCGGCACTGGAGTCTCAGCTCCCAGCCTCAGCCCCAGCCAAGCTCTGCAAGCGCTCGGGAAGGGAACCAGCAGAGGGACGAGCCCTCTGTCTCTCACATAAATGAATACATTTTTAAAATTGCATTTAAGTTACACAAGTTTCATGTATTTCATATAGACTGATCTAGGAACATAGTGATACTTCCCGCTCTCCCACCAAAAATAAATACATTTTAAAAGAAAGGAGCAGAATGGATTGTAGGGGAGACTAACCTGCAGAAATGCAGGAGAGGTGTGACTGTACCAGGCGCTTCAAACATTCATGGGAAAAATAGAATTGAGAGATCAATTTATTTCAGTGCAAAAGAAAATGGTGAGATCTATGGGTACATAGATCTTCTGAAAGCCCTGGGAAATGTGTGTTAGCAAAAATGCGCTGGAGTTTGAAATATTTTAGCACCAAAATAATGGCATCGTGCCCCACCCCCCAACCAGGGAGTGATTGACAGGGGGGTGGTGAGCCGGCCAGGAGGAGCCTCCCCCGGGACTCAGGTAGTGCCCCACCCCCCCATGCTCAGCGTCCAGAACCAAGGCGTGTCCTGGGAGTGGCAGTGCCAGCGCCTCCGCTGGGTCTCCCCCTGCACAGAGAGCAGGTGCAGGCCTGCCCCACATGCACACCTCACCTCCAGGAGGGCTGCAGGCCAGCCAGGGCCTCCCCGGGCCAGCCCCACACAGGCGCTCATTACCCCAGTCTGGTTGCAGCTCCCGTGGCCCAGGGAACCCAGCCCCAGAAGTGAAAGCTCAGAGGCCGGGGCCACGGGCCGGAGCCCCTGCAGAGCTGTGTGTCCATGTGGGGAAGGCACACACTGGCCCACGGGGACTGGGCCTCTGCAGGGACCAGCTCCTGACCTTGGCTCTGTCCTGAAGCTCAGGAAACCTCTGAGTATCCATTCCCACCTCTCCTCACCCACGTACCCTCGCCCTGAGCCCACCCAGAAGGCAGGCCCCTCTCCTAACCTCCCAGGACCATCCTTCTCACCCTGCGAGGGTCAAGTTCAAGCCCGCCTCCTCCAGGCAGCCTGCATTGACTGCTCCAGCCGGCCCTGCATTCCCCAGCTCCCCTGTGCCACGGGAGATGACACGCAAGTGTTACTTTTCGTGGTTCCAGTTCCCAAGGAAATGACAAACTTCTTCAAGTAGTGCCTTGAGCTTCTCCGTGGGCCCTGCCCGTCACCGAGTTCTGGATGCTCGGTCCCCAGGCACCCAATAGCTAGCCGCCTGGCACCGCAAGTCTCGTCTCTTGCTGCCAACCTGGGAACTCGCCCAACCTCCAGCGCCACTTTCCCAGCCTGGCCCAGTGACCAGCACGGAGGACTGCCACGGAATGTGGAGGACAGGGCCACGGGGGCCGGAGGACACGGCCGGTGCCATCTCGTGCAGAGTTCCAGACCAGCACGCCTGCCCAGCTCTGATGGGCGCTCACTAGGGGCCAGGGTTGCCCTGCTTCAAGACCACTGGAGAGTCCAGGGCCTGGCAGCCCAGCTGCGTCCCCTGTGCGTCCAGGGAATGGCCACACAGAGGAGTGGTCCCTTGGGGATGTCCCCGTAGGGCCCAGGTGTAGTGACATTCATGCTCCCATCCTCTCTCTTCACCCAGGGCATGGCCGGATTCCCGCCCCCAGCTCTGACAGGCAGGTGAGAACCCTCTGTCCCCTAGCCAGACAAAAGCTACCTCTCCCTTTGCTGACGGAGCCATTCCTGATTCCCACGGAGCCCTGAGAAGCCAGGCTGCCCCGGGCCCTGTGTCTGAGCCTGCCCAGCAGCTCCCACGCGGGGCTGTGCCAGCTCACACACAGGGACACTAGTGTAGCAGTCCAGGTGCCCAGGCCCCTTCCCCAGCGCCTGGCTCCCATCCCCGCTCTGCTCTCGCGCCCAGCACCCTGCTGACATGCCCTGGGAGGCAGCAGTGGTAGCTCAAGAGCCCGTGTCCCCGCCACCCATGTGGGAGACCCGGACGGAATTCCCAGCTCCCGGTTTGGCCTGACCCAGCCCAGCTGCTGAGGGCATTCAGGGGATGAACCAGTGGGTAGAATAAACGTCATATGTTGACTCCCCGTTTTTCACAAACCTTTTGAGGTCCCACCATGCGCCATGGAGAAAGGTCACAGGGTCCCAGTGGGGTCCCAGTCCCACCGCCCTCCTCTGTCCCTGGCCTCGGGCTCTGTCCCCGCGGCCCAGTTTGCTCGCTGTCCTCCACAGAGCTTGGCTGCTTCTCACGCGTCCCCTTGGCCGGCTGCGCCATGGCCAGGACAGGGTCCTCCCGTGACCTTCTTGCCTCAGTCGCATTTCCGGTTTTGTCACTCTGATTTCCTTCAGCAGCTGAGCGTGCCCCCACCAGGGCCTGCGGGGTCCCCGCCCTTCCAGGCCACTCAGCCGTCCAGGCTCCGTCGCTCGGGGCTGGCGAATTGCCATCCCCACCTTCCTCCCCAGCCACACAGCCTTGGCTGCCGCCCAGGGCCCTAATCTGGGACGTCCCCATGGCCAGGTCCTCCAGCCGCCCGCCCGCGGGCTTCAGGGTGACCCGGGCTCATCTCCAGAACGCTGCGGGAAGCGTGGCGTCCACCAGCCCGCCCCGCGCCGGGCACCTGCTCCACTGGCCTCGAGCCCGGCTGCAGCCCTTTCCGAAGTTGCAGAGAGAACCGGGTCCTGTTCACCGCCCGGGGTCTCTTCCCTCGTCCCCAGCCCATGTTGGCTGGACTTTCTCTCCCCATCAAATCGGAGCCCAGACCCAGGTCCCAGCCAGAGCTATGGTCCTTGTCACAGGCTGAGCCCCAGCCCATGGCCAAGTCCCCTCCACGACACTGCTCCAGCCTGACCCTGGTCCCACACTGAACCTCCACCTGCTCCCGACAAAAGCCCTGGCCCGGGCCAGTGCGGGCCTCTGCCCCCGTCCTAAGCCCACCCTCACTCTGCACAGAGGTGGGGGCAGAGAGACGAGAGCCTTGAGCCTGGCCCTGCTCCCCAGCTGCAGGCAAACGAGAGGTACCGTGGGGACTGTGAACACAGCATGGCCTCCTGGGGCGGGGCCGCGGGCAGCGGAGAGGGGTGCGCGCCAGAGCAGGACTGCTGGGACCTCACGGCAGGATCAGAACTCCCAACCGCGTCCCTGAGCCGTCAGCCCCCGGGCCTGCCTGGGATGCCCTCTGTTACACCCCTGCGTGTTTCCAGTCCCGGAGTAGCACCTGCTTCCCGTGCTCTGCCTGGACTCACGTTCATTTACGTCTGCTTGGCCAGAACCTGGCGCCACAATACCGAGGGAAGCCAGGACCTGCAGGCTCGGGAGTGAGAGGCCGCAGGCTACAGCGCAGGTGATCTGTCCACCAAAGAGGGAGGGAGGGAGGGAGAGAGGACTTGGAAGGACACTCGCACCTGCCTGGGAAGCTCTGATAAACCTCCCTATCCTAGCTCTTCCCAGCCAAGACCCACCAGGAACCACCTCCTCCAGGAAGCCCTCACCGGCCCCCAAAGATGGACTGAAGGGCCTCCTTGAGGCCCCCTCAACCCCTCTGCTTCCCTCCCCACCCTCCCGACCCAGGCTGTGGGCAGCCGGTTGGGAATGCAGGCCCCCGGGCCCTGCTCTGAACCTGCCTGCAGGGTGGCAGTTCAACGAGCTCCCTGGGGACTCCGGTGCTTGTCCAAGCTCGGGGCACCCCACAGCCGCAGGGCCGAGCGTGCAGACTGGAACCCCTGTCTCTGGGCTGCTTCTGGGGCAGGGCTGCCAGACGTGGCCAGTAACACCCCCTGCAGAGGAACAGTCAGCCTTTTATTTTAAATATGATGATGTCCAGTGCGATATGACACAACGGGAGGATTTGTTGCTTCTCTGAAATTCACGTGTAATCTCTATTTTAATCGCTGTTTTATCTGCAGCTCCATTGCAGCCCCTGCTCGGCGCCGGAGCCGCAGCCCACGCGCTCCACCTGTGCACCTGCTGGTGGACGGCGAGGGAGCCAGGGTGTGGGTCACCCTCTCCCCCTGCTGCCCCGGCTGCTGAGCCTTGGTGCTGTCACCGCCAAGATGGCCCCAAACTCACCCAGGCTGCATCCTGGAGCGTCTGGGTGTGTGGCGGTCATTCCTCTGCGTGGCTCCGATCGATCCGGATTTGGCCGCAGCCACCGGTGCCCTGGGAACACGGCCGTTCCCAAGAGTGTGAGTGTCCTGGCATCTGCTCACAGCTGCCCTGCCCCCGTCCTGCCTCCCTGGCCTACAGGCAGGCAGCTGCCCATAGACCCAGCCCTACACAGCTCTGAGGGAAGAAGGATGGGGACAGGGACAGGAGTAGCCTCGCCACCCCTTCCACCCACCTCACCACCCTCCCTGGCCCCAGCCCTGCCTCAGGGGTCTGAGGTTGGGGGCAGGGGGCGCTGCTCCTCCGAGGGGCCCCCACCCCTGAAGCCCAGCAGCTTGGAGAGCCAGGGCCTCCGCAGTGGCCCCACCGCTGTGGGCATCGGAGTGGCAAAGACCCTGTGACAACCTCCAGGGGTCGCAGCAGATTCTGGTCCCACATACAGGGAGCCCAAAACCTGCAGTGTGTGGGGGGCTGGGTGGCGGGACCGGGGCGTGGCCCCGCGGGGCAGGTAGGGCAAGGGTAGATGAAGGGGCAGCGAGGCCGTGCGTGCGGCTCTGGGGTGGCCCTTGGCTGGGAGACATGAGTGATGGGGCCTGCCTGTGGATGAGTGAGAATCCCTGACACGGGTGCTGAGTGGCCACAGTCACCAAGGCTCTCCCGTGGCACCGTGGACAGCACGACCCTCCGGCACGGAGCGCGGACGCCTGCAGGTTGTGGCGGGTGCCGCTGGCCAAGGACATTGGTCCTAGCCTCCGAGGGCGGCTCCCTGGCACTCAGGCTCCCAGTCCTGCTGTGCCCTTTCTGCCTGGGTTGACCTTGGGCATTGACCTTGCGTCCACGCGTGCTGGCCCAGCGAGAGCATCTGGGTTCTGGTGGGGTCAGCGGGGGGCACTCTCAACACCCCTCCTCCCCCCACGCCTGGGAGGGAAGGTGCTGTCCTTGGCCCTGGCCCTTCCCTCCCAACCCCCGCTGGGCTCCCTCCCGGTCCCACACCCTGTGCACCAGCTCTGGCCAGCCCCTCTCACAGCGGCTCTCCCGAGGGTCTCCTGCACCCAGAGGATCTGACGGCTGACCCTGACCTCGGCCTCAGCCCCACCCCGCCCCACTCCGCCCCCTGCTGCCCGGGGGTGGAGCTGCACTGGGCGAGAATTCTCTATCGCCCCATGAGCACCTGGAAGAACATCGGCAAAATTAATTGGAAATTAAAGTCACCAAATGAGCACTGAATTAAGAAACCATTAACTCCAAACGACGCTGGGAGGGGGCGGAAGTTAATTACAAAGGCCGCCTGGCTGCTCTGTGCGTTTTCCGCATCAGGGTTCCCGTCTCGGATCCCCACCCCAGTCGCAGTCAGGTGCTTGGCCTACAGGGTGACCCCTCCCCCTGCCCGTGCCTCTGCTGGGTCCACCACGGCTGCCTCAGTCCCCCTAAGGGAGGCACGGCGCACACGCTGTCATTGCATCGTGGGCTCCACCTGCCTGGCCAGGCCCCTCACTGGGGCCATGGCATGGCCTCCGCGCCGGCCCCTACTTCTTGCCCTCCCTCTCTGTTACCTCTCAGGGTAAGTCTCTCCTCCACGACTCTCTGCTGCCGTAGAGAAAGCTGCCAAGGAGAAAAGGCGCCCGGCTGTCATTGGAGACCCCCCTCCATCTCCCAGGAAGTCGCCCCTCACCCCGTGGGGCCCGTCGTGGCCCTGAGCTCTGGGCTCGGTGACTTGCCTGGTTAGAAACGCAGCAGGCAGCCCCGCACTGCCAGGTATGCAGGCTCTGTTTAATGTCCCGTGAGCGGTCCCACCACCAACATATCGACTGTAGTCTCCCAGAGCTCGTGGAGTCAGGGCTCCTCGGGGCTCCCACAACGCCTTAGGCAAAGACAGAATGGAGGTCTCTGCCTGGACCGCACTGAACGGTCAGCCGGCGGGGCCCCAGCTTCCGCGCACGCCCACGCCCACGCACCACACTCCCATCACCGCTCCTCCGTCTTGTAAGCATCGATTTTCTCATCTGTTCTCAGCGCTGGGACACATCCCCGGTGTCTCCGAGCCCCCAGGCAGCCGGCACAGGCTCCTGCCAGCAAAGCCGAGGAGATGGCCCGGGCTGGCCCGGTCTTCCCAGCCCCGTCTGCGCCGTCCGTGGCGAGTTGGGGACACCCCGGGTCGTCTCCGGGCCCCGCCACACGAAACGTGCCTGCGAGTGTCCACGCAGCGGCTCCTGGCTTACTCTGCTAGCACTGGCAGGAGCCCAGCTCTGATTACAGCGGGGCTGGGGGCACAGGCTCCCCCAGGACACTTCCTGTTAACGACAGGCACACAGGCCGCGGCACGGCTGTGCCCGTCCAGCCCTCCTCCCTGAGCGCGGACGGCAGCACACCCCGGAAACGGTGCAGGGCCCCGGAGCTCAGCCTCCAGACCTGCAGCCACTCCACCGCCACCGCTCAGGTTCCGCCTGCCGGCGCCTCTCACACCAGAGCCTCCGCACGGCCCCTCCCACCCCCAGCGCTTGTCCCTAGGGCCCCCTGCACGCCGGAGCAGAAGCACAGACTCAATCCGCTCGCTCTCCTGCTAGAACCTTCCGTGGCTCCCCACTACTGTCTGCCCATCGTCCCTACCATGGTGTAGGAGGCCCTGAGTTCCCACCCCACTTCTGCAGGTGGGCTCTTAAGCCACAAGCCCCCCGCCCCCTGGCTGTGGCCTCGCCAGCCTCTCAGGCCAACGTCCTGCCCTCGGGCCACCCCGGGCCACCTCCTGCCCAGAGCCACCTGCTCTGAACAAGGGCCCCTTTCTCTGGGTTCTCAGCATCCAAGTACCAGGGAGGCGGCTGATTGGCCAGGCCTGGGTCGTGTGCCTGGCCCCGTGCAGGGGGCAGGGCGGTCCTGTGATTGGCAGGTCCATGGGAGTGGGTTCTATCTCCAGGTGCAGCAGGGCGGGTGCTGGGCCAGCACAGCTGCTGGAGGGTGGGCGTGTTAGTCGGCTGTGGCTCTTCATACACAGCCGGGGGGAGACAAGTCTCGCCCCAGCCCACAACCCTGGGAAGGTGCTGGGTGACCTGCAGGGGCCGCCACGTCTCCCTCTGGCTGTCACCACCCATTAGCTCAGCTGTCACAGACTCTCCCACACCCTCCGCCCTCCTCCAGCCCTAGAGCTGAGAGATTACCAGATAGATTGTCTGGGGTTCAAATCCCAGCCCTGCCACCTCCAACCTGTGTGACGTGGAGCAAGACGCTTGGCTTCCTCGTGCCTGGGTTGATGTGGGGGTTAAATAAGTGCAGCCCATGACAAAGCCCAGTGCCCGGTGAGCCCTCGGGAAGGGCCGGCTGGTCTCCCGGCCTCCCAGCACACAGCCCCTGTGCCTCCCCAGCCCCCATCCTTCCTCCTGTCTGCCAGGCATCCCATGGCCAGCACTCACCTCCGTGTCCCTGTGGCACCCAGGGTGGGCATCAGCTGAGCACCATCACATGGGAAAGACTTCTTGCCGGCTGCACTGCAAGCCAAGACTGTGCGGGGATGGGCTGGGTGGAAGCCAGCTGGGGCTCTCATGGTCCTGGCCCCCAACATCTGGAAGCTTCTAGGAATAGCAGAGGCCAGGAAAACCCCGGGAACAGGCCCACGTGTGTGCTTGTATGTGTGTTGTATGTGTGTCTGTGCAGGTGTGTATATGTCCCTGTGTGAGTCTGTGCCTGTGGATATGTCATGTGTGCAACTGTATGTGTGCTTGTGTGTGTGTGTGTGTGTGAGGGTGCAAGCTGAGGGGACTTCCTGGTGGAGGCCACACAGAAGCAGGCACCTCCCACACACTCCCTCATCCTCAGACGCTGCTTCTGTCTCTCCTGGCAAAGGCAGCGGCCAGACAACTCCAAAGGCCACAGTATTTACCCTCATGCAGAACAATTTCTCCACGAGAAAATTTGCTGAAGTGAACTGGCTCCAGCAAACGTCGAGCCCTTTGCTTTCCCAGGGCTCCCACTGAGAGTGGGGAGGCACCGGGGTCCCCTGAGTTGGTGGGAGCCACCAGCCTAGAGGATCGCACGCCTTTGTCCATGCTGTGCCCCCTGCGTGGAACATTCTGGAAGCCCCTCCCCCCCGGCCCACCCCCAGGCATCAGTGCACCTGCCGCCCCTGTGACGCCGTCTCTGGCTCCAGGCCCCATGTCCTCTGCTGCAGTCATCCCGAGACCACGCAGGGGTCTCCTTGCCCGGGGTTTGTCCAGTTGTCTAACCCCAGCGTCTGACACACAGCAGAGACCCACGCGTGCCGGGGAGCTTCGCTGAGGCCGGTTTTCCTCTGGGCGCTCCCATTTCCCGAGGAGACTGAGACCCAGCCCCTCCAGGACAGGAGGTCAGCGTGGGACGCCTGTCCTCCAGCATCAGGCCCCCCCGGCTGCCTCTCTGCAGAGATGGACGTTCTGGAAGGTCAGGGGCCCGAGGCCCTTCCTGGCTGGGCCTGGCTCTTTTAACCCGACGTCTCGACTTCCCCATCCATAAAATGGGACGCCAGGGCTCCTGGCTTTCAAGGTCTATGCCAGCGGCAGGAAAAGCAGTCATTGTCCTTGGAGTCGACATCCAGCTTTGCTTAACCACAAGCAAGCGTCACGCCCTCTGCCCACGGCCTCTGCCAGCCGGGCCCTGTGGGGGCAGTTTGGAGCAGGGTCAGCCATGGTGGGAGAGGGGTCCAGTTCCTCCTGCCCAGCACCTCAGTGCACGGGGCGTCTCCCAGCTCAGGTTCCTAGCCGATGGGAGCCGGATCAGGCTCAGGGTCGGGCTGGGGGGGGGAGCTGGTTCTGGGGCTCTGACCCCTGTGCAGGCAGCACCCCTGCTTCCCCGTCTTTGAGGGGTCTGTCACCCCAAGCGCTCCTAAAGCCCAGGCCCAATCCCGCGCCGTCTCCCTAGCCCCTCCCAGAGCCAGCACCCCAGGGCGGGGGGTGCCCAGCTGGCGAGAGGACCATGGGAGGTGGTGCCCAGGGCTCTGGATGCCTGAGCGAGCACAGCTGTGGCCGCACTGCCCCTGCGCCCCTCGGCCAAGCTCTCTACCCATGCCAAGGCCCCGAGCCAAGCTCTCTCTACCCATGCCAAGGCCCCCAGCCACACTCTCTACCCAGCCAGCCGCACAGGCTCAGGGCAGAGGCTCCTGGGAGGAGGACTGGGTGCTCCCCACCCCTCCTGGCCACCGAAGGCTGCCTGCTCCCTGTCCCCGCCCGCCGTGTCCCTCTCTCCCACGCTGGGCCCGAAGAGCAGCAAGGCCGCTGGTGGCCACAGTCCTGTGCTTGTTCTCTGTTGCAGGGATCCTGCCGGAGACAGACGATGCCACGCGGGTCCCTGCACCTCTGCAGGGGCTGTGGTCTCTCCCCGTCCTGCGCCTCTGATGGATGTTTCAAACCTTGCTGGGGTTTGTGGAACAGGGAGGTCACCCACCTGCCCCCATGACACACACATGCCCACACCACATGTACACAGCACACATGCCACATGTACACACACCATGCACACGCACACCACGTGCCCACACACCAAACACACACACCACGCCCACACGCATGCCTTTCGACGTCTGACTAGGCCAGAGACAAAGTGGGTGGCTGGGAGGGATGCTCCTGAGAGGGAGATGTGGGGGCCTCTGTGGGTGGACAGACAGCGTGACGTGTGGGAGGCTGGGGTGGTGGGGAATGGGACGATGCAAACAAGCATCTGACATCGGTGGTGCCAGGCCTGTGCGTGTGCATGCGTGTGCGTGTGTGTGTGTGTGTGACTGGCGGTGTCTTGGGACAGTGGTCAGCACGTGCTGGTGAGTGCCTGTCGATGCTGTGATGTAGGGGTTTAAGCTGACACCTGTGACCCTGGGTCCCAGGTTCAAGTCCTGGCTGCTCCACTTCCAATCCAGCTCCCTGCTAATGCTCCTGGGAAAGCAGGGGAAGATGGCCCAGTCCCTGGGCCCCTGCACCTGCGTGGGAGATCTGATGACGCTCCTGGTTCCTGGCTTTGGCCAGATACAGAGAGAGAGAGAGACAGAGAGAGGTCTTCCATCTGCTGGTTCACTCCCAAATGGCTGCAACAGCTGGAGCTAAGCCCATCTGAAGCCAGGAGCCAGGAGCTTCTTCTGGGTCTCCCACGTGGGTGCAGGGGCTCAAGCACTTGGGCCATCCTCCACTGCTTTCCCAGGCCACAGCAGAGAGCTGCATTGGGAGTGGAGCAGCTGGGACTCAAGCCGGTGTCCATAAGGGATGCCGGCACTGCAGACTGCAGCTTCAACCCACTACACCATAGCACCTGCCCCAAATCTTTTTTTTTTTTTTTTAATGTGTGACTGGTCATCTTGGGCAGCTCCCGTGCCCCGGATGGTTCGAGGAGTCTCGGGTCGCCAGGGGCAGAGGGGGTTGCCTATTGCCAGGTGCATGGGCCGTGGCAAAGGACAGGGCAGAAAAGTCGGCGGCCGCACAAGCGCCTTGGCCTCCTCCGTCGCCAGCGCTCAGCTCTGCAGCCACAGGAGGCAGCGTCTCGCACCTGCGTGGCCGCGAGCCATCGCAACCTTAGTTCAGGGCAGCGAGATCTGAATTTCGTACAACGATCACATGTCATGAAATATTATTCCTCGCTGGATCCCCCGCCCCAGCTGCCCCCAGGCATGAAGAATGTGAGAACCATTCTTCGCTCCCTCGCGGGCTGTGTAGAAGCAGGCGGGAGGCACCAGTGCCCGCTGAGCTGGGCGGGGTCACAGCCGGGGCGGGCCCCGCAGCCTGCCCAGCTCAGCCCAGTGTCTCTTCCCCAGAGAGGACCACCCCCAGGCCGTGCGAGCCCCCAGCCCCCACAGGCCGTGCGGGGCTCCTCCATGGTGACTCACCCAGCATTGCCGGATCAGCTGACTTCCACAGAGCCGGCCTCCTGGGAGACAGACGCCACTCTGCCAAGAAAACCGGAGCCTTTTCTCCTATCGATAATCGATCGGCAGGGGGCGTGGCTATGAACACCAGTCCCCGTGAGCCTGCTGAGTGCAGCTCTTGTCACTGCAAGACACCTCTGATCGGCACCTCTCCCCCACGGAGCCCCGGGTCCCCCAGGCTGGTGGCCTGGCCCCCTGGGACCTTCCCAAGGTACAGGGCACCGTGAGGGGCCTGCAGGCCGCCTGCCCGGTTGCTGACGGGCCTCCGTGCCTGCTTTCTGCTGGGCGTGGGTAGACGGGAGGGCGGATGAGCGAGCCATTGGCAGGCTCAAAGTCCATCTCGGGAGAGATGGCGCCAGCACACAGGCTTCCCAACTGGGACTCCTGCCTCCTAGCTGCGCTGTCCCCCCTCCCTTCTTCATGGCTATGGGGCAGGCTCAGACTCAGCTGCTTCTCAGGCCCTTTCTTCCAGGAAGCCCTCCTTGATTGCTCTGACTGAGCCCAGTCTCGGGGTGGGGGATGGAGAGAGGGGAGCTGCGGCTCTGCACCTGAGCCCCATCGCCTCACACCCAGAGAGATGCTGCAGGCTGTGGGGTTGGGTCGGGGGGATGCTCTGCGGTTCCCCCCACCCCGGCCCTGCCTGCAGCTGAGCCGAGCTGGGCCTGGTGGGTGCTGAGCTGTGACTAGCACAGGCCTGCTGGCTGCTTCCTAAACGAGGAGCTGTTTAATCTTCCCAGTGATGCTGCCTGCAGCCGGCGGAGGGGAACCCGGCTGTTATTACTGGATGTTGTTGTGCCTTTCTCCCGGCTTGGCTTCCCGTGGGCTCTCGGAGGCCTAAATAAACCCAGGCGCCGACCCCCACTCTCCAAACTCCCGTCTCCCGCGAGAGAGCGCTCGGTCTGCGGCATACCTCCGCGGAAACGTGGTGCTGGGAGCAGACAGAGCCTCCAGCCTCGGGCAGCGGACGGCTGCGCTCCCACTGCCGCCGGTTCTGTCTGCGAGCAATTAAAAGGCAGAGAGGCAGGAGGGGCCCGCAGCCCCTGAGACCCTTGGAGCTGGGGCGGGGCTGGCTGGGCTGGCAGGAGCCCCCCCCAGCCCAGCCCTAGGCTGGGGGCCAGCAGGCACCCTTCCTGCCTCCTGGTCTCGAGGCGAGAGAGAGGGGTGGAGGTGGTGAGGGTGCCAAGTCAAGGGCCAGTGGGAGGCCACGTGGGGAGCCAGGATTCCCACAGCCGAGGGCCTGGGTTTGAGCCCTGGCTCCCTCCCGACTCCAGCTTCCTGCTGACCCACACCCCAGGAGGCAGCCGCCGTGGCCCAGGTACTTGCAGCCCCGCACCCACGCGGGGGACCCAGATGGAGCTCCTGGCTCCTGGCTTTGGCCTGGCCCAGCTCTAGTTGTCGCGGGCATTTGGGGAGTGAACTAGATGGGAACTCTATCTCTGTCGCTCTTTCAAATACACAGAAATAATTTAAAAAAAAAAAAAAAGGACTCAGGAGGGTGAGTAACTAGCCCCCTTCCTGCTCGAATCCCCCTACGCGGGTTCTACAGATGTGGGCAGTGCAGCCGAGTGAGGCAGGGCCCCGGGCTCCCCACGCCCTGCTGGAAGTCCCCGGGGACTCGAGCAAGGGCTGGAGCTGGCTGCCACCATGCGGACCATCAAGCTCCTCCCACCTCCCAGCCCGGCCAGTTCCCCAGAGCCCCCTCTCCACGCCATGCCCATGGCAGTGGACCAAACAGGCACCCTGGGAGAGCCGGGCTTCACACACAGGACCGCGCCGGCCGGTGCGCAGCCGCAGCTGCTATGGAGGAAGAGAGCGGGGGAGAGGGTGTGGCTGGGCAGTGAGGGACACGTCCAGCGCCTCGCCCGAGGGCCCAGAGCGAGGAAGGGAGGAGCTCAGATCGGAGCTGGGAGGTTCTGGCGCAGCAGCCGAGGGTCCCTGCTGTCGGCGGCACTGCCAGCCAGGGAACTGACGGGTGGAACTGTGGGCCCTGGGCACCCGGGCGGCTGGCTGGGGAGACACCCCCGCCGCCCTGCCGAGGCTCCCCAGGGCCCAGCCAAGGTACTGGTGCGGGCTGCACTGCCTCCTGCCTCCCCTGCAGCCCCGCCTTTCAGCCAACCCGTGCGTCCCTGAGCCCCCTTGGGTTGGGGAATTAACAGAGCTGGGAGCGCCTCCCTGTCCCAGCCCCACAGCTGGTCCCAGGCCAGGGCCCCTCCTGCCCGCCTGCAGATGGCACAGGCAGGAAACTCCAGCCCCCAGTTCTGGGCACCGTCTGCCTTTGGCCCAGCAGAAAGATGGCCAGGCGGGGGCAGGGGGCGGGGGATGGGGCGGACTGGCTAGAAGCTCGCAGAGAGAGAGAGACTGGGGACGCAGCTTTTCCTTGGTGGGCATTGATCAGACACCCGGCACGCGAGGGGTGGCCCTCCCCGCCCCCACAGCCAGGGCCCTCCAGGGACCCCCTGGGCAGCCCTTGGTGGGTCAGCACACCGGGACTCATTTTTCCAGCACGGTGTCCCTTGGCACTTCTGTGCCAGGCTACGTGCTGGGGCCGAGGACACGGATGGATGGCCCCCAGCCGGGAAGGGAGGCGTTCGGGCCACGGACAGTGCCCCCAGCAGAGTGGCGGAGTGCCGTGGCCATACCTTCTCTTTTGCCTCTCGATGTGGCTCCGGAGCAACCTCCAACGGGCACTGACCAGGAACGGCTCAGGGACGCTGGCCCCTGGGCCACTGAGGCAGGGTCCTGGGTGGCAGCTGGAGGCTGGGGAGCGCATGTTGTTCAGTCTCTTGCAGCAGAAGTCCCCCTGCCCCGGCCCAGCCATGCTCAGCGGGAGAGCCCACCCCCGGCACCTGCCACTGGTCCGTCCCTGGTCCTCCTGATGGGTGGCGCAGTCCAGGATGGAGTCAGGCAATGAGCCCTCCCCAGGCAGCTCCTGGCTCGAGGACGGGGCAGGAGCTGGTGGGTTACTATCCCTCCTCCTTAGGCAAATAGTCAGGGAGTAGAGCCCCACTCCCCACGCTGGCTTCTCTGTCAACGCCTTTTCACTCCCTACCCCATTGCATGCCCTCCACTCCCCACTTCTGCTCCTTCTCCCAAATGCACCTTTCACACCGCACGCCCCAGCTCTGGCCTCAGACTCTGCTCCCAAAGGAACCCCAGCGGACAAAGCCACCCCTGTGTGCCCCAGTGCCCCGTCACCGACTCCGTGAGGGTGTCCCCAGCCGCTCCCGGCTCGCTCAGGACAGAGCCAGGTCTCCTCCGGGCAGCTGGCCCTGCCTCCTCCACGGCTCAGTCGCAGGCAGGACCACCCTGGCCGTGACCTTGGACAAGTTGCTGTGAGTCACCTGCAAAGAGAAGCCGCTGACACCTACGGAGGACGGACCCAGCTCGGGTCTGGACGCCGCTGCACGCTCACGTCAAGAGGAAACGCAGGCCAGGATGCCGGAGGAGCGGCTTCCACATGCAGGGGCCCTCCGGGGGAAACCTGCCTTCCGCGGGAGCCCAGCCTCACCCGACGCGGCGGCTCAGAGTGACACAGGGCAGCCTGGGCCAGGAGGGCACAGCGGGGGTGGGGTGGCTGGGCAGGTGACCGCAGCCCAGGCAGAAGCATCTGCAGCCGAGTACGGGGCAAAGGCCGGGGCCACGCCCCATGACCCGGGACAGGGAGGGGCCCAGGCCTTGCTTTCCAGAAGTCAGCGGCCAGGCCGGAGGCCCAGGGACCACAGCCCTGCGGCTTGGATCTGCTCCCCGCCTGAGACCCCTGGGCCCCCAGCACTGGGCCTGCTGGAGGCGGCTGCTCTGTTGAGAAGGGATGAGTATGTGGACAGAAGCCAGGTCGGGAGGCCCAGGGGAAGCTCCTGCTCCCCAGGGCCTCCCCTTCCCCAGCCGGCCCCAGCCCAGACCCTCGGCTGCTCACCGGGCAGCCACAGCCACAGCCACAGCCCAACCTGCCCCACTGCTGCCAGGCCTCAGGCCCTCACGCTCTTGCACACCCAGCTGCCTGAGCCAGGAGTTTGCAAATACACCTGCAGGGCGGGAAGCTGGGGGGAGGGCAGGGGATGCTGGCAGGACACCTGCCCCTGCCCCTCCCCCAACCATCCGGACCGGCTTCCCAGGGGATGGAGCTGCCCCGCACCTGTGCTCCTCATCCCAGGCTTACCTCACCTGTCCCGTGTTCATATGGGGAAACTGAGGCCAGGAACGCGGCAGGTGTGGAGTGGGGTCAGGGGTCATGCAGTGTAGATGGCTGAACAGAACGCACCTTGTCCAGCCAAAGAGATCAAGGACTGGGGCGGGGGTGGGGAGGGGGCACTGCTCCTTCCGGGCCTTGGCAGAGTCCCCACCCATGTGGGAGGAGCCTCGGCTACAGCTCTTCCCTCCCTGGATGGATGGAGGCCTGATTAGGGCTGGGTCGGTCCAGCAGCCTGAGGGGCCTCCCTGGTTTCCACACAGGAAGTTCCAGCTGAGCTGGGACAGTGGTCACTTCCTGGTCACCTAGGCCCCCTCACAGGGCTGGGCGCCCCAGAAAATACCTCTGCCCTCCCCTGCCCCAGCCAGCCCCGCTGTGGGCTCCGATTGGTGGGGCAGAGCTGGCTGCACCATCCTGTCCAGCCCCCTCTGCGGCCGTGACAAGACACTGACAAGTGTGGCCTCTCCAGGAGAGCAGGGGCATGACCGTCCCACCAGCGGTGACATCGCCAGGGTCGCTGGCCAGAGCTCCCAGGCAGGCAGGCTGGCTCAGGCTGCGCTCCGGACCCCCGGCTCTGCTGGCTCGGTGCCCGGTGCAGCAGAGGGCAGCGCCCGCCCAAGTGGGTCACCGGCCCCCACCGGCCCCATCACCGTCACGTCTGCACCAAGACAGCCGTTCCGCTGCCATTAGGAATTTCCGGTGGTGGTTCAAGATCGGAAGCCACGGGTTGTTGATGTCTGTCTGACCTCTGTCGCCCGTGGAGGAGGGGGGACCAACTCAGAGGAACAGCTGGGCAGGTCCAGAGCGTGAACAGCAAGGCCAGGCTGCGTGTGCCCGACCCAAGCCCTGGCCTGGGCCCCCCAGCGGCCTCGCCCGCCGCCTGGCTATCTGTGGTGCCGTTAGACACGCTGCTGTGTCGAATCGATTCTTGCAAATGACTCCGGCACCCACATTCAGCCACCCCCGGCTCCCACGGGGGTCCCAGGCCTCTCCTCTGCTTCCCTACCGTGTGCCTGAGGCAAGGGCTCTTCAGAAAGCCCGCAGAAGTGGAAACGCAGAGGCAGTGCCCTGTCTGTCCGTCTGTCTCCCTGCCTTCGAAATTAAAAGAATTTTTTAGACAACGTGCATTCTGCAGGAACGCTTTGAAGACTCTGCCCTGCCCCGCTGGTGTCGAGTTAAGCTTAGAATTTCTGGTTCTATTTTACTCTGCATCCGACCCTTTAAAATTGCTTTTTTGGGGCGGGCACTACGGTGCCAGGGGTTAACCTGGCCACCACCTGCGACACGAGCATCCGTATTGAAAGTAGGGGAGGCTCCACTTCCGATCCGGCTCCCTGCCAATGGCCTGGGAAAGCATCAGAAGATGGCCCAAGTCCCTGGGCCCCTGCCACCCACATGGGAGACCCAGAAGAAGCTCCAGTCTCCTAGATTTTTTATTTTTCTAATTTTTTTTTGACAGGCAGAGTGGACAGTGAGAGAGAGACAGAGAGGAAGGTCTTCCTTTGCCATTGGTTCACCCTCCAATGGCCGCCTCAGCCGGCACGCTGCGGCCGGCGCACCGCCCTGATTCGAAGCCAGGAGCCAGGTGCTTCTCCTGGTCTCCCATGGGGTGCAGGGCCCAAGCACTTGGGCCATCCTCCACTGCAGTCCCGGGCCATAGCAGAGAGCTGGCCTGGAAGAGGGGCAACTGGGACAGAATCCAGCGCCCCGACCGGGACTAGAACCCGGGGTGCCAGCGCCGCTAGGAGGAGGATTAGCCTATTGAGCCGCGGCGCTGGCCGCAGGCTCCTAGATTTAACCTGGGTCCCTGCACCTGCATGGGAGACCTGGAAGAAGTTCCTGGCTCTGGTCTGGTCAAGCCCTGGCCTTTGTGGCCATTTGGGGAATGAACCAGCGAATGGAAGACCTCTCTCTCTCCTCTCTGTCACTCTGCTTCTCAAATAAATATTTTTAAAAGATAAGACATATGCAAATTACCGTTTCACAAATGTTTTGTAAATACAGCACACATCAGCACCAAGCACGTGCGTAGAATTTTGAGACGAATCCTATCGGTGACTAGGGGGTGTGCTCATAGTTCACCCTTAGAGGGCGCTGTCAGCAGCCGCTGAGAAGCACCGGTGCCTCCCCCGGGCCAGGGGTATGCTCGGTTCTCCTGGATGCCTCGCAAGAGCCCTTTCCGGAGACAAGAGGCAGAGAGGTTGAGGAACTTGCCCGGGGCCATGCAGCCGGAAGGACGTGGGCTGGGATGTGCCCGCAAGGGTCTGGCTTGAGGGCCGTGGGGTCAGCGTCTGGACAGGGGTCCGGGTTACTGCGCTCACCTGAGGTTAGCAGCCAGAGTCCCCGGGGCGCCCCTTGCCCAGCCCACTCCTGCCTCCGTCAGCTCTCCCTCCCTCCCCGCTGGTCTCATCTCCCCCCTTGTCTGTCTGTCTGTCTGTCTCTCCCCTCCAAGGATGCCCTCATCAGGTGCCCGCCCCTTGCTTGTGGATCCAGAATGGAGCGTGGACGCGTTGCTGTCCACCCTCAGCTCCCCGTCTCAGGATCCGGTCCCGGCAGTGGACAGTGACCTGGGTCACGTGCACGCCTCCATCCTGGTTTTCAGGTGAGCCCAGCAAGGCTGGGGGCTCAGGACGCTGCCCAAGGTGAGAGGCCAGGACCCAGGGCAGCCCCTGTCTCCACCCCCAGTCCCCGGGGAATCCCTGCCCCGAGCGGAAGTGAGCGCCCAGAAACAGTATCTGCTGACCCAGCAGCAGGCTGAACTCTGACCCTGGTCCCACACTGAGCCCTGACCCTGGTCACACACTGAGCCCTGACCCTGGTCACACACTGAACCCTGACCCTGGTCACACACTGGGCCCTGATCCTGGTCACACACTGGGCCCTGATCCTGGTCCCACACTGAGCCCTGGTCCTGATCCCACACTGGGCCCTGGTCCTGGTCCACACTGGGCCCTGATCGTGGTCCCATACTGAGCCTTGATCCTGGTCCCACACTGAGCCCTGATCCTGGTCACACACTGGGCCCTGGTCCTGGTCCCACACTGAGCCCTGATCATGGTCCCATACTGAGCCCTGATCATGGTCCCATACTGAGCCCTGACCCTGGTCCACACTGAGCCCTGATCCTGGTCCCACACTGAGCCCTGATCCTGGTCACACACTGGGCCCTGGTCCTGGTCCCACACTGAGCCCTGATCATGGTCCCATACTGAGCCCTGACCCTGGTCCCACACTGAGCCCTGACCCTGGTCCCACACTGAGCCCTGATCCTGGTCCACACTGAGCCCTGATCCTGGTCCCACACTGAGCCCTGATCCTGGTCACACACTGGGCCCTGGTCCTGGTCCCACACTGAGCCCTGATCATGGTCCCATACTGAGCCCTGACCCTGGTCCACACTGAGCCCTGATCCTGGTCCCACACTGAGCCCTGATCATGGTCACACACTGGGCCCTGACCTTGGTCCACACTGAGCCCTGACCCTGGTCCCACACTGAGCCCTGACCCTGGTCCCACACTGAGCCCTGACCCTGGTCCACACCGAGCTCTGGTCCTGGTCCACACTGAGCCCTGGTCCTGGTCCACACTGAGCCCTGGTTCTGGTCCACACCGAGCCCTGCTGTTGGTCCATATTCAGATCAGTTTTGGCAGCTCCGTCTGCCGGGCAGGTACCTGCTGCTGGACTCCTAGGAGACGCACAGGGACTCTTCATTCCATTTGTAGAGCGATGGAACTGGGGGAGCACGTAAACCCTGTGATGTTTCACCACCCTTACCCCCGGCCCCCTGTAAGGATCTGAGGAGCCCTTACCTCAGATCCTGAGGCTCTGGGGGTCGGGGGCATGAGTGTCTGCTCGGAGGCCTGGAGCCCGGATGTGGCCTGGGAGGCAGAGCAGGGAAGGCCTGGCCTCCTGGAGCGGCGCAGGCGGGCAGGGTTGGGTCTGCCAGCCCAGCTCTCCAGCCCTGCTGACCGGTGGGGGCCTTTGCTGGCAGTCAGGAGAGAGGGATCCATCCCAGGGGCCCTTCCCAGGCGCCCTGCACAAGTGTGCGAGCGATGCAGCCCTGCCCAGGCTCGGTGCCCGCCTGAGTCTTTCCAGCATCGTGTTAACCCTGCCCTCCCACCCACACACACACAGGGCCATCCTCCAACCCCGTCCTCCAGCTGAGGAGGGGACATGTCAGGGCGGGTGGCCCTCGCAAAGGCCCCTCCACACTTCCCCAGGGGGCTCTCGGGACCCAGGTGCCTCCTGTTCCTGGGCCGTTTTCCGTGTTTTCATGCAGGAGGCAGGATCCCGGGGGGCGTGAGTGACAGCGTGAACAAGCGAATCCGCGTTCCTGGCTGGCTGCGTGGCTGGGCTGGGGGGCGGCGAGGGCCTGGCCTCTGCTCCCCCTCCCCATCTGGGGGTGATGCTGGCAACGCGTGCGGCGCGGCTCCTATGCCAGCAGGCCCAAGAGAGCACCTGGGACCAGGCCCCCGGGCGGGGTCCACCCAGCAGGCTGGTCCTCCACCGCTCCATGCTCCGTCAGCCCTGGCCGGAGGCTCCTAAGCCCACGCCTTCAATCTCCAGTCCCCAGACGGCCCTCCCCCTGCCGGCTCATCCCGGCCCTCTATCCCTCCGCCTCGCCCCTGCTTGGTTCCTGGCTTAATGTGCACAATACAATTAAGGCAAAATGTGCTTCCCATCAAAACTCAGCCACTTCCCTCTCCCCGCTGCACCCCAGGGACGCCAGGCCTCATTCCCCCTCCCTCGGGGACCGTGGGGTTTAATTTCAGGACACAAGTCCCTGAATGACTCCCCTGGCTGCAGCTTCCTGTATCCCCCTAGAACCTCTCCTCTCCCTGGGACGCTCGTGTCGGGCAGGGAGACTTGGGAAAGGGACCTGCGGTCGTGAACCTGCTGCCCCTCGGGGTGCTGGCTCTGGGTTCCTAGGATCTGATGCCAGCACCCGGGGCAGGACCTGCTCCTCAGTCGGCAGGAGTGGAGTCAGCCGAGGTGGCCTCTCCGCTCTGCTGGGGCCCCTGAGAGGCACCTGCAATGCACCAGGGGTGACAGCCCCCCTGCACAGCCACACTGCACCTGTCCACAGGTCAACGGGCCCCCTGCCCCCACCCCAGGACCACCCAGCGAAGCAGGGAAGATGACGCTGAGCATGGAGACCCCGCTTCCCCGTCCCCACTACCCTCAGTGCCCCTTCCTGCCAGACCAGAGCTCCTAGCCCTGGCCTCACCCCTTCGTCCTGCAGATACTTCTCGAGGCTGGACCCCTGCCCCCAGGGACTCCCTGGCCTAGGGAGGAGGCAGAGCCACACTGGAGGTCACGGAGGTTTGGGATAGAGGGATCATGGAGCAAGGAGTTGGCCTGGCAGGGTCGGGAGGGGCCTTGGTTGGGTCTTGATGAATGTGTAGGAGTTCTCCGGAATGAAAAGCAGGGGGAGGCTGTGCAATCTGTGGGGGGCCCAAAGGCAGGCCAGAGAAAACCATCAGGGAGCCTTTGCAAAATCCACATCCTCCAGGAGCTCCTGCCTGGACCCATCCGCTCCCAGACCACAACCTGGCCTGGGTGGCGACTCGGCATCAGTGTGTGGGGGAGGCGGCCGGCTGGACTGAGCCATCAGCTCTGGTCCCTTTCCCGTGCCTCCCAGGGCCCAGCCCTCTGCCTGCATCAAACCTCATGCTGCTCACCCCACCCTGGGTGTCCCACACAGGCCGTGGAGCAGAGCCCAGGGGTCACAGAGCTGAACATGGACCCCGGCCCCACAGTGCGGAAGTCGGGGGCTCATTTCCATGGGCTGGGAAGTGAGGGTCACCTGAGATGGTGACAGCATGAGATGGCACGGGACGGGGGTTGCTGAGGGGCCTCTGTGGGATCCATCCCAACACCAGGGGGCTCACCAGACCCTCAGGCTCCAGGCTGGACCCCAGCAGCTGCCCCGGGAGGGATCCCAGAGGCCTGGCACTGCCCCAGACCCCAGGCGTGGGCTGGCGGCTTCCCTGCCAGCGTCCCTCGGCATCCACCTGAGAACAGCGTCCAGGGCGCTTCCTGTGTTCCCTGGAAGCCGTGGCTGCGGGAGCTGGGGGCAGGGCTGGCGTCTGGGGGCCCCTGTGTGCGTCCCCCGGGGCTCCCGGAGGGGGCTGACCCTGCACATCCAGCCCCAGGCCCTCCCACCTTCCTCCGCCCCACCCCCGGGGCAGGCTGCTCTGTGTCCCACATTACCAGTGCTGTGACTTGTTTTTTGCCTTAACCTTTTATTTCCTTGACATATTAAATGCTGCCCTATTAAAGGGCGGAGTTTGCGGCTTGCGCACTCATCACAGGCAGCCCGGGATTTTAGAAGGTTGAAAAACAGTGCCCCATGGGATCCATGATAACAGCCCTGATAACAGCCCTGATAACAGCTAGCTGTGGGGAGCACTTGCCTGCACCAGGCATTGCCCTGTGCATTTTAAACGTGTTGTCTTCTTTTTTAAAAAGAATTAATTTATTTTATTTATTTGGAAGGCAGAGAGACAGAGATAGACAGAGAGATTTTCCATCCACTGGTTCACTCCCTCAAATGCACCCAATGGCCAGGGCTGGGCTGGCCAAAGCCAGGAGCCAGGCACTCAATCCAGGTTGCCCATGTGAGTGGCAGGGGCCCTGTCATTTCAGCCATCACCTGCTGCCTCCCAGGGTGTGCACGGGCAGGAAGCCTGCTGGAGTCAGGGGTCAGGAGCCAGAGCTGGGACTTGAACCTAGGCACTTGGGCATGGGATGCAGGCGTCCCAAGCAGCGTTTTCGCGCCTGCCCTGCGTGGTCCTTTTCAAAGCCTCCTTCACCCCTGGGAGCTTGGTACAACCCCCACCCCCACCCCTCGCTCTATAGAGGTCGCTGGGGTTTGCCAACATCACTAGGCCAAGCAATGCAGACGGGCGGCGTCTCAGCCGCTCTGGAGGTAAGGGGTCTCCTGGGGGAGTCAGACCCTGTGATGGGGCGGGGTGCTCGTCCCTTCAGTCCCTCCACACCGAGCAGCCCTGCTCAGGGCGCCACTGCCAGGCTAACCAATCCCCTGTGACCTCATGCGTGGCTCCAGCTCCAGCTCTGCGGCCCACAAGAAGGAAGCCCGGGACCCGGGCCTGGCCCGCTGGAATGTTCTTGTGTCTCTGCCCAGCCTCTCGCCCTCACCCTTGTCACACTGCCCAGGCCTCCTCGCCAGCCCCCTCTCCGGCTCCTCCGTGTGCCCACTGAGAGCCAAGACCACGCCCAGTGCCCCAGTGCTCCACCAAGGACGGAGGAAAGTCTCCATGCCCAGCGACACAGCCCCAACCTCGGGACCCAGCCCCGCCCTGCTCAGCCGCCTCTCCCGCCCACTCCTCTGCCTGAGAAGGGGCTGGGGGTCCTCCCGCCGGCCCCCTCACACCCACGGCACACACATGCAGGGGGCCTAGTTTGAAAGCCCCTGTTGCACTCCCCAGGTGAGGGGGAAAACAGCCCATCCTGGGCACCCTGGAGGTGATGGGCAAGGCCAAGGTCAAGAGTGTGGCCTGGGCGCTGGGCTCCGCCCTGGAGGACTCTGCGGGGAGGGGACGCACCCACAGTCCCTCTTCTGCAGTCACTGGGTGCAGGGATACACCTTCAGCCTGGGTCCAACACTCAAGCAGGTGCTTTGGAGCAGCTAGGTGGTGGGGCTGCGCCTGACGGGATGGATGCCCACCTGCCCCAGATCCCACCGGCCCACACCCTCCCTCCCCGGCTATGGCCCACAGACTGGTCCAGACAGGCCGTGGGGCTCACTTTTGACAAGAACTGAGATGGAAGCGAGGTTTCTGGGCAGGGCTTCAGGAGCCTCGTTTCAAAGGCGTCCTTTTAGCCTGCCCAGCCCCCTCCTGCCTGGAACGTGGACTTGGGTCTGGAGGTGATGCAGCCGGAGGCTGCAAGCACAAAGACACAGGGTTGTCTGCTGGTGGTGGAGGGAGCCCAGGGCCTGTCCGGGCATCCTCGGGCGGAGCGAATGGCCTCACCCTCTGGGACCCTCTGGGAGCAGGAAATGCGCTGGGGGCCAGGCTGAAGGCTGAGGCTTCAGCAACGGCCCTGGGAGCCTGGGCTCAGGTGCCACGCAGGCCCCTCGTCCACTGTGGAAGACCTGTGCTGTCCCCACCCAGTGCGCCGGCCCCACCACGCTCAGGCAGCCTCCCACATGTCCTTCCAGACCGGCTCCCAACACCTCTTTGGAAAGATCACTGCCACCCCTTCTCCCTCATCCCAGAGGGGCTACACCTCCCCCGGGCCCCGGAGCACCTGCAGCTCTGGAGCCCTGCATTTGTCGCCACAGACACAAGACTGCACGCAGTGCACATGTGTACGTGTGTGTGCCCCTCTCACCCCAGCAGGCATCTGTTCACCTGCGTGTGCTGGGAGCAGGCGTCCGGGTCGTCACTGAGTCACCCTTGCTGGTTCCAGGTTTAGTGAGGGCCGTGACGCTCACACTCCTGTCGGAGCCCCGGCTCGAGTCCCGGCTGCTCCGCTTCCAGTCCAGCTCCCTGCTCGTGCGCCTGGGAAAGCAGCTTGTGTGTGGGCCCCTGCACCCACGTGGGAGACCCGCTGGAGCTCCTGGCTTCAACCTGGCCCAGCCCCGACCATTGCAGCCATAGGAGGTAGTGAGCCAGCGGACAGAAAAATCTCATTCAAAACAAAATAATTACAGTTTTTTGCACCAAAATAAACTGATCTTTTAATTCAATTTTCCAGGAATTTTTGGACCTGCCCTCGTACCTTTTCATTATTACAAGAACTTCACCAGTTCTGGAAGGTTCTGGACCGTTGGAGGACTCGTCGCCTTCTCCTCCCACCCTCGCCCCCTCCAGAGAGAAACATCGGGAAAATGGCAGGGTCGGGCCACAGCGGCCCCACCCAGGCCGCTGACTCACTACACACACACACACACACGCACACACACGCACACACATGCACACGGCTCCCTGGTTTCTCCCGCAGGTGTTTGTGGCAACTTGCTTTCCTCTCCACGATCCCGTGTGCTATTTATATCTCTGCCGATCTGAGGAGGTTTACTGAGTGCCGGGGGGCGGGGTGCAGAGCGTGGGCACTGGAGTCTCACGGATCCTGGCTGCACCGCGGCAGCTGGGTGGCCTCAGGCCAGCCTGGAGACCCCGTGAGCCCCCGTTTGCCGGCCTGCAGAGTGGGGACAGAAGAGTGGTCTCTTGGAGGGCTCAGAGCGAGACCACCAAAAGGGGTTCTGGATTCCTAAATCAGCCTGGGAACAATGAGGGGCTGCGGCTAGGGATGGGCCAAGGACTCAGCCTCGTGGCCTTGACCCCAGGTGGAAGACGGGGGCGGTAGGCAGCGCTGCGCCTCAGCTCTCCACGCTGGGAGCGCCGGGGGGGGGCCTGCTCCTCCACACCCCATGGGGGTGGCAGCCGTGACATCAGCCAGGCCCAGCGTTCTCCAAGCAGGGAGAAGCGTGCCGCTCCTCTTTTAAAAGTATTGTGTCATTTGAGATAGAGACACACAGACTTTTCATCCGCTGGGCCACTGGTTCACTCCCCAAACGGCTGCAGCAGCCAGGGCTGTGCCTGGACAAAGCCAGGAGCCAGGAGCTCCACCCAGGGCTCCCACATGAGCGGCAGAGGCCCCGAGTACTTGATCCATCACCTGAGGCCTCCCTGTGGTGTGTGTTGGCAGAGAGCTGGACTGGGCGCAGAGCCAGGAGGCTCCCATGTGGGATGGGGGGTCCCAAAATGGGTCTCCACCGTGGCCCTAAACGCCCAGCCACAGGAGGCCCCGCCCACACGCTGCTGCCCCTAACCCCCTCCCCCCTCCCAAGGTGCTCCCTGGTGGCTCCACTGCCCAGCCCTTCTGGTGGGAGGCGGTTTGGAGGCACCTTCCCAATGCCCTAAACACCATGGCGCCCGGCCCCACGGGTTATCAGAAAAGACCGACCTCGAAGGGTAGCAGGTAGAGAGCCTGTGGATAGTCAGGGCACATGGTCAGCACAGCGTCAGGCCGGGGTCTGCGTGTCCCCTGCCAGCCCGTGGTCTTCCACTCGGCAGGTGACTTTCTCCGGGGAGCTCCACTGGGGCCTCTTGGCTCCCCAGAGCCGCCCCTCCCCCGCCGCCCCCTGCCCCCTCAGAGTCCCCTGCAGTGCTCCCCCCAAACTCCAGGACCCACCCCTCGGCTTCTGGGTTTCTGTCTTCTCCCAAGATGCCAGGCCCTGGGCGTGGGACCCGGTGCCCAGTCATGGTCAGGTCCCCACACCAGCTCAGAACCGAGGGTTTGTGGGGAACACGGCAAAGGATGGGGGAGGCAGAGGGGGGCAAGGAGAGATTCACACAGCTTCTGTGGCAGAGCCGAGGTCAGCACGGGTTCCCCAAAGCACGCCCCACGTGGCACCTCCATCCCCCCTGCCACAGCCTCCCTCTCACACCTGCCGTGGCTCCCCACTGCTCCCCAGCCACACTGCCCAGCCAACCTGCATGCCACAGGGGCCCAGGCAGGGTCTCCCCCAGCAGGCTCCAGGCCTCAGGTGGTGACCAGGCTTTGCCCACAGCCTAGCATGGCCGGGGCCCTGGAAGCAGCTTCGAGAGTGGCGGCCTCCCCAGCAATGCCAGGCTCCTTCTCTCCGTGTGGGGCTGGGAGGGTGGGGCAGGGGTCCGGGGAGACTCCCCGGGTGTTTGTCAGCCAGGGCACCACAGTTGGGGAGGATGGCGTTTCCATGGCTACAAGCCCGCACCCGCCTGGGAGCTGCCGGGAGATGGGGCCACGGTGTACACAGACACGGATCCGCACGGCTCTGCAAGAAAAATAGCAACAGATTTGCTGAGTCATTGGCCCCACGTATTTATAGTCGCTGGCGAAGGCAGCGCTGCCTATCAGAGGCTAATAATACTGCAGCGGTGTGGTGATCGCCCAGACGGGGCCTTCCAACTCCCATTGAGACGGCCCTGCGTGCTACGGAGCGGGCGGTGTGCGGGAGGTGGAGCCCGCGCCGCAGGTGGACACCACTGAGGTTTCCCAGTGCCCAGGCCCAAGCAGCCGGCTGTGCAGACGCGTGGGGCGTGGAGAGGTCGCCCAGTGTGGATAGTGGGCTCCCGCTGTGGCCCGAGCCCAGGGACAGGGGTGTGGGACAGGCTGCTCCCGTGGCCCTGGGGGGGGTCCCGGTCACTGCCCTGCAGCTCTGCACAGTTGGAAGACAGAGAGAAAAGGACTTGTGTCTTGGGGCCTGCGGCACTGTGGAGCAGCAGGTAAAGCCGCCACCTGCCTCTCATAGAAGCTCCAGTTCAAGTCCCAGCGGCTCTCCGGAGCCCCTGCCGCCCATGTGGGAGGCCCGGATGGAGTTCTGGGCCCCCAGCCTCGCCTTGGCCCAGCCCTGACTGTTGCAAGCATTTGGGAGTGAACCAGCAGGTGGAAGGTCTCTCTCTCTACCTCCTCCCCCCACCCCGTGACTGCCTTTTGAATAAATAATAATAAATACATCTTCAAAAACAGACGACTTCTGTCTTCAGCGAGCCCGGCTGCGGCGCAGGTGGAGCTCAGCGAGGTGCCACAGGCATGGCTGTCTGGGAGGCAGAGTTGAGAGCCATCGGTGCTGGGATCCTGGCGCCACCCTAAATCGGCGAGCCAGGGCCACACTCCCTGGCCCCTGAGAGCCAGGTGAGGCGGAGCCCTCAGCTCCTGCCACTGGCCTTCGTCCTGGTCAGGAGGCCCTCGGCTAAAGCTGTGGGGAGGAAAACACGTCGCTGTAGTTTCCTTGAAATTTTTTATTTCTTTATTTCCATGTATTGGAAAGGCGGAGAGAGAGGAGCCAGAGACGGTCCCTCCGGCCCCCTGAAAACTGTCTCCTCCAGGCTCCTGGACACCCCCGCCCGGGCTCACGCTCTGTTCCTCTCTGCACCTGCTCACACTGGGACCCCCACTGGGTGCAGAGGGCAGGAGCTGGGTCCCCGAAGGCTCCCAGCTCCTTGGGTTCCCCAGCCCTGCCTCGGCCTCGGCCTCGGCCTCGGGAACCAGGCGGAGAGAGCACTGAGCCCCGCCCCGCCCCGCCCCTGCTCTCCCTTCCTTTTCCTTCCCCAGAACGCAGCCTCCAGGCCTCTGGCTTGAGGCTCCGCCCACAGCATGGAGCCACACCCCTCCCCTCCAGGTGTCTGGTGGTGGGGTGGGGGGTGGCCTCCAGGGACCCCAGGGGGAGGGGAAGGGCTCCCAGCAGGAGCTGGGCCTCAGTTTCTCCCACTCCAACCCTGAACAGCTGAATCACAGCATCCGAAGGCCGGGAGGCAGAGGGGGAGGAGGAGACATCGTCTCCGCTCTCCTCCCCCTCCAGAGGAGGCTGACGGAGCGCTATTATTAATGTAGATTAAATAGTGTGGTTATCCTTAATAACGAGGAGCCCTTCTGTCCCAAGTCCCCACTGTCCTCCCTCCAGGGAAATCCCGCAGCAGCCCTGATTGGCATTTGTAGGACAAAGCCACACTCCCTCCCCCCACCCAGGATCCCTCCGTGGGCACCCGGGTGTGCGGGGATGGCAGGCTGCAGGGCTCCTGCCAGCACGGGGCCAGGTCTGTGTGCCCCTGAGGAGGGGTCCTCGGCCCTGAGTCCCTCCTGGCACGAAGCAGCCCCCCCACCCCAGCTTGCTGGGCCACCTTGGGCCAGCCACTGAGCCGCTCAGTTCTCTCTTCTGTAAAGTGGGGACGGCGACGGCGGCTGTCTCCAGCCCGTGTCTAGAAAGGACCAGGAGCCCCCCCGCCCCGTGCCCATCCCTAACCTTATCCGGCCACGAGGGTCCAAGGCAGCTCCTTGCTGGGGGTGAACTCGCTGGGAGAAGGGAGTGGAGCCAGGGCGGGGGCAGCCCCACAAGACCCCAGGCCGTGGGACTCGGATCTCAGCGGTGCCCTCTGTCGCGACTCTCCTGACGCGAGACCGCGTTCAGAGGACATCGCGGGAGCTCAGGCCCTGCTGCAGCACCTCTTCACCCTAGACCCCCAGGGCCCGGGTCTCAGAGTGGCCCCCGAGGCCATGACGAGCGCTGGGGACCGACAGGGACCACAACCGGCCCTTCTCCCTCCCTCCCTGAGCTGAGGGACAGCGGCCCCAGGCCGTGCTGTGCCCACCGCTGACGGCTCCCACTGCCCCGCTGACTCGGGCACCTTGGGTGAGGGGACCCAGGTTCCAGGGCCCCCATGTGGGTGATGCTGTAACAGTGTGTGTGAAGCAAAGATCCACACAGGGCCGACCACGGCGCCCAGCACTTGGCAAGTGCACTGGAGAGGTTTGTTGTGCCTGGGGCACAGCCCACTCCCACTCCGACCAGTCACTGGACAGAGCTCCTGGCGGCAGTGAGCTCCTGGGTCCTCTCCTGCCGTCCTCCCAGCAGCCCTGCAGGAAACTAAGCACAGAAGGGTCAAGCAGCCCGTGCAGGAAACCGGGGGGGGGGGGGGGGGGATGGGGGGGGGAGGTGTTGGTGGCTCAGCCTGCTAGAGCCCAGCCCGCGGCGGCCCCTCCCCTGAGTCATCGGGGCCCACTTGGCCTCCCTGTTCCCGCATCTCCAACGGCAGCAGCTTCTGGGGCGCGCTGCCGGGGGCCCGCGCTGTGCGGAGCCCATGCTTTCTAAAGAGGCTCTTGGGAGCTGCAGCTGCCTGCTTGAGAGACGGGCTGCGGAGCCCAGGGCGGGGAATACAGGCGTGTGTGTGTGTGTGTGTGTGTACATGTGTGTGCGTGTGTGTACAGGTGTGTGAGTGTGTGTGTACATGTGTGCATGTACATGTGTGTGCGTGTATGTGTGTGTATATGTGTGTATGTGTGTGTGCGTGTTCATGTGTGCATGTGCGTGTGCGCGCGTGCGTGTGTGTACATGTGTGTGCGTGTGTGTACAGGTGTATATAGGTGTGTGAGTGTGTGCGTGTACATGTGTGCGTGTGTGTGCGTGTACATGTGTGTGCGTGTATGTGTGTGCGCGTGTTCATGTGTGCATGTGTGTGTGTGAGTGTGTGTGAAGGGCCCAAGGTGCCTGCCCTGGGGCTGACTGAGCAGCACATGTCATGGGGCGGGCTCTGCACTGGGCCACTGCCCGGTCAGTCCACAGGCTCCCGCAGCCCCTGGAGATGACCCAAGGTGGAAACTGCCCTCCCCGCAGGGGCCTTAGAGCCGACTGGAGCTCAGGGGCTGCGGAGACTCCCAGCCAGGGCCCTCCCTCCAAGGACAGCTGGGGGAGGCGGGGCGGGGGGACTGTTCCAGGCTGGGGTGGCAGGTGAGCAGGTGCCGAGGGAGCTGCTTCCTGCACCTGCCAGCGCTGTGTGGGCACAGCCGGTGCTGGGAGGCCTAGAAGGGGGGGAGAGCCCTGGGGAAGGGTCTGACCGAGCGCGCCTGCAGCAGGAGCCACCCAAGACCCCCTGAGTCCCCACCCAGCTCCCCGGAGACCCCCCCAGTGTGCCCCCCTGAGATCCCCTTCTGCCCCGTGCGTGCCGGAGGCCAAGACGTGGCACAGTCACAGCCAGAGACAAACAGGGCGCTGCCCAGCCAGACTCCGCCCCACTTCCCGACCAGAATGCACCAGCACACAATTAATCCTTGTCCCCCACCAGAGAGGGAAGACCACGGAGGCTCTCAACACAGAACGGAGCGTTGAGTCTGGCAGAAACTTCTAGCACAACTGAAAGAACATTTCAACGACAAAACAAAAGTGCACAAATATGCACAACCAGCAGCTGACATCACACCCAGCGCTAGAACGGCACCGGGCGGCCGGCATCGTGGTGCAGCGGGTGAAGCCCCCGCCCGTGATGCCGGCAGCCCATTCCGGAAAACTACACAACCAACAGAGAGAAGAGAGACGGGAGGTGGTCAGAGTAAGGAACTGCCGAGACCCAGTTAGAGGGGCCGCTGCTGCGGTGTAGTGGGTACAGCCACTGCCTGGGGCGCCAGCACCCCATATGGGCGCCGGTTCAAATCCCGGCAGCTCCGCTTCCCATCCAGCCCCCTGCTAATGCACCTGGGGAATCTGCTTAAGGTGGCTCAAGTCCTTGGGCCCCTGCACCCACGGGGGAGACCGGATAAAGATCCTGGCTTCGGATCGGCTCAGCTCTGGGCATTGCAGCCATTTTGAGATGTGAATGAGAGGTCTGTCTGTCTGTCTGTCTCTGACTCTGCCTTACAAATAAATAAATAAGTCTTTTTTTAAATCCAGCTAGAAAATATTGAGAAGAAAAGAATTTAAGGAAAAGAGTGAGACAGTGGCTTATGGGTACTCTTTTTTTTTTTTTTAAGATTCGTGCATTTATTTGAAAGTCAGTCATACACAGAGAGAGGAGAGGCAGAGAAAGGCAGAGAGAAAGAGGTCTTCCATCTGCTGGTTCACTACCCACATGGTCACAACGGCCAGAGCTGCTCCGATCCGAAGCCAGGAGCTGGGAGATTCTTCCGGGTCTCCCACGTGGGTGCAGGGGCTCAAGGACTTGGGCCATCTTCTACCACTCTCCCAAGCCATTGCAGAGAGCTGGATTGGAAGAGGAGCAGCTGGGACTAGAACCGGCGTCCATATGGGATGCTGGTGCTTCAGGCTGGGGCTTTAACCCGCTGTGCTATAGCGCCGGCCCCTATGGGCACTCTTGATTCCATGTGAGGGTACTGTGTGAGAACATGGAATTGAAAGCAAAGTTTGTTTTTGTGACAAAAACTTTTGAAATCCATGCATAGTTTTTTTCATAATACGTATTTCCATGCACTTAAAAATCTGTTATTTATTTGCAAGGCAGAGAGACGGATGGAGAGACAAAGATCTCCCATTTACTGGTTCACTCCCCAGATGCCCACAGTAGCCACTTCTGGGTCAAGCCAAAGCCAGGAGCCCGTCCAGGCCTCTCAGGTGGGAGGCAGGGACCCTACCCCTCGAGCTATCACTGCTGCCTCCCGGGTATGCAGTAGCAGGAGGCTGGAACCTGACGTGGAGACAGGATTCAAGCCCATTCTGATGTGGGATGCAGGCATCCCTGGTGCCGGCTGAGCCCGCTGCATCAAATGCCTGCCCCAAGCCTTCCGGGCACCCTTCATATGCGTGGATTTCCAAAATTTTTGGCACCAAACTCAACCCATTCTGGACCAAGCCAGGAGCTCAATCCAGGTCCCTATGTTGGTGGCGGGAACACAACAACTACTTGAGCCATACCGCCGCCTCCCAGGTGCGCCCTAGCAGGGAGCTGGAGCCAGGTGGCAAAGCCCAGCCTCCCAAGAACTGCGTGGAGCTCTCCCGCCCGTAACCCCAGGGCCCCCACAGCTCTGAGGGGGCCTCCAGGGGAGCAGCGGCTGGAGCTGGGGGAAAGGGGAGGAAGAAGGAGCATCTTCCAGGGCTGGCAAGAGAGAGGCTTGGACTGGGAGCTGCCGGGTTAAGGACAAGTCCCTCAGGCAATGGGGCCTGGGCGGTCCCCTGTGCTCACTGAGCCGGGACCCCTGCTAGGGTCAGGACAGGGCGGCCAGCGCTCTCTCATCACAGCCCTCCTCGTCCATCCTCACCCACAAGCGCCCCCTTGCAGGAAGCGCGGCGCCACGGCCCCTCCTGGGCCTGGACCATTACCTCCAGCCGCGACGCTGCCCTCGGAGGCAGGATTGGTGCAAAGCCGCGGAGGGCGCAGTGGGCTTCCGGCGATGGGGTGATAAAACAGGAGGCCTTGGAGCCCCTGGATGAGGTGAGGTGGAGTCCCTCAGAGCTGCGCCTCTGCAGAGCGGTGAGACGGGGAGGGGAGGGGAAGGGAGAGGAGCCCTGCCGATGCCCACAGCCACGGCTCAAAGGCATTGTGCACACCGGGACTCAAACCCTAGCGCTCCGACTGACGCCCTGGCCCACGCTATAGAGCTACCTTGGTCCTGTCGTCTACCTTGGTCCCTGGACGCCCCCACTAGTGCTTCCTACCGTGGGAATCAGAGTAGCCCTGCCATGGGTGCCCTGGGGTGCCCATGGGAGGGGCCGCACCTGTTCCGTAGGGCAGGATGGGCACAGAAAGCGGAGGATGGGGGTCTCTCGTGGGGGCTCTGCCTTCCTGCCCTCTGCCCCAGCCTTGCTCTTTCTGCAAACTCGGTCCCTGTCTTCCTGCCCTCCCTTCCAAGCCCAGAGTCTGGGGGAAGACTGGGCAGGGGAGAGTTGGCCTCGCTCACCAAGTCCCCCTGGCTCCTTGGCCTTGTCACCATGGAAACCTTGTGAGGTCACCAGCACCAGTGAAATGGGAGAGGAAAAAAAAAGTCCTGCCCCCAAAGGGAGCCCCCAGTTGGCTCCTGCTGGGGATAAGGGAGGGCCCCAGTCCCACCTGCAGAAGGAGCCGGAGTTCCGGGCTGTTCTCCTTCCCAGCCAGAGGGGCAGCAGCAGAGGGGCCCAGGTCCTTCCCGGGCCTGGGGGCTCCAACTGCCTCGGCTGTCTCTGGCCCTTCACGTCCTCTTCCTCCATTTGGGGGAGGACCCAGGACCCAGGCCCAGCCCACCTTGTGCCTTGCCCTGGGGCCAGCAGTGGGGCCCACAGCGGCTACTGTTGCTCCCTCTGTCTCGGGCCCCTTCTCCTCCCAGCATCACTGGTGCTGCCCCCTGGAGTCCATGAGCCTCTTTGAGAGCCTGTTCGGCCCCTCCCCCACCCCGGTTTCTCTCCCACTGCCCCCTGGCCAGGACCCTCTCCTCTTGTCTAGAGCATGCAGCTTCCTGCACTCCTGCTGGGTCCTGTAACTCCCTCCCTTCGCATCCACTCCAATCCTATATTACGTCTTCATCACCGCTCCCACAGTGCCCAGCGCTGCCCCCAGGAAGTCCTCCAGAACTCACTGCCACCACTGGGCTGCACATCCCTACCAAGACCACGAGCGCCCACCACGTCCCTACTGCCACACTGCCTCCACGCCATCCCCATCACCCTCTCAGGGCCATCCCCGTCTCCACTGATACTGCTCTCGTCACCACCATCGCTGTCATCACCCTCCCACCCAGCTTCCCCGTGTCACCATCACCTCCAGGGCCACCACCACATGGGCTCTCCTACCACCTTCCTGTCATGGATGCTGGCGTCACCACCACCATCACTGTTACCATCACAAGCCATCACCACTATCATCACCATCCCATCACAGACACCAGCCTCACCATCACCACCACCACCATCACTGTTACCATCACAAGCCATCACCACCACCACCATCACCATCTCACCATCACCACCATCACCACCACCACCATCACCATCCCATCACAGACACCAGCCTCACCATCACCACCACCATCACCACCACCTCCATCTCTGCCATAGACATTGCCCATCACCACCCCGGGTACCTGCCACCAGCTGTCACACGTTACCCGTCATTTACGGGGAAGCAAAGCCTTCCAACATGAAGTCGACCCATTTCAGATCTGTCCATAGAAGACGTAGAAGAATCCACACCGGGAAAGGATGGCTGAGTCCTCCCCCACCCCCGAATCTTGCTCCTGCACCCTTTGGGGGATCTCTCAGTAGCTGCTGCTGTTCCCTCCAATCTGGCCACGGGAGCTCTCTCTTTTTAAGATTTAATTACTTATTTGAAAGGCAGAGGCAGAGAGAGAGAGAGGTCTTTCATCCGCTGGTTCCCTCCCCAAATGGCTGCAGCTGCTGGAGCTGGGCCAGTCCAAAGCCAGGAGCCTGGAGCTTCTTCTGGGTCTCCCATGCAGGTGCAGGGGCCCAAGGACCTGGGCCATCTTCCACAGCTTTCCCAGTGGAAGTGGAGCATCCAGGACTCAAACCGGCGCCCTGAGCAATGTGACAAGAGCTGCGGGAAGTGGCTTCTCGGGAACTGTGCTTCTGAGGACCTACCCAAGGACATAATTAGGAATGCGCAGAGATGACGTGTGGGTGTTATCATAGCAATAATTGGAAACAGCCTAAATGCATCGCAAAGGGGAAAAAAGAGATTGCTTAGAGAAAGCATGTGGACTAATATGCATTAGTTATCAAACACGAAAACACAGGTTCACCTATCGACACAGAAACGTGCTGACTCGATATTGCCATTGAACAAAAGCAAGTTTCACGCCAGCGTGTACGGAATAATTCTGTTTCTAAAAATATAAATGTGTTCATGAAACAAGGTGAAAATATTTTATCTTAACAGCCGGCATCAAATCCTCCCTCGACAGGAAGCCGTCTTCAGGGAGCAGGTTAATGTGGTCAGCTGCTGTAGACACAGGACGAGAGCAAAGCCCCGGGCGTGCGACAGAGGGAGGAACCCCCTTCTCACAGTACTGCTGGGAACTGGGAGGGGAGGGAGAGCGGTGGTCAGTGGGGAGGGGAGGAGCCCACCAGATCACGCCAGGAGCCTGCTCGGAGGGGGCGGCAGGGAGCAGGGAAAGCCCTCAGACTTCGGAGACCTTTCGGTTCCACCAAACATCTCGGCCCCTAAACCTCCACGTCGTCTCCGTGGGACTCTGGAGAGGGGCTGAGCCTCAGCGCGATCTCCCCTGCCCCCGCCCCCCCCCCCAGTGGATTTTTATGGGGAGAAGATTAGGGGTGATTTATGTATTTGCTAGTTCTGTTCCCTTGGTTTTCTGATTCTTCTAAAATCAGCATTGGAAAGGAAGCTTCGGGCATGCGAGGTGGGTGTGCGCCACAGACGCATCTGGGCTGCATTCTCAGGGTCAGGAACGTGGCCTGCAGGCTGCCTGCGGTCGGCACGTGGTGGGCGCTGCCTTCTCTGCCCAGGAGCCTCCATCCTGACCTCTCGGAGGCCCCCCGCCCCTGTAGCGGTGTCCCGTGGGAGGAATGTTCCAGGGACACACAAGGAGGCCCGGCTCCAGGGCCCTTCCGCCGGTCTGTGCTGAGCTGTCCCGTGTCTCCCAGCATGGACAGTGCCCTCTGCAGGGCCCGGCTGACGGCTCACAGGGACGTGGCTGGGGGCTGTTGCACGTCGGGGTCTGAAGGAAACACTGCAGGGGAAGAAACCGCTTGGGACACCTGCAGCCCCTGTCACGGTTGCCCAGTTGGGGTCTCAGCGCTGCTCCCCATCCCGGCTCCCTGCTATCGTGCACCCTGGGAGTCGGTGAGCGAGTCCCTGCCCCTCGTCGGGGAGACCCAGATGGAGCCCCTGCCCCTCGTCGGGGAGACCCAGATGGAGTCCCTGCCCCTCGTCGGGGAGACTCAGATGGAGTCCCTGCCTCTTGGCTCCAGCCTGGCCCTTTCCAGCTACAGCAGGCACTTGGGGAACGAACCACTGAATGAGAGTTTTCTCTGTCTGCCTGTGTGTCTCTCTCTACCTTTCAAATAAACACAATCAATTAATTAAAAACATAACACTTTAGTAGTCCTAATAATATAATTGCACAAAAGAGGCACACACAGTAGCAGGTGGTCATCTGTTGTGGTCTACCATCACCATTATCACCATCACCATCACCATCACTATCCCCACCACCACCATCATCCCCACCATCATCACATCACCACCATCATCACCACCACCACCACCAAAACCATCACCACCACCACCATCATCACCATCACCACCATCATCCCCACCATCATCACATCACCACCATCATCACCACCACCACCATCATCACCACCACCACCACCACCATCATCCCCACCATCATCACATCACCACCATCATCACCACCACCACCATCATCCCCACCACCACCACCAAAACCATCACCACCACCACCATCATCACCATCACCACCATCATCCCCACCATCATCACATCACCACCATCGTCACCACCACCACCATCATCACCACCACCACCACCACCATCATCCCCACCATCATCACATCACCACCATCATCACCACCACCACCATCACCACCACCACCATCATCACATCACCACCATCATCACCACCACCACCATCACATCACCAACATCATCACTATCACCATCACCACCACCACTGTCACCATCACCACCATCACTACCACCATCATCACATCCCCACCATCATCATATCACTACCATCATCACCATCACCACCATCACCATCCCCATCATCACCATCACTGTTGCCATCATCACCACCATCACCATCCCCACCATCATTACCACCACCATCACCATCACCACCATCACCATCACCACCACCACCATCATCACTATCACCATCATCACCACCGTTACCACCATCACCACCATCACTTGTCTCCTCTCAGTGCAGGCAGTGCCCGCCTGTCCAGCTCTGCCTGCATCCTGGGTTAGCTTGGGGCAGGCCTGAAAGGACACAGTGCAGGGGAGGGGGAGGGCTGTTTGGTTCCCTCCTCCCCACAGGGCCCCCCATCTGCACAAAGCCCTGCGGTGGAATGGCGCGGCTGGGGATGAATTTGGCTCGCGCCCGGTGGCTAGCACTGTTCGTGGTCAGCTGACAGTTTGTGGAGGGGATGGCTTTTCCTTCCGGGCACCAGAGAAGCTGCTGCCTACACACGGGCGATGCACCGCTGCAGATCCGCCTGTAGATGCAGTGCCTACCGGAGCCTCCCAGGCTCCAGGCTGCCTGCTGCTGCTGTGCCCAGCCCCACCCCCGCCAGGTCAGCCCCCAGGGCCCCACTCCCAGCAGCCCAGCCCGAGCCCCTGCCCCTCACCTCCCACGTCCAGGAGGGCAGGCTGGGCAGGAGTTGGCACAGAAGTCTGTGATCCACTGGTGATTCCCTCCCGGCCTTGTCCCTGTCACTGACGCGACCCTAAGCCCCGGATGTCACAGGGACAGCTCAAGGGACGGCCCCTTGCCACCCACATGGGAGGCCTGGATGGGCTTCCTGGTGCCAGTCCCCGACTCCGGCCCTGGCAGGCATTTGGGGAGTGAGCCAGTGGGTGGGGGTGCTCTCTCGCTCGCTCGCTCTCTCTCTCTCCTTTTCCACAAAAGCTTCTTTAAAGAATTAACTCGGAAGCAGGAGAGGAGGCATGAGGAGCCATGGCCGCTTAGGAATGGAGTCGCCAGGAAAGATCCAGGGTTGGGGACGGGGTAGGGGCTCAGGGACAGAGAAGCTGTCTGGCGTCCCCCACCATAAGTGGGACTCAGGCAGGAACGAGAGCACTCAGGATGGACACGGTGAGATGCTGCAGAGAAAGGCACAGGCCTGCAGAAACCCAGCATTCGCTGGTGACGATGCTGGCCGTGGCGGTGGCAATGGTGATGACAGTGATGGTGGTGGCGATGGGGACAAAGGTGACAATGGAGATGGTGATGGTGGTAGCCCCAGTGCAGTGGGAAGACCGGCAGACCAGGACCCAACTGTGTTCTGTGGATCCAGCATCCTGGGGGTCACCGTGACCTTGGCGCTTTGGGTTTTCCAAGAGAGTGGTGGAGGTGGGTGCCAGGTGCCCCGGGAAGGCAAGGCAGGCCAGGGTGCCAACACTTGGATCCACTTGGCTGCGGAAGGAGGAGAGGAAACAGATAGGGTGGGATCTTACTTTTGAGATGGGAGGTGCAGAGAGCAGGTGGAAAGGAAGAGGGAGGGAGGGAGGGGGAGACAGAGAGAGAGAGAAAGAGAGAGAGAGAGACCCAGAGAGTAGAGGGTGAGGGACCGACACGTTGCTTCAAATTGCCCAAAAGGCAGAAGAGGTGGGCGTGGCCCAGCTCTGCCCCGCCAGTGGCAGACGCGCTGTCCGTCTGTCCTATGTGTGCAGAACATCATTTTCTCAGAAGAGGGTGCAGAGGCGTAGAGAGGGTGTGTGACCAGTTAAAGTCACACAGCATCCGGGTCTTCTCTAGGGAGAGCAGAGTCTGGGTGTTAGAGGTTGGGGGGGGAAGGGCTGAACGATGTGCCAGGCCCCTTCCCGCCCACTTTTTCCATCTTCAGCTCATGTTCAAAGGGTATCGTTATGGGGCCGGCGTGGTGGCATACTGAACTAAAGCAACATCCTGTTATTAGAGTGCTCATTCCAGTCCCCGCTGCTCTGACCCAGCTCCCAGCTAATGCACCTGGGAAAGCAGTAGAAGATGGGCCAAGTCCTTGGGCCCCTGCACGCACCTGGGAGACCCGGATGAAGCTCCTGGCTCCTGGCTTCAGATCAGCTCAGCTCTGGCCGTTGCAGTCATTCTGGGAAGTGAACCAGCAGATGGAAGACACCGCCCCTCTCCCCCACCCCCCTCTCTGTTGCTCTGCCTTTCAAATAATGAAACAAATCTTTGAAAAGTAAGGTGTCGTTTAATAAAGAGGTGAAAAAACATGTATTTTTGAGATTGAATCGATATTCACAAAACACTCCTTGAAGCTGACGATAGCCCGCTCAGATCAATCGAGCAATTTGTCTCCCGGTGTCTTTGGTGGAAGCATTTGTTCCTGGATACTGGCACTAAAACACAGCAGAGCCCCGAGTCCCACATCGTATTGGGCAGCGGGAAATTGCTCTGATGCGTGCCAGGGAGGGAACCGAGACATCGACCATGCTGCAAATAGGTTCCAGCAGATCGCCACGCCCCCACCCCGCAGCCTCCCACTTTATCTGACCTTTGTGCCGTGGGGGGCACACGGCAGCGGGTGACCGGAAACGGAAGTTAGGGTGGCTGTGGGTAACCGGACACAGCGGAGAGAGAGGAGAGGCTGCCAGCATCGCACCCAGCCCACGACCGGGAGGGCCAGGAGCAGCCGGATCGAAAAGGGGGCAGTGAAGTTTGGGCAGGAGACCCGCCCACTGTTTCCAGGCACCGCCCTCTCCAGTGTGGCTTCCGGGATCCATCTGTAAGCAGGCAGTGGACCAGCAAGCTGTGTCGGCTGCCACTCAACACTGTGGAGCCTGGGACAGATGTTGTAGAGGCTGGCCACAGCTCCGGCGGGGAGTCCAGCCACACTCCCACGTTCCCCGTGCCGGCATCGACCACGAGAAGGGAAGGTGGAGCCACATCTTCAGGGACATGCCAGATTTCCACCAACACTGCCAGACTACGAGGGCACAGACAGGAGCTGGCATCTGCTCTGTGGCTACTACGGGGCAGTGTGGCAAGTGCTGTCCTAGTGATGGGGAGAGGCTCTGGGGGGGTACAGTGGGGCCCTCACAAGAGGCGAGGGGGGCATGCAGGCAGGTGGAAGGAGGGCAGGGACGGCTCAGGTGGCAAAACCACAGAGCCACGAGGCTGTAGCACCGGGCAGGGCAAGGATGTGAACACAGGGAGATGGGACTTGTCTCGTGGGGCAGCGAAGCTGCCGGCTGAGTATAACTGGGCCGACAGAGAAGCTGACTGCACGGTGAGTCCGAGGGGCAGGAGGCCGCTGACTGGTGCGGGCACCGGCGGGCAGGAAAAAGCTGTCTACACCACGCCCGGGACCCACTAGTTGAGCATGGGGGTGGTGGCCAGCGTGCGGGTGAAGGTGGTGGGGAAGACAGAGGCACATCTGGGGAGACTTGGGCCAGGCCAGCAGGCAGGCAGCAAGGTGGCCTGCGGCCCTGGCAGCTTCCAGCCTAGGCAGCAGGGTAGGGACCTGGGGCCTCGGCGAGTGCGTACCTGGGGCAGGTGTATGGAGTGGGAAGGGAGTCTGGGTGAGCAGCCAGAGGCTGCCAACACTTAAGGGGCCCTGAGAAGCAGGAAGGAGGTGACGCAGGTGGCCACCGAGGGGAGGACGCCCGGACTGCAGAGCCACAGCCCCAGGCTCTGCAAGGACAAGCTGGGGGGGGGGGGCGGGGGGGAGCCCAGCCTCTGTGTTCAGGAAATGGCCCTAGGTCCAAAATGCTGACAGCCACAGCTAACGTTGAACGCCTGCCAAGCCCTGGGCAGGACCAGGACCCGGACTGTGCTATGGGGTCCTCAAGACAGCCAGCAGGAAGGTGTTTACCGGGGAAACTGAGGCTCAGGAAGATTCAGTGAGTCACGCGGTCGACGGAAGAGCCGGCCCCTGAGCCGACCCCATGGCCTGAGCGCCTGCCTCTCTCCTGCCTGCACCCACACCCACGGCTTCCACAGACGCTGCTTGCAGACTGGACCCGGTCCCTCCTGAGCTGCACGCCCGTCTCAGGCCTGGGGAACCGGTCACAGTGGACTGAGACTGAACACAAACCCAGCTGCCAGCTCAGACCATCCCCCCCAGCTCCCGCCTCCCTGCCCCCACCCCCGGCAGGGCCTGGAGCTGCTTCCCCCTTGCTCGGGCCACTCCCACCACCTCGGCAGTCTGGATTCTCTACTGCTCCTCTCCTTTTACAGATAAGGACCCTCGAGTTCAGTGAGGGCAGGTGTGCTGCCCAAACTCATGGGCTCGGGGATGACAGCCCCGGGGCACACGTTGGGCTGATGCACTAACCTCCTGGGGACCCCTCCTCCTCCCCTCAGACCCACAGGGCAGCAGCTCCCAACCCTGTGGCTCTGGGGGTCTTTAGACACCTGAGCTTGTCTGGGACCCCAACCACTTAGTCTCCGAGTCATCAGCAGGGAGCTGGATCAGAAGTGGAGCAGTCAGGACTTGAACCGGCGCCCTATGCGATGCTAGCACTGCAGGCAGAGGCTTTACCCACTACGCCACATAGTCCATTCACTGAGTCCTTCTTGGCAAGTTCCAGGCTCTTGGTAGTCGCATGAGACAGAAGTCCAGCCAGACGTGCTGGACCAAGACAAGGAGTTTATGGGTGGACATTGGTGTAGCTCACAGGCCTCAGAGAAGGACTGCAGGCACCAAGGCTGCGAGAACCAAACTTGACCCTCAACACAGCCAGCGCGTGCTCTAAATTCCTCTCCTGTCCATGCTCGGCCCAGACACTGGGTGGGAAGATAGCTCGCTGGGCTTCAGACCCGGCCCCAGGCTGCGCTGCCCCCCACCCCCAGTAGGAGGAGTTTCTTCCTGCCAGCATCCATCCAGCAATCCCAGGCAAGCATCTGATTGGTTCTGCTGGGATTCTGTGCCTGCCCCTTGGGCCAATCATAGTCGCTGGAGGATGGGGTTTCACACTGATGCGGACTGGTCACACGCCCACCTGGGGGCGTCCGGGCAGTGTTGGGTGGGAGTGGTGGGCACTTTAACTGATGACCGCCAGGACGTGACGACAGGGAGAATCTCCAGAGAAAAGGCAGGGCAGACGTGGGATGGCGGACGACAGGACAGAGTCCCTGGCTGTCCACTATGCTGGTCCCTGTGGGGCAGGTGCAGACACACAGACCCCGAAATGGGGAGCTCTCAGCATCGCAGCCCTGAGTCCCTTCCCTTACAGGAGCTGATAGCAGCTGCTGCGGACCCAGCACTTAGCAGGCCCCGGGCACCGGGCCAAGCCTGCCACTGGCATTGTCTCACATGGAGCTCACAATGACCCCGGAAAGCGGGCATTATCATCGGCTCTAGTTCTCCAAGATAGAGAGACCAGAAAAGAAAAGAAAAAAAAAAAAAAAGACTTTCTTTTTTTAAGCAAGAGAACCAATTCAGGAAAACCAAAATTGTTTATGGGCTGCTCAGAGGGGCTCAGTGACTCGCTCAAGGTCACACAACCAGCATATCACATGCACGTCCTGGCAAGCGCTGGCTCCAGGCCCCAAGAGCGTCTGCTACGCTGAAGGCACCATGCAACAGTGCACCCCAGCAGAGACCCAGGGTCCGGGGGAGAGGGGAGGGGCGGCCCCAGCGGCTCAGGACGGCCAGCTGAGACCACCCAGCTGCCCGCTCACATTTACAATCAGAAGCCCCTTCCCCTGTGCCTGCCCTGACTGGCCCCCTCGCCCCTCTGTCCCCGCTACCCCCTCCTGGTGACACACCCATCGACCCGAGATCCTAAGCATGGCTTGGTCCACATGGGCGACAGAAGAAATGTCACCTCCCTCTGTCTAAACACTGCTCTTCTATTCACGAGGCCCGGGATCAGTCAGGGACCCTCTCCACCCATGCCCTCCCTGTCCCCGTCTCCATCGCCCCCACAGTGTCCACAGAAGTGCCCGGAGGGGCTGTGGGATCCCACGTGTGGGGTGCTCCAGTGGGGATATGCACCCCAAATGCAGGCAGCAGAGCCCTAAGCTCCAAGGCCGCAGCACTGGCAGGTGGAGACCTAAGAGGTGACCGGGCCACGAGGGCCCCAGTGTGGGGCCAGTGTCTGGGGGCAGCTGATGAAGCCACGAGCTGGACCACCTCCTCCCCTGCTCTCACACTCTGCCGCCTTCCGCCGCCTTCCGCGGCCCGGTGCGTGCAGCCGGAAGGCCCTCGCCAGATGCCAGCCCCTGATCTCAGATTCCAACCAACCTCCGGAATAAACTTCCAGTGCTGGTGAGCCACCCAGTCTAAGGGATCGCGCTGTACGACAGGACCGGACTTGGGTCCAGGAGGCAGTGCAGACAGGGACCGAACACGGAACGAGGGGCAGGGGCCGGGGTCCCCCGAGTCAAGGATGAAAGAGCTCTGGAGATGGACAGAGGGGACCGTTCTCAGCACCACTGAGCTGTGCAGACTGGTGGCTGGAACGGCAAAGCTCCCGTCTGTGTGTGCCTTTCACACCACTTGGGACAAAACAATTGGCTGGTGGGCCCCTGCCCCAGGTGACGGAGCCCTCCCCTCCTCGCATCTGGTCCACCGCTGACCTCGCAGAAGCCGTCCCTAGTGCTTCTGCTGCCGAGAGAACTCGGAGACCAAGTGCTCACTGGTCCCCACGAGCCCGTCCCTGTCCCCGGAATTCAAGCCAGCCTCGAATCACCCTCAGCACCACCTCTCTTGACCCGTCTGCCTCTCGCTCAAGAGCTGAACTTTGAGGAACCAGCGCTGGGGCGTAGTGGGTTAAGCTGCTGCCTGCGACACCTGCGTTCCATATGGGCGCCAGTTCAAGTCCCGGCTGCTCCACTTCTGATCCAGCTCCCTGCTAATGCGCCTGGGAAAGCAGCAGAAGATGGCCCGAGTGCTTGGGCCCCTGCACCCACGTGGAGTTCCTGGATGGAGCTCCTGGCTCTGGCTTCTGCCTGGCCCAGCCCTGGTTACTGTGGTCTTTTAGGGAGTGAACTAGCAGATGGAAGAGCTCTCTCAAAGAAATAATAAAGAAATCATTTTTTTAAGAGCTGAACTTTGGGAAATGTCACCCGTCCCCACTGACTGCCTCCCATCCCTCACCAGCCAGTCAGTGCTCAAGGCCCAACAATGTGGCTCCTGTCACCCCAGGACCACCAAGGCGCCGCTGCCGTCACCAGTGACAGCCTAAGGACCAGGCCAGGAGCCTTCCCGTATCTTCTCTCACAGCCGCTCTCTGGAGCCTGGGACACTGGGGAGCACCTGCCTCCCCCGGCCACTCTCCACCCTCCCTGGTCACTTCCCCATCTCACCCACACGCTCTTGTCCCAAGGTCCCAACCTGCACGCACGGCTTTTGTTCACTCTCCACTGTCAGTATTGGTGGCCAAACCAACCGACCCTTCACCCCCAAGACGCTGCCTCTCCCATCACCTGGAGCGTCTTGCCTGCCCCTGGCGGGTTCTCCACCCCCTCCCCCACACAGCCGTCCACCCAGCTTCACGGCTCAAACTGCTGCCCAAGTCCTCAGCTCAGAACAGCCTCCTAATGGACGTGGCCCCCAAATCCACCACGTACAGCCCCCAGGGGCTCTCCTAAGAATGCAGGCAGGCCCAGCTCACTTCCGGACCACCTTTGCCTCCCCACCCCCAGCAGGGGGTTGGACAGGGCCTCCTCTGAGCCTCCCTCCTCCACCCTCCCAGAACCTTCAAGCCTAGCTGACATAACTCCCGCACCCTGCTCCCCGCCCGGGCTGCCGATCCCCACCTCTTCCCACACTGACAGTCACGGGGTAACTCCTACTCTGAGAGTCGCTCCGGGGCTCTGCCTTCCCGGAGGAACCTGCCAGGCTGAGCCTGCCTGCTGGTCCTTGTCGGCTCAGGGTCCCTGTGAGCCTGCCTGCTCTGCCTTCCTGGGATGTGTACACAGAAGGTGCTCAATCAGTGCTCATGGGTGAACAACTGAAGGAAGTGCTGGTATCCGAGGCACACCTGCCACCCCACCCAGCAGCCCCCAGCCCGGCCCTACCCAGAGCTGGGCAGGCAGCAGGTGTTCAGCCAGGCTGGCTTCTCTTTTCTTAATTCACCAGAGAGCAAACTGGGTCTGGGGTAGCTTGAGGTATGATGCAGGGGCGTGGGGAGGGTCTGGATTCCAGAAACAGCCGGCAGGGAAGCTTAGAGCTCACCGCAGTGGGGGCAAGGGGTGATGGGGGTGCCCAGGGTGCGGGGCACTACGTCCCCCCGCCACTGCCCCTGCGCGCCCCGGGGCGGCGGGCGCGGGCCTGGCTGGCGCTGCCCGGCCAGGCCAGGTCCGGCGAAAGCAGGACCCTCGCCCTCCTGGCGTTGAGACCCCGGCCGCGCCCGCGCGGGGAGGCGGCGCGCGTGTCGCTTTAAGCGCTCGCTCCCGGCGCGCGGCCGGCCCTTCCCCGGCAGCCGCGGCGAGCCGAGCGAGGAGAGCCGGGCGGCCTCGCAGGGAGCCAGCGGCCGCCCCGGGCGGCCAGTCCCGCGGCGGCGGGGCCGGGGCGCGCGGCCTCCGGGAGCGGGCCCAGGCCGCGGAGCCCCCGGGGCCCGCGAAACCCGGCGGAGCAGGTCTGGGCGAGGCCGCGACGAGGCCCGGCCCCGAGCCGGCGCCGGGGCTGCGGAGCCGCGGAGCCGCGGAGCCGAGAGCGGCGCACGGGAGGCAAGCGCGGGCTGAGCGGAGGCGGCGAGCCCGTGCGCCCCGCGGCCCGGCCCGGCCCGGCCCGGCCCGGCGCGCGCCCTCCCCGCCCCTCCCTCTGCCCTCGCCCCCTCCCCTCGAACCCTCCCCTCCGCTTCTCTCCCCTCCCCTCGCCTCCTCGCCTTTCCTGCGCCGGGCGCCGAACCCAGCCGGGCCGGGCCCCAGCCTCGCGCGCTCTCGGCCGGGCCCTGCGGGGGACCCGGTCCCGGCGGCCGGCGCTGCCCCTCCCCCGGGACCGCGGGCTCCGGACCTTCCGGGACGTGGACTGAGCGGAGCGGACCCTGGCTGGTGCCCGAGCGCCGACGTCGGGCTCTGGGCTGAGTGCGCGCGGGCGCCCAGCGCGGCCGGCCCGCTCCGGGCGGCCAGGGCAGGCGGAGCTCGCGGAGCCCTGGCCCGCCGGGGCGCACCGGACAGAGCGAGTCCCAGACGCTGCCGGCCGGGGGCGCCGGGCTGGGGCTGAGGACCCCCTGCACCCTACCGGCCGCTGACTTGCGCTCCAGCGCTGGGACCGGCCCGGAGTCGCCTCGGCCGCCCTGCGCCCGGGTCACCTGTGGCCTCGGAGCCCTGAGCCGGCCAGGTCTTCGCTCGCTGCCCACCCGGAGCCTGGTGGGGCTTGCGGGCGCTCGGTCCTGCCCCGCCCCCTCCCTCCCGCCGCCCAGATGTCCCGGGCCCCGGCGCTGAAGACCTCGCCCAGGCCAGGAGCTGAAGGGTCCAGAGAGAGGAGCCCGCCCTAGGGAGCCTTGTTGGGGGGAGGTCCCCCAATATCATCTTGGGGCTCGGAGAGAACGCCAGCGCCCCCACCCTCGGTGAGTCGGGGAACGGGTTCCGAGGGCGGGGGGGGGGGGGGGCGGGGACTGAGACGCAGGACGCCCCCCCCAAGGGGCCCTGGGCATCGAGGGAGGCCGAAGGGGGGGGGTGGCAGGCACCGGGGCGTGGGGGTGGGGCGGCGTGGCGTGGCCGGGCGCCCCCGGAGCAGCTGAGGACTTCAGTCCCTGGCAGCGGGGGCTCCCTCCCCTCCTCCAGAGGAGGAGCCGCGTTGGAAGCCCTGGCCTGCACAGCCCTCCCTAAGATAAATACATGCCCGGCGGCCCGCGCAAGGGTGCAGGAGTGCCCAGGGCGCCGCCGGTGCTGCAGCCCGAGAGCTGACGCCAGGCTCCCCGCTCTCCGCAGCCGGCTGCCCTTCTGTAACCCGCTCCGGGGCCAGCACGGAGCAGCCCCCCCACCCCCCCAGAAGGGAGCACCCTCCGCTGTCTGGAAGACCCTGGCCACCCTCCCTCTTCAGGGGTCAGCCACCTCCATCCAGACCTCTGCCATTGGAGCTGTCCGGGAGTCCTACAGGGAGAGCCACTGCCTCCCCGCTCCAAGGGCGTCTCTCACCCAGAGTCCCTGCAGTGTCATCGCCCCCGCGGGCCGCCGAGTCCAGGCTCCGGGGGACATTGGCCGCGCACGCCCACTGGTGCTCCCAGTGCTGAGGCCATTCCTGGGGCCTGAGGCCCCTCCCGCTGCCCTCTGCCAGAGTCCGGCAGACTCTGCCTCCCTCTGGGGGGCTGCGTTCCCCCACCCAGAGGCGGAAGAGGCGGGGTGGCAGGGGCAGGGGTCAGGGGAGTGGGCTGGGGGCCGTTAAGATGTGGAGCTCTGCCCGGCCGAGGGGGGCTCCGTGGAGGCAGACGCAGCGTGAGCCCGGCAGGGGGGAGTATGGGCAGGCCTGTGGCCACGTGGTGAAGGATGAACATTCGGGGGGCCCCGGAACTCGGGCAGCCCAGTGACCACCCCAGCAGCGGCGGCGAGCGGGAGCGGATCCGGCAGCGCATGAAGATGGTCATCGGGCAGCTCGAGGACATCCTGCGGGAGCTCAAGGAGGTGGCCAAGGAGCTGAGGGAGGTGAGTTGGGGGTGACGCCTGCCCCTGCGCCTGGCCTCGACCCAGAGCTGCAGACTCGCTCGCCCTCACGTGCTAAAGCCGTGCCGAGCCGTATCCGTGCGAGTCCGTCTCCTGGGGTGCCAATCTTGCCTCGTTCTTCTGTCCCTAAGACCGTCACTGAGCCCCAGGGCTGGAGGGGCGCTGGTGTGGCGGGAGTGTCCTGGGTACCATGTCAGCGGGTCCCTAGCCCCTGGCTCTTGGCACGAGAGCAGCCGAGGTGGCGTCGACCATGGCTGTTCTCCTGGAACCTGAGCTGACCTCTTTGAGGCCATCCTCTGCCTCCCGACTCTGCCGAGAGGCCCTGGGAGGGTGTGGATGGCTCCACTGGGACAGTCCCCGCTGCTTGAAGCCCAGCTCAGACCATTCCCCGCAGAGATCAATCAGATCCCTAGACTGCAGGAAGAAGCCAGCTGAGCCCTCCCGTCCTGGGATCAGAAGAGGCCGTGTGTGTGTCTCTGTGTGCGTGTCTGTGCCAGGGCTGGGGCATGGGTGCTAGTGGGTGTCGGAGTCCAGGAAACAGTGGGGTCAGGGGCTCGCAAGGCTGAACAGCCCCTCAGAAACGCGGGAGAGTGTGCACCTGTGTCTAAGCAGAGCCCAGATGAACGCTGCTGGGGCAGTGAGGTACACGTGTCCTCGACCCGCTCCCTGAGCTGCCGTCCTGCCCAAAATGCACAGTGGCCGCCAGCCGGAATCTGCCCACCGGGTGCCATGACACCAGCCAAGTGGGCTTTAGGTGTATTCCAACTCCTGGTAACCAGGGGCCCGGGCTCTCCACAGCCAGCTGTGCTGGGCACGGGGGCCTGGGAGGGCTACAGGGACTATGGGTGTCAGCTCCAAGCTGGCCTGAGAGCCGTGGGGTTGTTTGGCGGGAGCTATGGTTGGAGGTGGCAAGGCCTAGAGAGGAGGGGCATGGGTAGAGATGTTGGGACAGGAAGTGAGGTCAGGCCATGGCTGACTCTCAGTCTAGTAGAGCTGACCACCAGGAAGTCCGCTATGAAGATGGGGTCATGACTGCTGCTTCAGGTAGACAGGGGCGGGGGCGCTGCTGCCTGTGGTCTGGCCAGGCATCTCTGGGTCATGCAACCTGGAGGGCGGAGGCGAGATGCCCCTGCCCCGGGCAGCCTGTCCTCTTCCGGTCTCAGGGATCCAAGGACTCTGATCAACCACCTGCTCCGGACCCTCACGTCCTTTAGATGTGCTACAGAAATGGTTCTGTGGGGCGTGGGAACTGTGCGGTCTCCGTCGGGCAGGACGCTGTCTGTCCTGGGAGGCCCCCCCAGAAGGCCTGGGAGCCAACTTGGACCTGACTGCAGGCCGCCTCCCACCTGAGCCTGTTCCAGGCTCCCAGGGCCCCTGCGTGCCAAGCTGTTTCTTCGCTGTGGAAAGGACAGAGGCCCAGAGAAGCAGAGGAGCCTGGCCCAGGTCACACAGCCCACCCATGGCAGAACCGTAAGCCCAGGATGCAGTCCTGATGCCCCTCCTGGGCTGGGTGGGCCCCCGGTGACCTCTGCATCACCCTGTGTCAGGAGCCCTGTGCACTGTTGTGATGCTGTGGCACCAGCACTTGTTAGCAGGTCCCTCTCGCGCCCCTCCCTTCCTGTCTCACGGTCACACACTCCACCTGGAGGAGACCCTGGCCCAGCCAGAGAGGGAGGAGTCCCCTCCCCCACAAACCCTGGCCTCTCCCAAGACTTGGGCAGGTTGCTACAGCAACCAGAGTCTACCTAGGTACCCGCTGCCAGTGTCCCCCGCCCCCGGAAGGGGCAAGCCCCAGGATGGCGGTGGGGTGGGGGGAGTGGCGGCAAAGGGCAGTGGGCCAGGAGGAGGCAGGGGAGGCTCTGGGAGGCCCAGGCGAGAGGAAGAGCAGCTAGGGCCACCTTCCTGTGTGGTGGGCAGGGGTCAGGGTACCAGTTGGGGAAGGAGCAGGCACTTGTTCTCTCTTTGCACCTGCTGCCTGCTCGCTTGGGAGACCTGGAGGGAAAGTAAAGGCTTAGAGGTGGAGACAGGCGGGCGGTGCTCGTGCCGCCGGGGGAGCTGTCCTGGCTCAGCTCCCCTGTGCCGACCTCGTTCCCCAGCACCCAGTGCTCACAGAGGCAGAGAGTCCCTGAGCTTGGTGTGCTCATCTCTGAAATGGGAGGGGGGGATCACGGTGATCTTAACCAGGGCTCACCCCCACGGAGGGTTTGGAGCTGCCTCTCCCGTGTCCCTCTCACCCTCCCAAACCCCTGCTGCGCAGCTCGGCCAACCGTCCCCCTCCCCATCCGTGGGGAGATCACTGCCAGGACCCAGGCAGGGAGGCGGTGACGGTGCCTTGCGAGCTGCAGTTGCGCTGCCGGGGACGTCAGACCTTAATGAGCCTCGTCTCTCCAGGTGCCCCAGCCCCAGTCCCCGCAGGCTCTCTGGGAGAAGCAGCCCAGCCCAGCTCCACGGCCAGATGCCTCCATTCAAGTTCAGTTCCGAGCTCCAGCCCTTCCTAGCTGTGTGAGCTCGGCTCTCTGTGCCTGTCTCCCTGCCCAGCCCGTCCTCCGACTGCAGCCTCCCTGGTAGGGTCACTGTGAGGATGAAAGGGGGTGTCGTGTGTACAGTGTTAGCTCCGGGCCGTGCCTGCCCCGCCCGCGGCCCCATCTTCCCCAGTGACATCAGCTTCTAGCCTGGACCTGGGAGCGCGGGGCTGGGTGCTGGCCTCCTGGCTGGGCAGCCAGTGGGGAAAGCGGTAGTGATGGGGACAGGAAGGGGGTCTCCAGGAAGGTGGCTGTGGAGTAGAGACTCAGAGGAAGTGAGGGCGCCAGCCAGGTGCGTGTGCAGTGAGAGGCAGCCAGGGTGCGGGCTGGAGAGGCAGAGTGTGCCTGGCACGGCCGGGTCAGGGCGGAGGCCTGTGCAGGGGCGTGGTGTGATAGGGGAGGGAAGCATTGTGGTGGGGGAGCAGGGGTCCCATGGATGTCAGAAATGACCCCCAGAAACCTGGATGTGTTGCGGGGGGGCCCACGCTGTCCAGGAGCCCCCGTGTTTCTGGTGGGATTCTGCCTGCCCCGCCTTCTCTTGCCCCCACCGGCCAGATACTCTCCCTGGCCCTAGGTGTTGGGCTTACCCTGAGCAGGTACTTGGCTGCCTCCGCTTGGGTTCCCCCTGCCCCATGATGTTGCTGAGCCGGGAGGCTCCAGTAGGATCCTTAAATTGACCCCGTACCCTGATATCATCAGGGACTCCTGGGGAGAGGGCACACCTGCCTCCCTCAGCCCGCACCTCGGGAGCATGGAGGAGGCGTGGCGTGCCCTCTGCCCAACCCAGGGGGGTGGCAGGGAGTCCCCTGTGTGAAGCTCTTAGGGAGCAGCCACTGGGGCAGGTGTTTGCTCTGGCCAGAGCAGGCCGTGGGCGGTGCGAGTGTGAGAGCAGCGTGGCCCGGCCAGGAAGCAGCACAAGAGGCCAGGGACCACGGAGCCGAGCCAAAGTGGGTCACCCCATCACCCACCGCTCAGCGAGAACGGTGCGGGTTTCTTATTTTTTTCACGCTTGCCTTTCCTCCTCCTCCTCCGGACAGATTCACCGGAGCTCCCCGGCCAATCAGGCCAAACTGCAAGCTGAGAGCCCGTGACTCACGGTCAGCTCATCCCTGCCCCTCCCCAACCTCCAGCATCCCCCCCCCCCCCAGGAGGATAATAAACAACGTAATCACAGAATTAAAAAATAATCAGTGGTCATAAATAATGCAGAATTCCCAGTTATGTAACCAGCTGCCCCGGGGAGCTGGAGGCAAGGGAGCCAGGAGCGGTTGTGGAGGGGTGAAGAGGGGCAGATAGGGGTGCCGGACCCCCCGAGTCCTGGGAGAGGGGGCTGGAGGGCAGGGCTGGGCCAGGCCGTCCTGGGGTGTGCAGGCCATGCAGCAGACAGAAATCCTCAGCGGTTTCTCACCAACCCTCCCTCCGTGCTGCCTCCTCCCCGCCCCCCGTCATTGGCTGCTGACACTGCAGTGTGTGGTGTGGATCCTGGGGCCAGGCCCCCTGCTCTCAGGGTTCGCTGTCTTGCCAGGAGACCAGCGTCGGCCACAAGACCACCGGTGTGCACAGAAGTGCTGCTGTGATGGATGAGGGTCATGACGGGTGGGGCAGGTGCTCTGAGAGCCGAGAACAGGGCACAGGGTCGGCTGGCTTCCAGGGGAGGCACGTGCGGGGTCCCCCGGAGGCCTGCTGGGCGCAGGCTGCCTGTTGCCGAGGACGGGGGCTGTGTCTGGAGACTTGGGAGCGGCTGGAAGCAGAGTAGTAGCCTGGTACTTTGGCTGACCAGAAAGTTCTCTGGGCACAGCTGGACAGGAAGTCGCCGTCTGTGGGAAGCACAGGAGGATGTGGTTGTTCAGGTGAGGGGAGCGAGACGCCGTGACCAGGACAGTGGCTGGGATACTTCTGAGAGGACCTGGGGCCAGGGCCGCCCTTCCTCCCTGGGGCTCCTTCCCAGCCCCTAGCACCAGTGCTCATGGCGTGGAGGCGCCAGGCTCTCCGCCCAGCTTCTTCCAGGCTCTGGGTGTCCGCGTCCCCAGCGGCAGGCACAAGGAGACAGGTGGGCCCCTGGCTTGCGGGCTCTGTGGCTCTGTGGCTTATGCTGCTGCTTCCCTCCAGTTCTCTGCCCCAGCGTTTTTCCTTCTGTGTGTGTGGCCGCAAGGCAGCCCCACATGCCACATGGGCAAAATGCGTCTAAATCAGAGGAGCAGGTGCTCAGCCCAGCAGTCAGGATTCTCCTGGTCCGTACCACAGTGCCTGGGTTCAAGTCCCAGCTCCGGCTCCTGACTCCAGCTTCCTGCTAATGGAGACCCTGGGGCACGGTGGTGACAGCCCTAGGGACTGGGATCCTGGGAGGTCTGGACTGAGCTCCTGGCTCCAGCCCCTGCCTGGGGGCTGCAGTGGGAATCTGCAGAGTGAACCAGCAGACGGTTCTCCCTCTCCCCCCCCCCCCTCCTCTCCCAAATAAACAAATAAGAAAAAACAAGTCATCTCATGATATCCAAAGAGAGAGGCAGGTTGCCCAGGCCGGCCCCACACCTGCTCTGCCCACTGGCCATGGGAAATGAGGCACCCAGGAAGGCAGCGGGCCTGTGGGCTGACCCAGTCCTGCGCAGTCGTGGTTTGCTTGGGCACGTGGCGTCCCTTACGTGGCCATGCGATGGTTGTGACCCGTGCCCCCAGAGCAGCCTGAGCCAGCTTTGACGTCGGCCTCGTGGCTGGTTGGCTTCTGGAACCTGTGCGGCTCTGTCCCACCTGGGGGCTGCCTGACTCTGCTGTCCGTGCGCTGGGTGCCGGAAGCCCCCATGGTCAGGAAAGGTCCCCGTCGCAGGGCTGTCCCCTTGGTCTGCACGGGGCCCGGCCTGTGCACAGTGTCGGTGGCCTACACCGTTCTGCCCACTTGGTGAAGCGTACTGTCATTAAGTCCTCACAACGGCCCTCTCAGGTGGCTTCTGCTAGAATCACCGTGCCTAAGGAACTGGGCCCGGAGAAGCCAAGCAACTTGGCAGCTGGTGGGCAGCGAAGCCAGACCGGACACCAAGTCTGGCTGCAGAGCCCAGGGCCTTCAGGGTGTGGTGTCCTGCTGCTGCCCATGAAAGCAGTGGTGTCTGCTCTGGGCCCGTCGGCCCGGGGCCGCGGCACAGGCCTGAAGCCGAGGCTTGGTGGGGAGGAGCCATGGCCTTCCTTTCCTTCCATAACCCTGGGGTGGGGGAGGGGCACGGGGGGAGGAGTCCAAGGGCTCCCCGGGGGAGGGCGTGTGTGCAGCCTGAGGCTCCGGGGTCCCCCAGCTGAGCGCCCCCTTGGGTCCTGCTGCAGCGGAGCCAGATGCACCCCAACCTTGTCTTCACCGAACACAGGAAGCTGAGCCTGGCCTCCCAGGGCTCTCACTTGATCTGGGGGTCCTCATGGGGGTCCCCACATCCCCAGCTCTTCTGCGCCCCCAGCAAGTGGGGCCTCCTCTCCTGGCCTGCGCCTTGGCATTGACACCCAACCAGCTTCTCACGCTCACCCCCATAATCTCCTCCTGGACTCTCAGAGGCGGGAGGGACCTTGGCGGAGCACTGGGCCGCCCACCCTCCCCATGGAGAAACTGAGACCTGGAAATGGCCCAGATGGGGGCTCCCCTCCCACTTTGGGGCTTGCACCAGCCCACCTTCGCCACACCCCCCACCACTGTGGATGTGGGCCGAATGAGGGAATGCCTTGGTTGCTCGGTTACTCCTGGGGTAGAGCCTGGGGCCGTGCTGGGAGCCGACTGGTCTGTTGCCTTCTTTTTTTTTTTTTTTTTTTTTTTTGTATTTTTGACAGGCAGAGTGGACAGTGAGAGACAGAGAGAAAGGTCTTCCTTTGCCCTTGGTTCACCCTCCAATGGCCGCCGCGGCTGACGCACTGCGGCCGGCGCACCGCACCGATCCGATGGCAGGAGCCAGGTGCTTATCCTGGTCTCCCATGGGGTGCAGGGCCCAAGCACTTGGGCCATCCTCCACTGCACTCCCTGGCCACAGCAGAGAGCTGGCCTGGAAGAGGGGCAACCGGGACAGAATCCGGTGCCCCGACCGGGACTAGAACCTGGTGTGCCAGCGCTGCTAGGTGGAGGATTAGCCTATTGAGCCGCGGCGCCGGCCCAAGCCGACTGGTCTGGATGTTCCCTGTGTGTCTGTCCCCGCCCTCCGCAGCCGGCCTGGTGCGGACCCCTCTGCTCTGCATTTGTGGTTCTGCTGTTTTGCTTCTGGCCTGACTCTCCCCTCTACCATCCCTGGTTCCATCCTCTCCTGTGTCTCTAGCTGGGTCCCACGTGTTCCCTCCGGGTCTCTCACCCTGATTGCTCTGCAGGCAGGGGCACAGGCAGGCACCTGTGGGGGGGTGGGAGGGGGAGAGGCACAGGCAGGCACCTGTGGGGGTGGGAGGGGGGAGAGCAGGGTGAGGCTCTCACTGAGTGCCCTTGGCCCCAGCCCTGAGCCAGGGGGCGTGACTTCTTAGTCCTTCTCCCCCAAGCCAGGGGCCCAGGGAGGACACACAGGGGGTGTGGGGGGTGGGTGCAGGAAGAGGAGGGTGACCAGCCAGTGCCACACGCCTGCTGCCCTCGTCCTGAAAGGCTAGGGGAGACCCGGAGGGGACAGTGGCTGGTGGGCTGCTGGTGGTCCCAGGTGCTGTACAAAAACCTGGACAGGGCCTTCCTTGTGGCTGTCCTGAATCCTGTCCTCCCTGAGGGGAGTCCTGGGGACACTCTGGGGTCCTACTGCCCTTAAAAAAAAAAGATATATTTATTTGTTTTTAAAGGCAGAGTTACAGAGGGGCAAAGGCGGAGAAAGTCTTCTATCTGTTGGTTCACTCCTCCAAATGGCTACAACAGCCAGAGCCGTGCCGACCCGAAGCCAGGAGCTTCTCTGGGTCTCCCATGCAGACGCAGGGCCCAAGCACTTGGGCCATCTCTCACTGCTTTCCCAGGCCATAGCAGAGAGCTGGATTGGAGTGGAGTAGCCAGGACTCGAACTGGTGACCATATGGGATGCCGGCGCTGCAGGCTGGGGTTTTACCCACTGTGCCACAGCGCCAGGCCCCCTACTGCCCTTCTGACCGAGCTCTCTCTGTCAATCAAAGGCTGACGAGCCCCATCACCAGGGCTGCAGCTGGGTGGGAGAGCGAGGGCTGCGGCTCTGGAAAAGGACCAGAGTGTGAGGCGAGGGCCACAGCCAGCTCTGTCCACCTCGGCCCAGTCTGGACCCTCAGCTGGGCCCACGAACCTGTGACCGCCAGCCCGACCGCCCTCCTGTAGGCTCAGCAGCCGGGGGTGTGGGGAGGGGGGCACACTCGCCCGCACATGGCCCCACAGACCCTCCCATCTCGTCTCCCCCCCTCCCCGGCCAGGTGGTGAGCCAGATCGACAGGCTAACCTCGGACTTCGACTTCGACCTGGAGCCGGACGACTGGACCACGGCCACGGTGAGCAGCACCTCGAGCAGCGACAAGGCGGGCACGGGCGGCCCCTTCGACCTGGGCCAGCTGGACTTCGTGACGGCGGACATCCTCTCCGACAGCTGGGAGTTCTGCTCCTTCCTCGACGCCTCCACGCCCTCGGACTCTGTGGACGGCCCCGAGGCCCGGCCGGGCGCTGGCGCCGACTACCGGCTCATGAACGGCGGCCTGCCCGTCCCCAACGGGCCGCGCGTGGACACCCCGGACTCCTCCAGCGAGGAGGCCTTTGGCACTGGCCCAGCCAAGGGCCAGCAGCCCCAGCGGACCCCGGGCACGCGGGAGAGGGTACGTTTCAGCGACAAAGTGCTCTACCACGCGCTGTGCTGCGATGACGAGGAGGGAGACGGCGAGGAGGCGGCCGGTGTGGCAGAGGAGGAGGAGGGGGGCACGCCTCCCGAGCTCCCCCACGCCGAGGGCGCCCTCAAGCCGGCCCCAGCCCCCCACAAGCCCCGGCGCCCTCCCTCGACTGGTGGCCGCTCGGGCCCCGCGGCAGCCCCCGATCACTACAGGAGGAACAGCACAAGGAACAGCAGCACCCAGACCGTGTCAGACAAGAGCACGCAGACGGCGCTGCCCTACACGGCTGCCCGGCAAAAAGCCAAGGGCAAGAACTAGGGGCGGGCGGGCAGGCACATAGAGCTATATATATATATATAATATATATATTTAAATAATCGCAGTCATAATAAAATTTTAAAATGCCGAGGACCCGGCCCGCAGGCCCCCGGCGCTCATCTTGGGCCGAGGCGAGCCCGCAGGGGAGGGGCGGGGCGGGGCGGGGCCTGGCTGCTGGCCTGCAAGGCAGCCATGCCCCAGGCCCCAGGTGCACATTGGAGTGCTGGGGACACGGCAGGGCTGGGGCCCGGGAGTGGCCCTGGATCCCTTGCGCCTCCTCCTGGCCCCGTCTCCCACCTCCAGGCTGACTTTGGCATCTGCTGCCCTGTTTGGAACCTGGAGCGCCCCCATCTCTTCAGCTCCACTCTCAGATCCTCTAAGGGGCAAAGGTTCAGGGCAGGGCCTCAGCCACCCTGGCTTGGTCCCCAGGGCACACCCGAGGGTGTGAGGAAGCAGGGCCGCAGCCAGGCTCCCGGCCCAGACCACCTTAGCAGGCTCAGGCGTGAGCGCCGAGGGCTGCTCACAGTCACGGAGCTCCCTGCACACCTGCCCGGCGCGGCCAGCCTCTCTCTCCGAATCTCCACGGCCCGACAGCACAGGGCGCATCACTGTCCCCCCTTTGACAAATGAGGAGGTGCAGGGCTTCCGTGGCTGCTCCGGGCCCCACTGTCTGGCGCTGTGTGGCGTGGGCCCTGCGGTCGCCCGCCTCTCTGAGCCCGTCAATGGAATGAGTCCGACGGTCTTCACCGGCCATGGCAGAGCTGTCACGAGCCAGGGGTCCCTGATGGACAGAAGGGGCTGCAGGTGCCTGTTGTGGTTTCTGGGGCAAGGGTCCCTGAGTGGGTGGGGAGACAGCCAGTGGGGAGCCACCACTGGATCCCAAGTGCCCCATCCACCAGCTCTGGGGACACAGCGAGGACAGGGCTCCTCCTCTGGGCCTCCGTGTCCATGAAGGCAGCTTTCCTGGCACCAGGGGGGCCTGGCAGCAGCTGCTGTCTCTGCTTGAGAGGTGCTGTCCAGCCCCAGCCGCGGGAAGACAGCTGGATCCGACAGCAGACCCACTGGGGCAGACTCGGGGTGCTGGCTGGGTGGGGAGGGATCTCTTCTCCAGCCCTCCAGAGGTCGCCAGGATGCAGCCCCCCCCCCCCCCGCAATGTGGAAACTCCCCTCTTCCCAGCCCAGCCTGAGAGCCAGGTGCCGGATATTCAATGGCTCCAAGCACTGGTCAACCAGGACAAGGGCCGGGGGCTCCCTGGCCGTGGGAAGAGATGGCTTCTGTTCCCTGACGGTGAGGAGGGGCAGCCCCCGCCCAGCCGTGGGTCCTCCTGGCTCTGTGACAGACCTGCACTCTCCTCCAGAGGGGTTCAGACTCAGTCTCTGTTCACCCAGTCGGGGAGAAGAAACCCATCTCACAGAGGAAGAAACCAAGGGCCAGAACCTGTCAACCCCCCCGCCCTGCACACACACCAGGCTTCTTGTTGTAAATGGGGCTGTGGCGCAGGTGCGTCCTGGAGGAGGGGCATGGGTTTGGAATGGGGGTCCGGACGTGTTGTCCTCATCATTTTGCCAAGGCCAGTCCCGGCCTCACTGCCGAGGGGTGGGATCCCCACAGCTTGTCCTGCTGTGGGCACCCAGGGAGAGAGCTGATGTCACTGGTGAGCTCCCGGTCGCTGCAGCGGACCCCACCACCCCCGCGGGACTTCCTCCAGAGGCACCTGCTGGGCAGGGGTCAGCCCGTGTCCTGCCCTCCCTGCAGCTAGCCTGGGCCAGTGTCGGTGCTGCGTCACCAGGCCTCCTGCTCCAGCCGCCTCCTGTATGTATGCGCCCAGCGGGGGCGGCAGAAGGGGCCAGGCTCTGTCCTCACGGGTGACTGTGCTGGGCACCAAACCTCGCTCTAACCCACTTATCCCACACTGCAAACAGGAGACGGGACACTGGGGCTCTGAGCTGTGCGGCAGGGAGCGGCACTGGGTATCCTAGGCCAGGCAGGCCTTGGGGCTTGGGTGAGGGTGCAGACATCAGGAGGAGGGTGCCTAGGGGCTCTTGGGAGAACCTGGCTAGTATGAACTTGACTGTCACAACCTCTGACCCAGAGCCAGGGCCCCAAAGGGACAAGCGGAACAACAGGTGTTTGTTGAATGACTGAATGAGCCACACCTACAGAGGAGCATCCGCTGTGCGTGCATTCAATCAGCTTTGATGGCGGCCGTGGGGGTGGGGGTGGCTCTGTGCACCAGGTCCATGGTGCTTGTGCACAAACAGGTGCGCATGCCTCCCCCAGGACAGCCTGGGCTGTGCAGAGCGAAAGCTGCAAGGTGCCACCGGGGGGGGGGGGGAGCTGTGGGGAGAGACCCTCAACCTGATACCCTTCATTTAGGCCAGGTGTGGAGCAGGGCCCGGGAGTCGGAGAGCCGGGGCCAGGGCTGTCCCCTTGTATCGACGACGGACTGGTCTGACAGTGCCAAGGGGCGGAAGGAGCACAAGCTATTCAGAGACCCCAGACCATGCCCTGGGAGGAGAGCTGGAGTGAGAGGCACGTTCACAGCGGGTGGCACATCCAGCCCCTCCCCCAGCCCCACCCACTCCCACCTGGCACCTCTCCCACAGCTGGGTCTGTGCAAAACGCTGACAGCTCCTGACAGCCCGGCGCACAGCAGCACATCACGGCACTGACACGCAGCGACAGAGTGAGCTGGGCCCGGCGCAGAACAGGTCACCGAGTGATTACTGAGTCAACAGATTCACCACACGCCTCTCCAGGGTGAAACCAGCGCACCAACGGGGACCGTGTTCGGTGGCGGAGCCAGAGGCCAGGAGCAGGGGCCTGGGCGTCGCTGTCACTCCTGACGCCATGCGTGGAGGAGCTGCTGTCCCTGGGGTCCCGGCTCTGCACCTGGCTCTTCGGTGGGCAGGGCCACCTGCTGCCCTGGGCCAGACTTCCAGTTCTGGGGGCTCAGCAGGCAGGCAGCTCCAGGCCCGGGGGGTCCCCGGCTCGCCTCCTGTCTCTGGCAGAGCCGCAAGACGGGCCCTGTTCTCAGCCAGCAGAGGTCCAGGCCCTCTCTGGTGTAGGCTTGCCTGGTGCTGGGGGGCGGGAGAGTCCAGGGGCAGGGGTTACCCGGAGGAGGAGGAAGTGAGCGCCTGGGAGTGGGAATGGGTGGCGTAACAGGGCTGGTGGAACCTCAGGTGCGAGGGTGGGCGTTTAGCCTGCTGGTTAAGAGGCATGGGACGGGGACACGTCCCGTCGGAATACCTGGGCTTGATGCTCCGGCTCTGGCTCCGGCTCCGGCTCCGGCTGCCTGCTCGTGCACACCCTGAGAGGCGCAGTGACGGCTCAAGTCCTTGGGGTCCTGACACCCATGCGGGGGACCTGGCTGCCAGCTCCAGCCCGGCGCGGCTCTGGCCACCGTGGGTACTCAGGAAGTGTCTGTCTCTGTCTCTGAAACACGTGTTTGTTTTCGTATAAAAGCGCTGCCTGCGGAGCCCGTGCGGCAGGCGGGAGACAGCCATCTTGCTGAACTACAGGTGCGGTCGTGGCCAGGACAGCGGGGAGCAGCTGAGCAGGACTCAGAGCAGCCCCCGCCTGCCCGGGGGGAGGGAGGCCGGTGTCCCCTCTGCTCTGAGACAGGGGACAGGGGCAAGCGTTTGGCACAGCAGTTAAGGCCCCGTTTGGGCCGTCTGCTTCCTGTACCGAGTTTCTGGGTTTGAGCCCTGGCTCCGCTCCTGGTTCCAGCTTCCTCCTGATGCAGACCCTGAGGGGCAGCAGGTGATGGCTCAAGTACTTGGCTCCCTGCTGGCCGCGCGGAGGCCAGAACGGAATGTCAGGGTCCAGCCCTGATGGAAGATCTCGCTCTCTCTCCTCTCTCTCTCTCTTTCTCTTTCCCCCTCTCTCTCTCTCCATCGGTATCTCTCTGCCTTTAAAATAGATAAGCATTTTTTAAACAACTCAGTAGCACGTCACGCAGTAGAGACCGACGTGATGGGCAGAGAACCACCGGGCCTCAGCACACTGGGCATGAGTTACACACAGAGGTATGAGTGCATGGAAAGCAGTCAGGGGGCTGGCACCATGGCTCACTTGGTTAGTTCTCCGCCTGCAGCGCTGGCATCCCATATGGACACTGGTTCGAGTCCCGGCTGCTCCACTTCCAGTCCAGCTCTCTGCTGTGGCCCAGGAAGGCAGTGGAGGATGGCCCAAGTGCTTGGGCCCTGCACCCCATGGGAGACCAGGAGAAGCACCTGGCTCCTGGCTTCAGATCGACGCAGCACCGGCTGTAGCAGCCATTTGGGGAGTGAACCAACGGAAGAAAGACCTTTCTCTCTGTCTCTCTCTCACTGTCTATAACTCTTATCTGTCAAATAGGAAAAAAAAGAACAGAACAACAGTCGGATCCTCCCAGTACAGCCAAACACCCCCATCCCACCCCACACCACCACGACGTGAGCACTGCGCCTCTCCCCCACCCACAGCCCCGGGAGTGGGACGCTGGGGACCAGGTGCCGCCTGATTCTGCTCACCTGCTGCCCCTCCCCCTACACCTGTGCCCTCCGTGCCAGCCAAGGACACTGCGGCGGGCTCTCCGTGGGTGGCTGCAAACCACGCTGTCCACGGCCCTCGCACTACACTGATGGGATCTGACTCCCTGCCGGGAACACTCAGGCTCACACACCTGCCTGGGGCTCCCGGCCTCCTGTTCCCCTGTTCCAGCTGGGGCCGGCGGAGGTGAGACGCTTCCCACTGTGGGCGACAAACCTTCCTGGAGAAACCCAGCCCCCGGGGCTACCTCTGCCCTCAAGAGAGCAGGATGGGGCTGGGGGCAGGCGGCGGGGGGGGGGGGTCCTATACAGCAGAGTGTGTGTAGTGGCTGTGGAGAGAGACATGGGACCCTGGTCTGGTTCACCCTGGCCAGGAGACACCTGTGAGGATGGACGCTATTCTCTGAGCCAGACAGACTGACAGCGGGGACCAGTGCTGGCTGAGCCCACCCTGGAGGGGCAGAGAGGGGCCGGGGGCTCACTCACAGGTGGCGACCAGGAACGTGCAGAGGGGACAGCACCCTGGCACCTCTCACAGGCAGCAATGTGGGTGCCATTGCTCCCCAGCACCGGCCTCCCCCCTCCCCCAAGACTGACGGCTTCCGTGGGGAGATGGCACTCACCCCAAGACCAAGGGGAGCTGTGGGTGGCTAAGGAGAGCAGACGCGTGGGGCAAGTGAGGCGCCCAGTGTTTAGCCTCTGTGGGCTGAGGATGTACTGGATCAGCCTGCAAGCACACAGGCACCAGGGGGGCACCAGGAGGTCCCTGGCGGGGAGGGGGCAGGAGCCCACCCTGGCGAGCAGACTGCTGGGGGACATGCTCCTGGGGGGCTCAGCCTGACTGCACTCTGACCTTGCCCCCGGGTCTGGTGCAGGTGGGAGCAGTCAGGGGGCAGCCCCAGCATGGGGTCCAGTCTTCCCCAGCAGCAGGCGGGTCTCCCTGAGGCTCTTCCTTGTGCCGGGCTGCCGGCAGGTGCAGTGGCAGGGAGGCTGGGTCCGGGGGCTCTGAGAGCTTCCCCAGCCCAGAGACACCACCTCGCTGCAGAACCAAGTCCCTCGGGGGCAAGGATGGTGGCTGTGTCTCCAGGAGCAGGCCCAGGGCTCCTGGCAGCAGCGTGGTCCCCAGCAGGTTCCCGCTGCTGCCCTCAGAAGCCATCCTTGGCCTTGGGGGCTTCCAGCCGTCTCTAGAGTCAGGGCGAGGGGTCACGACTCCCACAGACAGGTGCTGGGGTGGGGAGCAAAGCAGGGGAGCTCTCGGCTAATCCTGCTGCGAAACTTCCCCTCACCCCAAGTTTTCTCGCTCAGGGCTGGGGTATGGAGCTGCGGATTTTTTTTAATAAAGGAAGCTTCAGCTCCAATAGCCCCATGGCTGCTCCGTCAAACCCGCTGGAGCGGCCCCAGACACAGAGGCAAGTCACATGCATTCGGGGTTTTGCATGGGGCGTGGTGAGCTGTCAGTCACGTGAGAGTTCACTTAATCAAGGGCCTTGGCCCTGCAGTCCCACGTGTGAAGGCCCGGCTGAGCAAGATCTGGCTCTGTGGTCAGCATCCGTGTCTCCCAGCTCCGGGACAGCTGCTGGCCCAGGCAGCCGGTGCAGGGGCCTCCAAGGCACCCCGTGAACAAGCTCAGGGCCCTTTGCCTCTCCGCCTGGGCCCATCAGTGAGGGAGCGGCGAGGGCACCTGCTGGGGCCACCGTACAGCACCAGCACCCCCCCTGTGACCGGCCCCTCAAGCGCCACCAAGAGGACGCTGAGGGAATGACGCCCCCGGGAGCCTGGTGAGTCCTGGCTGCTCCACTTCCCATCCAGCTCCCTGCTGATGCACCTGGGAAAGCAGCGGAAAATGTTCCAAGTGCTTGGGCCCCTGTACCCACGTGGGAGACCCAGAAGAGGCTCCTGGCTTCAGCCTGGCCCAGCCCCTGCTGTTGTGGCCTTTTGGGGGGAGTGAACCAACAGATGGAAAATCACTTTGTCTCTCTCTTTCTCTGTCGGTCTCCCCCCTTCTCTATGTAACTCTGCCTATCAAATACATAACAAATTAAAATAAGATAAATGGAGACTCTGACACCTGTTCAGGGCCATAAGGATGCATGGCCCGGACTCAAGGGTCCTGACCCTGCCCGGACTTCGAGCCCTCTGGGGACAGGGCCTACTCTGGTTGTCTTCTGAGCTCAGCCGCCGGGGTCAGGGCCCAGAGAGGTGGCCTTAGAGACTCAGCAGGGCAGGGTGTGGCCCCACACTGGTCCCACCCTCTGACCACGGCAGAGACCAGGACCTCTGGCAGGGCTCAGCATCACTGACCACATCCGGCCAGAAGCAGATGCAGCCTGTGCCCCGGACCAAAGGGAGGACCTGGCCAGGCCGGAGGAGGCCAGCAGGAAGGAGAGGCCTGGTCTGGATTGGCGCTCGCTCTCCTGCCGGCTCTGCAACCTGCCGCCTGTTCCTTAAGCTCTGGGGTTCTCTTTCTTAAAGCGGCAGGGGCTGGGGAGGCTCAGGGACACAACGCATGTCAGGCTGACAGTGCGATTGGCTCCCTCTCGAGGCCCCTAGGGGATGCCCTGAGCTCAGGAGCAAGGCCTCAGACAGGGGGACATTCCTGTGGCTGCCCCCCACCCCCGAACCTGGTCAGCAAGGTCCAAGGGAGGCCTAGCTGGAAGGGCTGGGCAGAGCCTCTGCAGACCTGGGGACTGGAAGATGCTGCCCCCTTAGAAACACTCTATCTGCTCCACCTCGAAGGCCACCTGCTAGCGGGTGAGGCCCTGGTTGTCCCCTGGGACAGGACAGGAAATGGGCATAGGCATGGGGAGGCAGGGCCCGAGCAGCCTGGAGATGGAAAGGATGTGGGGGTGGGGGGAGCAGGTACAGAAGACAAGGCAGGGGCTCCCCACATTCATCTGCCTCCCCTCTGACCACAGTGGCCGTCCACAGCACCGTGCACCCGTCCCCACCCGCTGTCAGTCACGTGAGCTGTTTTCCCAGGCCTGGCCCTGCCAGCTGCCTCCTGCTGCCTCCACCCACAGAGCTGCTCGTGCGTGTCCTCAGCCCTCACTCTCGCTCAGCCGCGGCTGGGAGCTGACGTCCCCGGGCTGCGGCTAAGTCCTCCCTGAGGACGCCCTGAGCCCTGATCCTGGTCACACGCCGAGCCCCATTCGGTTGATGAGGAGCTCCAGGCTTAGGACGGGAGCCTCTTCAGGGTAGAAAAGGGATCAGAATGTCCTAGGCCCTCTCTTTCCTCACCCCCCCCCCCACAATCCATCCAGCACCAGGCGAGCGCTGTGGCCAGCAGTGGAGGAGGCGGCTCTCAGTGACCACCTCTGCTGATGCCCTGCAGTCAGTGGCCTTCTGCAGAGTTCAGATGAGATCATGGCTCAGTGGCTGGACAGGCCCAGTCTACAGTCCACAGCCAGAGTTAGGGCCAGAGGGAGGCCAAGGTCAGACTCTGTCCAGGACAAGGGTGGGGCTCAGTGTATGCCCAGCATAAGGGTACAGTGTGGGACCAGGATCAGGGCTCAGCGTGCGACCAGGGTCAGGGCTCAGTGTGGGACCAGGACCAGGGCTCAGTGTGGGACCAGGGTCAGGGCTCAGCGTGGGACCAGGGTCAGGGCTCAGTGTGGGACCAGGGTAAGGGCCCAGTGTGTGACCACGGTCAGAGTTCAGTGTGGGACCAGGGTCAGGGCTTAGTATGTGACCAGGGTCAGGGCCCAGTGTGTGACCAGGGTCAGAGTTCAGTGTGGGACCAGGGTCAGGGCTCGGTGTGGGACCAGGGTCAGTGCTCAGTGTGGGACCAGAATCAGGGCTCAGCTTGGGACCAGGGTCAGTGCTCAGTGTGGGACCAGGATCAGGGCTCAGCTTGGGACCAGGGTCAGGGCTCAGAGTGAGATCAGGGTCAGGGTTCAATGTGGGACCAGGATCAGGGCTCAGTGTGGACCAGAGTCAGGGCTCAGTGTGGGACCAGGACCAGGACTCAGTGTGGACCAGGGTCAGGGCTTGGTGTGGGACCAGGGTCAGGGCCCAGTGTGGGACCAGGGTCAGAGTTCAGTGTGGGACCAGGGTCAGGGCTCAGTGTGACCAGAGTCAGGGCTCAGTGTGGACCAGGGTCAGGGCTCAGTGTGGACCAGGGTCAGGACTCAGTGTGGACCAGGATCAGACTCAGTGTGTGACCAGGATCAGGGCTCAGCGTGGGACCAGGACCAGGGCTCAGTGTGGGACCAGGGTCAGGGCTCAGTGTGGGACCAGGACCAGGGCTCAGCTTGGGACCAGATCAGGGCTCAGTGTTGGACCAGGGTCAGGGCTCAGTGTCTGACCCTTGTGGTCTAGAGTCTACCTGGTTCTGTTACCGGAGAACGGCAGGCCTTTGTCACACAAACCTAAGCTCATATCTGACTTCCTACCTAACAGTTCTGGCTGCGGGTTTCCAGCCCTGGGTTGGGTTAGGGCAGTGCGGTCTTGTAGCTGAAGCTCAGATGCCCCCTCCACCTCCCACAGCCTCCTTGTTGCTGTGTACGGAACCAGCACCGACTTGGCAGCTCCGACACCAGCCGACCCTGTTCTGCCCGGGGGGCCACGAGTCCAGAGAGAGCGTCACCTGGGCCCGTGCTGCAGTGTCAGCCGGCGCTCCCGCTGGCGGCACCAGAAAAGCTGTGCCCACTCTTGCAGATTCCAAAGGCAACTGCGTTCCTGGCTCCCAGGGCCCCTTTCTCCACCCCCAGGCCAGCTGCTGGCCGGGATCGCCCTCCTTTTTGTCTTCTGATGACCTCTTGGCCCTTGGATTCTTTCCTGCCTTTCCCTTGGAGGACCCAACCAGAGAAGCACAATAATCTCCCCACCTCAGGATTTTTGCGTGGACAGCATGCCTTCTGCCACAGGCTCCGGGAATTAGGACTGTGTGCCTACAGGGAGGACCATGAGGCGGCTACACTCTTGTAGGTGCACAATAAAAAAGAGGCAGTCTCTCTGCTCACGGTACCGTAAGTCCTTCCAGCCTCAGCTTGGATGTCACCGGTCTGGGAACCTACCCCGCCCAGTTCCTCCAGCTCCTCCTGGATCAAATTCCTATCAGTGCTGATCTCTCCTTGGGGGTCTTGTCTCTCAGGGACGTCCCTGGATGGAGGGGGCAGCCACGCACGAGACGCCAGCTTCTTCAGAATTCTGGGTCCGGAATTAGGCAGTGACAATGACAAGGGGCGGAAGAGGCAGCCTCCACACAAAGGAGAGGCAGGGGTTAAGCCCAGGACCCAGACAGCGAGCGAGCAGAGAACAAGTCCTGCTGGAACAGGAGCAGGAAATGTCCTAGGTCCCCTACGTCCCCTCACCTGGGACAGGTGTGGTCCCAGAACCAGAAGCGCGCCTCCCCAGTGCAGCACATGGAGGAAGCCGTGAGTGCGAAGGTGACAGCCGGCCCTGCACGGGCCACCTCGGCTGACCGGCGAGAACCCAGGAGTCTCAGGCTGGGAAACCTGCCCTGCCCACGGCCAGCAGTGGTTGACCACATAGAAGCAGAGAGAAGAGGGGTCCCTGGAGGCGGGAGGGGGAGGGAGGAGTGAGAGGTGGGTGATGGGCACCTTCAGGTGGGTGATGGGCAGTTCGAGGGGGCGGGTTTCCAGTGCCACTGGCGCGGTGCGGGACGCACAGTCCACAACAGAGCAACTAGACAGTGGCGCCGATAGCCTGGCCATGACCACACATACCACGTCCCCTGGCCAAGCCCCGCCCTCCCTGGCCCTCGGTGTCTTCCATCTATACACTCGGGACAGCAGAATCCGGGCTGACGGCCTAGGGAGAGAAAGCAAGCCGCAGGAGCAGCAGAGAGAGGGGAGCAAGGTCCCACCGAGCAGCGGGAGAGGCAGAGCCTGGATCTGGGCAGGAGAGGCTGAGGCCAGGCGGCCGGGGGTGGAGGAGGGGACGGCTGGGAAGCCCGAGGGGCCACTAATGAGGTCCCAGCAGACAGGCCGGTTGTGAGCGCGCAGCTGTCCCTCCTCCATCCCTGACACTCAGCACACTTCCAATTAATAATTAAAGAGCTTCCTGTCGGCTTGCAGCCTGGCGGTAATTAGAGCAGCTCTGGGCTTCAGGTGATGGCCGTGAACACAGCTCTCTCGTTAGAAGGAGACCTTCCTGGAGCCAGCAGGGCGAGGTCGAGCCCTCCTCCCGGCGTCTGTCTGCAGGCCGGGAGCAGACAGGCCAGGAGCAGGCAGGCCGGGAGCAGGCAGGCTGGGAGCAGGCAGGCCGGGAGCAGGCAGGCCGGGAGCAGGCAGGCTGGGCTTTCCCTCTGGCCTGGGGAGAGGCAGGGGCATGGGGAGGAACCATGATTCCCCCACCTGTGCCTGGAGGGCACTGCCCAGGTGCCACCAGAGCTGCAGACAAAACAGCAGCTCAGGGATTCAAGCAAGATGAGGGCAGGAAGGGGCTGCTGTGAGTTTAAAAGCCAGACAGACCAAGGGGTCCAGTGCATCTCTCTGGGGACCCCGCACCCTGTGCCATGGGACCCTCCTGGGCCCGCCGCACCCGGAGTGCTCAGCTCATTAACCGAGGGCCCTGAGCTCCCATCCTGGGGCTGCAGCCCGCCCTTAGGGGCTTGACTGGGTACCTATTAGGAGGAAATCGCTGGAGTTTGCCTTCATACATATTTTAAAGGTGTTTACTAGGAAAATCACAGGAGCTGAGTGGAGGTTGGTGAGGTTGGTAGGGGAGCTGCCCAGGGGGACTCGGCTGCCGCCAGAGAGACCCGACTCCCTCGGAGGGCTGCCGGGAGGGAAGCCCCCTGTGTCCCTGCCCCACCACAAGCGAGCAGCTTCTCAGGCGCTGTGCCCTCATCCTCACGCTGAACCCTAGAGGGACACCGGCCGGCTTCAAAGAGCTCGCGGCGGCTCACTAGGCTAATCCTCCGCCTGCGGCGCCAGCACACTGGGTTCTAGTCCCGGTTAGGGCGCCGGATTCTGTCCCGGTTGCTCCCCTTCCAGGCCAGCTCTCTGCTGTGGCCCAGGAAGGCAGTGGAGGATGGCCCAAGTGCTTGGGCCCTGCACCCGCATGGGAGACCAGGAGAAGCACCTGGCTCCTGGCTTCAGATCGGCGCAGTACCAGCCGTAGTGGCCATTTGTGGGGTGAACCAACGGAAGGAAGATCTTTCTCTCTGTCTCTCTCTCACTGTCCACCTCTGCCTGTAAAAAAAACCCAAAAAACAAAAGAACTTTCTCTCTCTCTCTGTAATTCTTTCAAAATAATAATAATTAAAAAAAAGTTTGTGGAAAATAAGTGTATGTGGGGAGGTGACCAGATTTTAAAACGCACTCCCAGTCTTGCCATAGGCAGCACTCCCTGGGAACTTTTGGAAGGCTCTCTCACAACCGCAGTCCTGGGGTCCAACCCTGGGCTGGCAGGGGCAGGCTGCCCCGCCCTCCTCAGAGCTTGGCTGCTGGCCGCTGGAGCGCTGATGGGGAGGGCCCCTGCTGGGCAGCCACCCCGCCCTCCTCTCTCCCTCATCTCCTGCCACATCCATGCAGAGCCACAGGCATCAGGCTGTGCAGCTGAGGCAGAGCAGGTGCACGGGGCCAGAAAGCTCCCCCAGGAGCCCCTCAGTGCAGGCACACCACAGAGTGCCGAGAGAACCCGGCTGGGCCTGGGCAAGAACGGTGTTGCACCTGCTGAGCCCGAGCCTTGGGAAGCCGCCGGTGCAGGAGGTAAGGCACCACTCTGACAAGCTCCCAAGCAGAGAGCCTTTTTCTCCTCCCCAGGCCAAAGCCAGCAAGTCAATTAGACCCGGGAAGCAGAATCGACCAGCGAGGGATTACACCCACCTGCAGTGCTGCGGCCGGGGGCCCAGCTGCTTCCCCGGCGCGCCGGGGCACCTTGCACTGCGTCCTCCCTACTCCATCGCCAGCTTCTCCTCCCCCTGCCCACAGGTACCCCGTCACTGGGCTCAGAGCCAGCCCACTGCCACCTTCTCAGACCCATACACTCCCACCGGCAGTGGTGGCCCTGGGAAGGCTGGGTCCTAGGAGCGATCCCTGTCCCTTCCCACCGACCAGGGAAGGGGGCACTGCTGGAGACCCCACTTCACAGATGCAGCCTGCAAGGACAAGGAGGTGGGGGCACCGGGCTCACTCCCTGGGGTGGGGGTTGGGCCAACAGCTTAGAGCGCCTTCTCTGGTTAAGAAAAAAAAAAAGACTTGTAATTACCATATCAATTGTTTCTGGGTAAATAGGGGCCTCTAAAAGATTTTAAAATAGATTATTCTTTCAAATAGGCTGAGCACCCTTGGGCAGCCTCATTTGCATTATTCATTTTCTGGGAAATCCTTTCTTCATGGGTAGTGTGGCTGTGGGGGGGGAGAGGGTGACTGTGCCAGGGAGGAGGAGGGGTGCTCCCGCGTGGACTGCAAAGTGCAGGGCTGTGGGGGGGGGGCGTGTGGGTTCAGAGCCCCCCCCCGGGGGGGGACTGAGGAACACGAGCGACTGCCCCTCCCCCAGTCATCTCTGTCCCCTTCCCGCCCCGTACCTCCCCCCACTCCCTCGACCCCCACTCCCTCGACCCCCACGGCAGAGGCCTCCACTGGGGAGCTCTGGCTGCTAGCACACCCTCTGCGGGCTGGCCTGGATCCTCTGGCCGCAGTGGACAGGAGAGCAACAGGAATAGACTCGCAGACACGCTGGGGGGTGCGGTGGGGGATGCACACCCTGGCCATGCGCAGCACAGAAGTGCGTCCACCCATGGACGGATGGACAGCGAGTTCCATGGATGCATAGCAAACACAGCAAAACCTCCACTCAGGGTGGGCGGGCTGTGCCGGCCAGCGCGGCGGGGGCCCTCTGCGGGGAACAAGGAAGCCAGAGGAGCAGGCAGAGAGCAGGACCCTGGGGTGGCCAGCACGGCGGGGACCCTCTGCGGGGAACAAGGAAGCCAGAGGAGCAGGCAGAGAGCAGGACCCTGGGGTGCTGGGCTGGAACGATGGGAGTGGGAGGCTGGATCTGGGTGGGTGACGTTTGTTTGTTTTTTTAGGTACAAATAAGATGAACTTAGAATGAAGGAGAAATCCCATCTCACAATTTAAATTCTTCAATGAGAGGTGCAGCGTAGTGGGTAAAGTTGGCGCCTACCACGATGCCACGGGCACCCCATGTGGGCTGTGGTTCAAGCCCCAGCTGCTCCACTTCCAACCCAGCTCCCTGCTAATGCGCCTGCAAAAGCATCAGAAGATGCCCAAGTGCTTGGGCTCCTGCCACCCTCAGAGACCTGGGTGGAGTTCGGGGTTCCTGGCTTGGGCCTGGCCTGGCCTGGCTGTTGCGGCTGTCTGGGAGAGATCCAGCAAGTGGAAGATCTCTCTCTCCTCTTCCCCCTGGTTGCTGTGTCTTTCAAGTAAATAAATATTTTTTGAGAATCTTTTTATTAACATGCAACACTTGCACAGCCTGATGTGTACAATGCAGCATTTCAATACATGCACAGAGCGTAAACCGATCCAACCAGGCAGCTGGCCAACTGCTCACCAGGCTGCACCCTATTCAGGCTGGAAACCGAGGGGAGCCCAGGCAGGGGAGGGGGCTCCTGGCGTGCAGGCGGCTGGGGGGTGAGTTTTGAAACTGAGGAGGGGCTGCGGTCAGAGGTCTTCGGGGGAGATGCCAGGCTCTGGTCACTACAGGCCCGCTGGGTGGTAAGCACCCCAGGACCCTCTGTGGCGGAAGTGTCTGAGGTGGGGGCAAGGACAGGCGGGAAGGCTGCTTCGCTGAGCCTGGGGCTCAGGCACAGACTGACAGCACCAGGGAGCAGGACAGATGGCTGCCCCGCGGCTGCCCTCCCTCCCCCGCCCGCGGGCCAGGAACAAGGAAGGAGCGGACCCAGCCACATGACTGTGCATCTGGAGCCGCGATCGAGGTGCGGGGGTGGGAGGGGAGGGGCACGCCGAAGGAGGGAGGTCCCCTTCCCCGGACTGAGCTCAGAGGGGCTGAGCCTTGGAGGGGTCCTGCCCTCTCCAGCGGCCGCACATCCCAGGGAGCAGGGGAGCCTGCCTCGCTCCCGCGTTCTCCATACTCTGCTCCGTTAGAAAGCACCAACCCTTCTGTCTGACCATGTGGTCTCTGAGGACGGGCCCCACTCAGGGCTGGTCCCCTGCATCCTACTTTGCATTCATTTGCAAGCCAGGCTGGAGCCCCTGGGACCCGCAGATCAAATATTGAACAACAATCTCAACCAAGCGCATCCCAGTGGCTCAGAGGGGGAGTGTGGCACCAGCAGCCCTGGAAACCCCAGGAGTGACTTCAGAGAAGCAGGGGGCTCCCTGGGGCTGGGGCTGTATCCTGAGGAGCACAGTGGCCAGGGGGGAGGAGGTGAGAGGCAGCCAAGGCCATGCAGGAGACCGATGGGGTGGATGACCGCCCTGCCTCGCACATCCACTCACTCAGGTGTTCTGGGTGTGCACGCTCAGACCTCAGCACTGCACCCTCACCCCCCAGCAAGAGGCAGGTGCACCCACCCAGGGACGGGGCTCCCAGACACGCAAAGACAGCTCCTGGGAACTGAGGAGGCGGTGGACAGAGGCAGATGTATGAGGGGCAGGGAGTGGTGACCACAGACCCTGTCCACTGCAGAGCTGGGGCTCCAGCCTCGTGAATGGGCTGTGGCTGCTAAGCACGGGTTCTGCCCTTGTCTGGACTCAGCATTGCGGGGGGGCTCCGTATTCTTTCTTTCCTGGCTTCTTACTGCTACAAGGCCTGGCCACAAAGCAGCCGGAGTCACTGGCAACTCCACTAATGTTTAAAATGCTCCCCAAGCTTAGAGGATGCACAGGGCTGCATCGTTGTATCCACGCTGCAGAAGTGGCAAAAGGCATTAGTACCGTGAGATCCTCCCTCCCTCCCTCCCGACCACTGACAAAACCCAGGGCAGGGCCGGATACAAAATAGCAGGCACTGGAAGTTCAAGAACAAGCAAAACTAAGCCAGGTGCGCGGGGCGCTCTTGCCTGGAAGCGGCAGTGGTGGAACTTCTCAGGGCCCCAGAGCTGCTCCGGCTTCTCCGGGCAGTGGTTCCAGCGGGAGATATTTGTGTAAAAGCCGCGCGGAGGCCTGGCATGTCTTCCACCCCGCAGTGGGGGAGGTAAGTGCTTCGCACAGCAGATCAGATGGCAGCAGGGCTGCCCTCGTCTCATACAGGCGTCAAGTGGGTTCTGCTTCTGATTCCAGCCCCCTGCTGATGGGCACCCTGGGAGGCAGCAGGCGATGGTTCAAACAGTTGGGTCCCTGCCACCCACGCAGGAGACCTGGGTTGAGTTCCTGGCTCCCAGCTTCTTCCTGCCCAGTCCTGGCCATTGCAGGCGCTTGGGGAGTGAAGCAGAGGATGGGAGTGCCCTCTCTCTGTCCAATAAATGATTTTAAAAGGAGGAGTAACGAGTATAGTGTGCTATATCAAACCCCAAACCCTCCAAATAATTGACCTTAATAAAAACAAACCCAGAGGTGTGTTACACAGCAATACCCAGAGGAGAAGGGGAAGTTGGTAAAGAATGCAGCGCTTACCTGCGAGGTCAGGTTTGGAAACAGAGGAGGCTGCGGGGGGAGCCTGGCGGGACAGCGCACCCCCAGTGACGCCGCCCCACAGCGGGCAGCGTGGAGGGGAGCAGGCACCACATACAGCTCTGCCCTGGCTGCTGCCCTGCCTACCCCGCCCCCACCTCTGGCTGCAGCTTTTTTGGGAGCCCCTGTGGGTGGAGCCAGGGATCCTGGTTCCTCAGGGCAGACTCGGCCCAGCTGAGGTCTTGGCCTTTGCCATGTTGTCAGGATCTCTGCTCAGCCCCCTCCCCCGCCCCCCCAGCTGCCTCTGGGCGGAGCCAGGTGAGGTGCCTCCTGGGCAGCAGACCCCATGAAAGGCAGGGCTCACGGCCGCAAGGGGGAGCAGGACGGTCCAGACAAGCAAGAAGAGGTAGGGGTGGCTCAGGGTCCCTCCTCCCCGTCTCTCCTCTCTGACTGGTCCTGGCGCATCCCCATGGCCCTGGCTCTGAATGAACCCTGGCTCTGTCCCCTCGCCCCTATGAATGGAACACCTGCCGGCTGCAGCTTGTCACACTGGAGAGTTTATTTCTCCATTAAAATGCAGGAGTTGGACCTTTGCCCGGGAAAGCAGCTAAAAATACTGTCCTGCAGGGCACTTGTCACCAGGAGACTTCGTGGCCACTGTCCTCACTCATCTGTCCCCAGGCGAGTCGCACACGTGCTGGCCCCTCCCAGCAAGCACTGGTTAGCAGGCCTGGCTTACAGCGGGCAAACTGAGGTGCGGACAGCTCCCTCAGCGCTGCTGTCATCAACCTACACGTGTTGGGAGCAGCAGTGGGCGGCCCCGACTCCAAGGAGGGGAAGAATCCTTGACAGGAGCCCTGCGCTTACGTCTGCAGTGTCTTCCTACCCACGCCTCGTCCGAGTCTCGCAACAAATCCTTCAGACGGAGAACTGACAGCCGTCTCCACCTCACGGTGGGAAGGAACCCGGCGAGGGGAAGCGAGGTGCTCAGGTCACACAGGGAGCTAAGGGGCCACAGCACACCTACATCAGAACAAGCCTTCGATCCAAAACCTGCCCGGAGCGGCGACCGGGGGACTGGAGCAAGGGGGAGTGACCTCACCCGACAGCCATCACTGTGACAGGTGCTCCATTTGTCACACACCCTGCAAGCTTTTCAGGCCAGGACTGGTCACCCCACTTAACAGACGGGGAAACGGGGTGCAGAGGTGTGAAGACGGCACAAGTTGGGAACGGAGCTGGGATCAAACGTGAAGGGTCCCGGGGTTGGCACCGAGGCTGAGACGCCGCCCTGGGGGCCCAGGTCCCATCTCAGTGCCTGGGTTCCACTCCCAGTTCCCGACCCCAGCTCCCTGCTGACGCACACCCTGGGAGGCAGCGGTGACGGCCCAGGTGCCTGCCGCCCACGTGGGAGACCTGGGTTGAGTGCCAGGCTCCGAGCTGCTGCGGGAATTCAGGGAGTGAAGCCGTGGATGGAAGATCTCTGTCTCTGTTTCTCTCGCTGTCTCCACCTTTCAAACATATTTTTAAAAACTTTAAGTGTCCTGGCCCCTGGCCCAGAACCTGAGGGGCTCCGGGATGAGTGGCCGGCCCAGGGTGGCGACTCGGTCACCGGGACAAAAGAGTAGTGAGCTCAGCCACTCCACAGCCCCGAACCCGCTTCTCCTCCCAGATTCACCTCCCTTCGAAGTGGAAGGTGCTTAAAACTGCGGACCCATTTTCCACACAAGAAAACAAAGGCCCGGAGGAGGTAAGGGCCTTGCTCAGGGTCACAGGACGGAAACTCGATCCTGAGCCTGGTGCCCACTCCGCAGGGTCAGCCAAGGACAGCAGAACTCTCTTCCTGGCGTCAGTGTCTTCCTGGGCCTCAGTGTCCCCATCTGTGAAATGGGTACACTAGCAAAGGCTCTAAACAAGCATCGGGGTCGAGTATTCTGAGGCAAACAAACTTGCAGCAGCGGGCAGTGCCCCAGGCGTCTCCCCTCCGCTTGCAGTGTCCAGCACGGAGCACTGCCCACCACGTGCTGCTCCAAACACCGCACAGAGGGGCAGCTTCGTACAAAGGCATTTATTTTTCCCCAAAATCCTCCCCCCTCCCCGGTTTACAAAAGTCCTGAGTCCCACACTTAAATAAGAAGCCCTCCCGTCTCCATCCTTGGGGTAGGGGTGCCATGGGCCCAGCAGCTCTTGCTGGCAGGGCTGGGGGCTGGCCGAGACAGCGGGAGGCGGCTTCCCGGCCCCAGAGTAGCACCACGGGGACCCCTCTTGGCTCTGCCCCATCTCAGGCTGTGGCCAGCGAGGACAGGCCCCACGCTCGGCTGTGCGAGGTTGGCAGGGCCCTGGCTGCCGGCTCAGCCCGCGTCCCCCTACTCCTGCGTTTTGCTCCCATCCCAAGCTCCGGGGAGAGATTAGGGGACGAGATGGGGGTGAGGTATCCAGGCAGCTGGGGGCAGAGGCAGAGCTGCCCCCAGGAAACCACAGACCCCGCTTCCAAGTGGGGGGTGGGCAGCAGGGGTGGGGTGGGGGACTGGTCTTCTCACCGGGGTCCCCAGTACCTAGCCGGGTGCCGACACCCCTGTCACCCTGTGAACAGTGACCGAACGGATGGCAAACAAAAGCCGCAGACGGGGAGAACCAGATCCCAGACCCAGTGTGACCAGCACAGGCTGCCCCGGGGCAGGGGCGGGCAGCGGGGAGGGCACTGTGGCGATGACCGCGGGGGCGCCCACACGTGTTCCTGCACGTGGCTGTGGGCCCGCCCCCGTGTGTGGGGCCGGGGTCAGAGCGGGGAAGGCAAGGCTGCAGGCAGGAGGCAGCCCCCAGACCCGAGGAGATGCGGGGCCGCTGTGGTGGGGTGAGGAGGTGAGAAGCAAGGCAGGGGGTGAGTATGAGGAGGAAGGAGGCGGGGCCGGCTCGGAACACCTGTCTTTTGGATTAAAAAAATAAAAAAGGCAGCCAGGTGGTCAGAAATAAGGTGGTGCGGTCTGGGCCCTGTGTCCCTAAGAAGTAAGGCAGCGGGATGGCGCCGGGATGGTGTCGAGGAGCGGTAAGGCAGCAGGACGACGCGGGCACCGTGTCACTCACAGGAGGCACAGACCTGGCCCCGCAGGCCCGCGTCCCCGGGAGAGGGCCCGCCCGGGGCCGGGGGCAGCCGCTCCCGGGGCTCCGGGGTCAGGCGATTTCCTCTGCACTCGCCGTGCCGAGAAGAGAAGGAGAGAGAAGCGTTAGCTGTCCAGCTGCCGGAAGTTCCGCTCCCTGCACACTTCTGGGGGCCGCGTGGGCAGGACGGACCGCAGCAGTCCCACAGAAGCCCTGGGCTGACCCGGGCTCTCGCAGCCCAGACCTGGGTACCGGAGGCAGGCACCGGGCATCGGGCAGGCCACGGAGCCTATACTCCCTGCACCCCTCCCCCTACAGCCTCCCTCTGCTGGGCCCCCTGCCCGGGTAAGTCTCCCCTCCACTTCCCATCTCCCTGCTGGCCTGCTCTTCAGGGGACGCCCTGCCCCTCCAAGTTAGTTCTTGGGCTCTGCTGTCCCCGTACAACTCGTGGCCGCTGACCCTGGGGTCGTCCAGTGTGGCCAGGGGCTGGGGGCCAGGCTGCCTCACTGGGCAGCAGGGACAGGACGGCCACTGCTTTGCCCTCGGGGCACGGAGAATGCCACCTGCCCGCTTGGTTCTGAACTACAGGCTGGGGAAGCCTTCTCTCCCGCGTTTCCCGAAGCTACTGTGGATGAGGTCACAACACAGAGCCCCCTGGCTGCAGGCGCCAAGGACCAGGGACACGGCCACTCCCCCTGAAAGCTGCATCTCCATCCCCCTGCACCCACTGGAGTTCGGGGTCCTGGGGCTCCCTCTCTCCCCTCCTGGCCCAGCAGGGCGCTGGGGGCCCAGAGCACAGCTTGGATCTGGAGCCAGAAGCTGTGCCCACAAGGCCGAGCGCAGGCGGGGGTACCCGGCTGCAGGACTCGGGGTTTCGGGGTGCTGCCGGCCCTGGGTGTGGCTCGCTGGGACCTGGTTCCCCGCCTGCTGCCGGCTCACGGGGTCTCCTGGGAGGGAGCCTCAGGTCATGGGGGAAGGTGATGACCCCCGCCCCCCCCAGGCGCACGCATCCCGGGCCCGCGTGGCTTTACCTTCTTTGCTCTCAGAGTGCTTCAGAGGCCGCAGGGCTGCCAAGAGAAAAGCCAGGAGGGCCTGGTGAGGGAGGGAGTGCGGGGCAGAGGGAGGGGCATCGCAGGGCGGGAGAGGCCCCAGGCTGCTCCCCAAGGCCCCGTCCTGAGTCCCAGCTTCCCAGGGGTTTAGCGCTCCTCTCTCTGAGCCTCAGTGCCCTCTGTCCACTGATGGGGACAGTGGCTCAGTGAGCTGGAGATGAGCTCGCGTCCTGAGCCCATTCTGCGTACCTCGGCAGGTGCAGGCGCCCTGAGCCCACTACACACGCCTCGGCACGCGCACGTGCAGGTGCCCTGAGCCCACTACACGCGCCTCGGCACGCGCACGCACCCTGAGCCCACTACACGCGTCTCGGCACGCGCACGCGCCCTGAACCCACTACACTCGCCTCCAGACGCGCATGCGCCCTGAACCCACTCTACATACGTCGACAGGTGCAGGTGCCCTGAGCCCACTACACGCGCCTCGGCACGCGCACGCGCCCTGAGCCCACTACGCTCGCCTCCAGACGCGCACGCGCCCTGAACCCACTCTACATACCTCGGAAGGTGCAGGTGCCCTGAGCCCACTACGCTCGCCTCGGTGTGGGGAGGAGCTACAAGCACATTAGCAGGCTGGCCCAGGTGGGCTCAAGACTGACCAAACCTCCAGTGCCCCTCTTCCTCCTCCCTCCCTTCTGCCAACTTCATCTGCCTCTGAGCAGCAAAAAATGAGGCCGGATCCCAAGGCTGTCTCCACGCCTGCCACCAGCACCGACCGCGGGCAGAGAATTAATTGGCGTAATAACAGCAGTCCCAGGTGTCAGTTGCCTGCCTGCCTGCCTTCTGCAGGGGTGGGGAGGGAACTGGTGTCAACCGGAACGTGCCTCTCCCAGCCTGGGTGTCTCTGGAAGGGACCCCCGCGCTGCGTCCCAGGTCTGCAGTGGCCCCTTCCCGTGGCTTTACCGATGGTACATGCAGCCCAGAGCCGCCGAGCCTCTCGCAGGAGCTGGGCTACCCCGGGCTGTTTGCTGATACACGCAGTTCCCGGCTCCCGAAGGCACGGCTCAGGACTTTGCCACTTTAGATGGTGGGACAGTGAGAGGCGGTGGCAGAAGCCATACTCCAGGATCAGGCACTGTGCCAAACAGTCCTCTCCCATGGAGGCTGGGCAGTGGCAACGAGGGCAGCTCTCAGGCAGCCCCCACGGCTGCAAGAGGAACCCGGCAGCGTGTTACTGAGCCAGGGAGTTGGTGCTTTGTTGATGCAGTGTTCCTGGCTTGGGTCAGTGTGCCGGGTGCAACCATGAGGGAGCATCCCAGAGACAGGGCTCCACTCCAGCTCCAGGTCCGGGACTGGGGTCTTTCTGCACAGTATCTCATTTAACTGAACCCAAGCAACCCGGGAACCTGTTGTGACGCCCATTCTGTGGATGAGAAAACTGAGGGCCAGTCAGTGTCTCTGAGCAGGAACTGAAACTCCCCTGTCTGCTGAGCCCCTGTGCCCATCCCCAGCAGGCACAGGGCGGGGTCAGTCAGGGGGACTTGGCCCCGGCAGACAGGGGCAGGCCAGGGGCAGGCCGGCAGGACAAAGGAAGCAGCACCTGGCAGGGACTCGGGGGCGGCACCTTGGGGCTTGACCTGAGCCAATTGCTGATCCCCAGGCTTGGGCAGCCTCAGGCCGGGCCACACCTCCGCCACACCTGGAGCAGAGCCAGTCCCTCCAGGCCCGGCAGGCCCCCGGGGCGTGAGCTCCACGCTCAGACTCACCGGTCTTGGAGCCATCTCCATCTCCATCCTGATCCTCTGCCCCTGGAAGGCAAGGCCACAGGTGAGCGAAACGCTTCCCGGCCCCTTCTCAGCCCCCCCCTGCTCTTCCAGGGCCCGCCTGCGCTCCGAGGGTGGGACCCGGGGGAGAGTGTGTGGCCAGGGCAGAGCAGAGCCGAGGGTGGGACCTGGGGGAGAGTGTGTGGCCAGGGCAGAGCAGAGCCGCGCCTGCGTGAGGACGAGAGCGCACCCCGCCTGCAGCCCCCTACTCACTGCCCGTCCCATCACCGGCACCCTCCCTCTCACACCCACCCTTCCGGCTCGCTCTCCAGCCCACCCAACTGCCCGCTGGCCAGGTGTGGCTGGCGGCTCTTAGTGGTCCCCAGTGACATGGGTGCTCACGCCCAGTGGGGTGGGATGGCCTTTCAGAGGGGGTGGGGCCACAAGGGCTCCACGTGGAGCGGAGCCTGGCGCTGCCCGTGGTCTGGCTCAGCCACTCACCTCCTGCCACGAGAGGACCATGAGGCATGAAGCCCCTCCTGCAGGGGCCTGCACACGCACGCACACCTGCACACGCACACCCACACACCCACACCCGCACACCGGCACACACACACCCCTGCACACCTGCACACACAATCCCACACCCCCACACGCACACCTGCACACACAATCCCACACACCCACACGCACACCTGCACACACAATCCTACACACCCACACCGGCACCCGCACACACACTCACACACCTGTACACACACTCACACACACACACCTGCACACCTGCACACACAATCCCACACACCCACACCCACACACCGGCACACACACACACCTGCACACACAATCCCACACACCCACACCTGCACCCGCACACTCGTACACGCACACACATTCCAACACACCCCCACACACACCTGCACACACACTCACACACCACACACACCCACACGCACACCTGCACGTGCACACACTCCTACACCCCTGCACACCTGCACACACAACCCCACACACCCACACGCACACGCACACACACATTCCAACACACCTGCACACACACTCACACACACACACACCTGCACACACAACCCCACACACCCACACGCACACCTGCACCCGCACACCTGTACCCGCACACTCACACGTTCCAACACACCCACACACACACCTGCACACGCATACACCCCCACACCCGCATACCTGCACATGCACATGTACATACACCCGCACACTCGCACACACACCCACACACACATTCCCACCCGCACACCTGCACACACACACCCGCATACTGCACATGCACACGCACACACACCTGCACACGCACACGCTCCTACACCCCTGCACACCCACTGCCTCTCGCACTCACCGGCATTCTCCTCCTCGCAGCTCTGCTTGATCTTCCTCCAACATACAAAGGCCAGCGCCACCAGCAGTACCACGAGGCAGACAGACAGCCCCACGGTCACCCACAGGGCCTCGGGGGGAAATGCCACGGCCTGCCCTGGGAGGGGTGCAGAGAAGACAGCCATGAACTTCAGCCTCCACTGGCCCCACCCCCAGTGCACCACTGGCCCCACCCCCAGTGCACCACTGGTCCCACCCCAGCAGAGCTCCACCCCTGGCACCCCACTGGCCCCACCCCCAGGACACAATTGGCCCCTCCCCCAGCATATCACCAGCCCCACCCAAGTGTCCTCCCCTACCTTCCCATATGCCCCGCCCCCAATCCTCGGCCTCAGCCTGCCAGCCTTCCTGGGGGTGGCACAGGGCCTCTATCACCTGCCCACCACCTGCCCTTCTAGTTTCACTACAGGAACCCCTGGCCCAGCCACACAGAGCCCCGAGCTCCACACAGGCTCCCTCCAGCCTCCGTGGCCGGCTGGCCATCCCCTCTCCCACGCTCTCCACCCCGCCCGGGACTCCCCGCCTCCTGCGGCCAGCAGCCAGGAAGCCACAGCCCACGAGCCGCTCCCAGTTGCTGAACTGTAGAGTATCTCCGTGAGAAATAGCGGCAGCCACGGAAGAGGAGGAGGAGGAGGAGGAGGAGGAGGAAGAGAAGCCACAGAGGTGGCGCATCACCCGCTAAGCCTTTGCCCCGGCCCTGCAGGGAAGGGAGGGAGGATTGTGGGGAGCATGGCCGAGCCCTCAGGGGACATCCATGGGCAACACTGAGCCGCCTGCTCTCAGCTAAAGTCAACAGCAGGGAGTGCAGGGGCCCAGGCGTGGGCCAGCGCCGGCTCTGTCCCCCTAACCCTCCTCCCAGAGTGCCCAGGGCAGCAGCACTGCCGTCCACCCCGGGCTGCAGGGGCCCTGGCACAGGTGCACGTGGGGAGCGATGTGCTGGGCACCACGGGCAAAGCTGCTGCTCTGTGCTCTGGAGGGGCCAAGGACTCCCGCGAGCAGAGGAAGGGGGTGGCCAGGAGGCTCGGCAGGTGCAGCCCACAGAAACCAGCCCAGGAAATCCAGGCGGGATTTTCCTGCAGGCAGCGGGGGAGGGACAGAGCTACAGAAACACTCCCTTGGGGGGGAGGCGTCTCTCTCTGCGTGTCCCCCCCCCCCCCCCCGGCTGGTGTTCTTGTGCTGGGACTTGGACCAGACTTGCTGTCACTCTCCCAGGAGGAGAGGACAGAGCTGGGACTCCGACCCACACCTCCAGGTCACAGGTCCAGCGTCTGCCCCCTAAAGGGCCCCTCCCAGGAGACTCCGCCACCTCCATGGGAAGAGGGAGGGACCCGGTGGCTGGACGCAACCTCTGCATCCCGCAGGTTTAACCAGGAGCAAAGCTGCCTGGAGCAAAATGCAGGCCAAGGGCTCCAAAGTAGGCCAGCCCTGCTGCAGCCAAGCCGGGAGGCTGGCTGGCGGGCAGCAGAGGAAGTAGGCCGAGAGGCCAGAGCCAGATTCTGATCCCGGCTCACGTGCTCACCGCGGGGTGCTGAGCCAGGTCCCCAGGCCCCCGAGGAGGAGCGCAGACAGGCCAAGAACGCAACATGCAGGCAGCTGCATTTCTCATTTATCCAATTTCCCAGCAGGTGCGCGAGTGCCAGAGATTCAGCACAGGGTGGGGGCGGTCGATTTGCAGCCTCAGGAGGGTGCCCTCTGCTCTCACGACCTCATCCGCGAAATGTGCTGAGCACCACTGGCCTCAACGCAGCTGCCTTAAATGTCAGCCACTAGACTGCAAAAGAGGGGCCAGCGCTGTGGCACTGGATCGAGTCCCGGCGGCCCCACTTCCCATCCAGCTCTGGGCCAATGCGCCTGGGAAAGCAGCAGAGGGTGGCCCAAGTGCTTGGGCCCCTGCACCCCCGCGGGAGACCTGGATGGAGTTCCACGCTCCTGGTGAACCCACAGATGGAAGATCTCTCCTACTAAGTCTGCCTTTCAATAAATAAATGCATCTTTATAAAAAAAAAGTTTGCAATAAAGGATTCCCTCTTTGTGAACGCTCCTCCTGTACAATCACGTTTACACTTGGAAGGCCTGATGCACAGCTTGCTCATCTCCCACCTGCCCAGGTGGGACCACTCCCACCACCCCCGCCATGAAAGCCGCACATTCCCCTGCCCACCTGCTGTCTGACACACCTTGCTTTTTCCTGTGAGCATGCCAGATCGCATGCTGCTCTCTGCAAGAAAAAGGACACCCAAGAGCCCAGGGCAGAGACTCCCCCGCCCCCCCAGACAGCACAAACCAAGGGGTCCCTGGTGGGGGGGGGCAAGATGGGCTCAGTCTTGGGGGAGGATGGGTAGAGGAATTCAGCCCTGCCAGGAAGCTCCAGAAGGGGGAGGAGGGAGGCTGAATGGTTAGCGGGCAAGCCTGGCAGAGCTGGCTCTAAGCTCCTCAGACGCCAAGGTCACGTCAGGGCCAGGGCACTCGGAGGCAGAAGAGGGACTGTGCAGACGCTGGGGGCCGGGTGGGGATGGCAGGTGACGTCATGGGAAGAGGACAGGGAGCCAGCCAGCCAGCCAGAACCTGCCTGCAAAGCTCGGATGGCCCAAAGGGGTGGGCTGGCCAGCCGGTCAGAGCACAAGGCCTGGGCCTCTGAGAGCCAATCGCAGATACAGACCGCCTGAATGTGGGCCAGAGGCCACTTCACAGCCTCCCCCGACCGCTGCCCCCTGGCCCTGCCCCAGCCAGGCACAAGCGCTGCCCACCTAGGCTAGGACCTGGAACCAGAACCGGATATAGCCAAAAGGGCGAAGCTATTGAGTGTCTGACCACATGGGGGCAGCAGAGACAGCTCCCGGCCAACCCCACTGTTCCCAGTACTAGTCCCCTAGGGAGCAGATGTTGATCCTGGAGGGGAGGCGACCTGGGGAGGCCCCGCTGCCTGGGTGTGTGTGTGTGTGTGTAATCTGCCTCTGTGTGTGTGTGTGTGTGTGTCCAGAATCATAGGATGCCAGTGAATTCAGCAGCCTGGTGGGGTGTGTGTGTGTGCCTGGGTGTGTGTGTCCCTGGTATGTGTATGTGTGTGTGTGTGTGTGTGTCGACCTGGGAAGGCCCAGCTGCCTGGGGTGGGTGTATGTGTGTGCGTGTGTATGTGTCCCGGCTGCATGTGTGTGAGGGGGGCCAGCTGTGTGTGCATGTGTGTGTGCCCAGAACCAGAGGGTGGCCGTGAATTCAGCAGCCTGGTGGTGTGCGTGTGTGTGTGTATGTGTGTGTGCCGGGGTGTGCGTGTGTGTGCCCAGAACCAGAGGGTGCCCGTGAATTCAGCAGCCTGGTGGTGTGCGTGTGTGTATGTGTGTGTGCCAGGGTGTGCGTGTGTGTGTGCCCAGAACCAGAGGGTGCCTGTGAATTCAGAAGCCTGGTGGTGTGTGTGTGCCTGGTGTGTGTGTGTGTCTGGGTGTGTCTCTATGTGTGTACCTGGTGTGTGTGCGTGTGCCCAGAACCAGAGGGTACCCATGAATTCAGAAGCCTGGTGGTGTGTGTGCCTGGTGTATCTGTGTGTGTGCCTGGGTGTGTCTCTATGTGTGTACCTGGTGTGTGTGTGTGTGTGCCCAGAACCAGAGGGTGCCCGTGAATTCAGAAGCCTGGTGGTGTGTGTGCCTGGTGTATCTGTGTGTGTGCCTGGGTGTGTCTCTACGTGTGTACCTGGTGTGCCCAGAACCAGAGGGTGCCCGTGAATTCAGAAGCCTGGTGGTGTGTGTGTGCCTGGTGTGTGTGTGTGTGTGTGCCCAGAACCAGAGGGTACCCGTGAATTCAGAAGCCTGGTGGTGTGTGTGCCTGATGTATCTGTGTGTGTGCCTGGGTGTGTCTCTATGTGTGTACCTGGTGTGTGTGTGTGTGTGTGTGTGCCCAGAACCAGAGGGTGCCCGTGAATTCAGAAGCCTGGTGGTGTGTGTGCCTGGTGTATCTGTGTGTGTGCCTGGGTGTGTCTCTACGTGTGTACCTGGTGTGCGTGTGTGTGTGTGTGTGTCGGGGTGTGCGTGTGTGTGTGTGCCCAGAACCAGAGGGTGCCCATGAATTCAGAAGCCTGGTGGTGTGTGTGTGCCTGGTGTGTGTGTGTGTGTGTGCCCAGAACCAGAGGGTGCCCGTGAATTCAGAAGCCTGGTGGTGTGTGTGCCTGATGTATCTGTGTGTGTGCCTGGGTGTGTCTCTATGTGTGTACCTGGTGTGTGTGTGTCTGTGTGTGCCCAGAACCAGAGGGTGCCCGTGAATTCAGCAGCCTGGTGGTATGCGTGTGTATGTGTATGTGTGTGTGTGCCGGGGTGTGCTTGTGTGTGTGTGCCCAGAACCAGAGGGTGCCCGTGAATTCAGAAGCCTGGTGGTATGTGTGCCTGGTGTATCTGTGTGTGTGCCTGGGTGTGTCTCTATGTGTGTACCTGGTGTGCGTGTGTGTGTGTGCCCAGAACCAGAGGGTGCCCGTGAATGCAGCAGTCTCTTCCCACCCGGAACCTCCTCCCCGTGGGAAGGCACCCCCCACCCTGGCCCGTGCCCCTCCTCCTCCAGGTGACAGGCTACGCACACCTGAATCACTCTCCACGGTTCGGATCCGCTCACGAAAGCAAATCCCTGAAGCACTTCTGGCCGGGCAAGAGCCTGAGACACTGGAGCGCTTCGGTCAGCCCCACCCTCTCCCTCTCCCTCTCCCTCTCCCAATCCCAGCTTCGCGCCTGGCACCTGCCAGCCCCACCGCGCCTCACCTGTGACGGTGACCGAGCCGTGCGCGTCCTGCCGCAGCACCGGGTTGCGCACCAAGCAGCTGTAGGTGCCGTTGGCGCCCAGCACCACCTGCAGGACGCTGCGCACGTCGAACAGGCCCTGCTCGTTTGCCATCTGTGACGTGGTCACGTTGCTGGTCAAGGGCACGCCCTGTCCGTCCTGCCACAGCACCTCCGCCTCCGGGTAGCCCCGGTAGCTGGAGCACGTGATGGTCACGGTGTCCCCGGGCCGCAGGTCCTTGTTGGGCTCCAAGGTCATGCTGGGCTTTGAGTAGGGGGCTGGAGGGCGGCAGAGGGCGGGGGTCAAGAGCAGGGACCAGGCAGGTGCAGGCGTCAAGGACAGAGCAGGTGCAGGGGCGAAGGGTGAAGGGGGAGTGTGGCTGTGAGCTCAGTGGCCAGCACCGGTGCTTGGGATCTGGGGCAGTCAGGGCACGGTAGGCTGGGGGCTGTGTGAGGGATGGGGAGCCCAGTCCCGGTGCTCACCCGCCACCTGCAGGCTGACCGCCGCGCTGCCGAAGTCCCGGATGCTCACGAAACAGGTGAAGCTGCCCTCGTCGGCCACGCGCACCCGCAGCAGCCGCAGGGACGCGTTGCCCTGCGCCAGCAGCTCTGGGAAGAGCGCCGTGCGGTTGGCGTAAGCGCTGCCCGGGTCGCTGCCCTGGTCGCGGCCGTGCGCGAAGCTGTGCACCAGCTGCTTGGTGTCCGTCAGCTGCCAGATGAGGCTGAGCTGTGCCAGGCTGAAGCCGGGCTCGGGCGCAAAGGAGCAGCGCAGGGTGGCGTCGGTGCCCACCAGGGCCACCACGGGGTCTTCGGGGACCTGGACCTCCACGGCTCCTGGGCGGGGCGCCGAGAGGTGGGGTGGTGACTCCAGGGGCCGCCAGGCCACATCCTCCAGAGCCCACCCCACGACCCCCAGGCCCTGTCCCATCCCCCCTTGGTCTCCCCACCACGGGGTCTCTAGTTACCCGGGTGGCCCGAGCCACCCCTCTTGCCCTCCGGGAAACCTGGGGTGGGTGCTGGATCCCTGCCCTCCACCCTCTGCGCACCCTGTCATCTTTCTCCTCGCCACCATGCTGTTAGCCATTCCCGGCGTTTGAGACCAGGAAGGCAGCGCTGGATCCTCCAGCCTCTGCCGACTGAACCAGAGCCCCCCCCCCCCCCCCGGGGTCATGTAAGCAGAAACCTGCAGGGCTTCTATGGGGTGTGACGGTGATGGAGCCGTGCGCGTCCTGCCGCAGCACCGGGTTGCGCACCAAGCAGCTGTAGGTGCCGTTGGCGCCCAGCACCATCTGCAGGACGCTGCGCACGTCGAACAGGCCCTGCTCGTTTGCCATCTGTGACGTGGTCACGTTGTCGGTCAAGGGCGCGCCCTGTCCGTCCTGCCACAGCACCTCTGCCTCCGGGTAGCCCCGGTAGCTGGAGCACGTGATGGTCACGGTGTCCCCGGGCCGCAGGTCCTTGTTGGGCTCCAAGGTCATGCTGGGCTTTGAGTAGGGGGCTGGAGGGCGGCAGAGGGCGGGGGTCAAGAGCAGGGACCAGGCAGGTGCAGGCGTCAAGGACAGAGCAGGTGCAGGGGTGAAGGGTGAAGGGGGAGTGTGGCTGTGAGCTCAGTGGCCAGCACCGGTGCTTGGGATCTGGGGCAGTCAGGGCACGGTGGGCTGGGGGCTGTGTGAGGGATGGGGAGCCCAGTCCCGGTGCTCACCCGCCACCTGCAGGCTGACCGCCGCGCTGCCGAAGTCCCGGATGCTCACGAAACAGGTGAAGCTGCCCTCGTCGGCCACGCGCACCCGCAGCAGCCGCAGGGACGCGTTGCCCTGTGCCAGCAGCTCCGGGAAGAGCGCCGTGCGGTTGGCGTAGGCGCTGCCTGGGTCGCTGCCCTGGTCGCGGCCATGCGCAAAGCTGTGCACCAGCTGCTTGGTGTCCGTCAGCTGCCAGATGAGGCTGAGCTGTGCCAGGCTGAAGCCGGGCTCGGGCGCGAAGGAGCAGCGCAGGGTGGCGTCGGTGCCCACCAGGGCCACCACGGGGTCTTCGGGGACCTGGACCTCCACGGCTCCTGGGCGGGGCGCCAAGGGGTGGGGTGGTGACTCCAGGGTAGGGGGGAGAGGGGCAGAGGTCTCTTGGGCCCCCCCTTCCCTGTTTCTTGAGCACCTGCTATGTGACCAGCTTAAGGGTTAGGACATGCAATGAGACTGAGACTAACGAGTCTAACGAGACGGACACACAAGTCCCACTACCACGCAGTTAGGGTTTGAGGGGAGATGGCAGCGTTTCACAGCCTGCCAGGTCCCCTGCGCCTGTGTGTGCTTCCCCTAAGCACACGCTGCTTCTAAAAGCTGAGAAGGTAGAATTTCTGCGGCCAGATGTTAGAGCGGCTGTCCCTGCAGCAACGTCACACGTGCTGTCTCCTTTTTCGGAAATAAGCCCGGGTGGCGTTTACGCGAGAAGGGACACCTCCTTCCATCAGGCTGCTCTTTAAAGGGGCGGGGAGGAGCTGGGAGTTAAGGGGAAGGAGAAGGAGCCAGGCCAGTGTGAGAGTGGGGGTGGGGCGTGGGAGGGTCTGGACGGCAGGGCGACCGGGTGAGGGTTTCCTGCATAGGCACTGGGAAGTCACGGGGCGGTTATGATGCTGAAAGCCCCGCTGGAGTTCCTCTGCTGACGGTGGGCTGCCCAAGGGCAGGTGGGGGACCAGCTGGGAGGCTACGTCGGTGTCCCTGTTAGGAGGAGTGGCTTGGCTCGGGAGGGGGGCCAGCAGATAAGAGCCGGGGACAACTGGGCAGATTCCAGGCTGACTTAGGAGGGGAAACCAGCGGGGCCTGCTGGTGGGTTCCAGGTGAGGGGCAGGCAGGGCACGAGAGACCCCACCCGGGGCCAGGTCCTCTGTTCCCCGCTAGCCCTCTCCCCTCCCCAGGCCGTCACCTCTGCCTCCACTCCAGCTCTTCTTCAGAGCCCTGGAGCTTCGGAGGCTGCCAGTGCTGTGCCTGGGTAGTGGCTCTGGGCACCTGCATGGCAGGCGCATTCTCAATGCAGAAGATCAGCCTGTGCGGGTGGCACACGACGCCCAGGGGCGCTTGCTTGCGTTCAGAGAACGACACATCGACACATCGCGCCTAGTGCTTTCACTGTAAAACTGCACACGGGGAGGGGCCGCTGCGGCCTTCCCAGTGCACGGAGACCTCCAGGGGTGCAGCTTCCCAGAAATCAGCAGCAGGCTTGGGGAGGTTGGGCGCCACCTCCTCGTGGCCACAAGGTGGTGCCCCACCGCCAGACACTCAGCTCGGTGAGCCCCGTGGGGGCAGGCGTCTGGCTTAGAGCAGAGATACAATTGGGTTACGGGTATTGTTATTAGGATGTTGTTATTAACGTAGCTGGGCTACGGGGCACCTACTCTGCAGCAGGCCCTCATTGTGGCCCCTGTGTGAGATGCTGGGGACAGAAAAAACGTGGAGGAATGCAGTCAGGGTGGGGGGAGGGAGGATGGGGGGCTATTTTTTGCAAGGAGCCAGCAAAACCTGGCCGAGGAAGCGTCCCTTGAGCCAAGACCTGGGTGGACTGAGGGCTGCAGTCCTGCAGGTGTCGGGGGGGGGGGGGTGCGGAGTCTCAGGCAGAGGGGGCAGGATGTGCCAAGGTCCTGGGGGAGGGGACACACAGTGCACAGGCACCTGCATCCTCTCACACACAGAGCTCACGTCCCATTGCACACACACGGCAAAGCGGGCCCAGACCCTGCAGGCAGAAACGAGCGTCCCGGCTGGACGGGGCCGGCTGGGCAGGCGCCTCTCCCGAGCTCACCCTTCCCAGGGGTTCCCGCCTCCCCCTCACCTGCCAGGCAGAACCACAGCACTCCCAGGGCGGCGCCTGCACGCAGCATCTTCCCGGGAGGCGCTGACTGCAGGCTCTCTGTGGCTGCCCCTGCCTGGAGGAGGAGGAAGCCATGTCTCAGACATCCGGCCCAGACCTTCCCACGCCTCAGCTCAGCTCCCCGGGAGAGGCCAGCAGGGGGAGGAGGAGGAGAGCCCAGCCCCAGGGTGAGGACCTGCACTGCTCAGTGTGGCTCCAGGGGAGCAGGTGGGAGCTGGGCTGGAACAGACTCAGGGATGGGCTCAGAGGTGTGAACTCTGTCTTGAAGGCAGGGAGCCAAGGAGAGATCTTGGACAGGGGAGCAGACGTGGTCAGAGCTGGGCTTTATCAAGATCAACGTGACAGCTCCCGCAGGGTAGAGGCGAGGGGTGGACAGGCCGGACGGAGCAGGTCAGTGCACAGGGCAGCACTGAGGATGTGGGGAGGAAGGGGGCCGCCAGGGTGACCGCGCTCCTGAGCCTGGGTAGCCGGGTGGGCACCTGCTGGGCCAGGGGCCGGGGAAGGGCTCCGTGGGGGGACCAGGAAGTTAGTGGAGGGTTTGTGCGCAGACTCCCAGGGCGGACTTCCAGGAGGCGGTGCGTGGGAGTGTGGGACCACAGCTTAACACGTGCACTGAGTGGCCAGGAGCCACGGGAAACGGAAGTGGCCATGGAGAGCTGACCCCCAGTGCTGGAGACAGGACTCAGTGACAGGCAGTCTGTGGCCACAGGTCAGACCTGAGCTAGGATTCCCCTGGGAGCCAGCCTGCTCCCAATCCGGCCACCCCAGGGGTGTCCAACCTAGGCAGGCTGCACACTCCCGTGCCCTACAGCTGCTGCCCCGTGGCTTGTGCCACGGCCATCCTGCTCCAGCCCCAGGGGGTAGCCTGTCGCCAGCCAACAGGACAAGCACCGAAGCCACTTCCTACCCGGACCCTGGGATACAACCACACCTGCCCCAGATGAGTGACTTCATGAATGTCGCACAAGTTCCAGGGTGGCACAGCTACGAGGAGCCCCGTCCTGCTAACCCTCCTGCCCTTCTACGGAGCAGCCTCAGCAGCAGTTCCAATCATAGGCGCCCAGCCCCAGCCTCCCAGTCTCAGCCAGCACCCCCACACACACACACACCACCCACGTGCACACAGGCAGCTGGGCGCAGAGAGGCCTCAGCCAAACCTGGCGCATCCTGGTCAGCCCTCCACAACACACACACACACACACACACACACCCGCCAGCTGTCCCCAGCGGGGAAGCCCTGGGCAGCCACTTCCTTTCCAGACGCTTCCGGTCCCAGCCTGGCTGCCTGCTGACTCAGCAGCTTCGGGCTCCATTCATAAAGGCACCCTCAGGGCCACCACATCCTGCCCCCAAGGCCACCCCAGCCACAGGAAAACCCCTGCTGGGCCTGCCCCGCCTCCCGGGAGTCCTCAGATGGGAGTCTGCTCAGCTCTCGCTCTCATTCAAGAACCTCCCAGGGCTCCCCATTCCGGGTGAGCCCTCTCCTTCTCCATATCCCACACGGACTGCCGCCCCCAGGGCTCCCCTCTGAGGGTCACCTGGGAACACCTGCCACCCCCACGCATACGGGGCAGGGGGAGCTCCTATCCTGATCAGACTACGGGGACCCTCCCCTAGGGTGGGCAGCCCTTCCTCTCCCAGTCTCTGGACCCAAGAGAGCCTGAGGCCACCGTGGAGAGGAGGCGTAAGGGTTCCACACACCGGCACTGGCACTGGGAGTCTACTGGGAGTCTACCGTGCCAACAGCTGGGCCCCCCAGGCCAGAGGACAGGAGGGAGAGACAGGGGACAGGCCTGGGAACAGGAAGCCAATGCCACCTCCCAGTAGGGACCTGCCTTGCAGTCAGCATGTACAGCCCCTCCCAGTGAGTCAGCAGCTGGACCCAGGCCCTCCCTCCTCCTCCTCCTCCTCCTCCTCCTCCTCCCTCTCCTCTATCCTTATCCCAACCAAAGGTGGGAAAGACCACAGAGCATCCTGGGCTTCTGCAGAGCAGCAGAAGTGAGGGGCCAGACCGCCCTTGGGCTGCAGAGACAGGAAGTACACAAGCCCCCAGCAGAGACAGGAAGTGCATGAGCCCCAGCAGACAGGAAGTGCATGAGCCCCTGCAGAGACAGGAAGTGCACGAGCCCCAGCAGACAGGAAGTGCATGAGCACCTGCAGAGACAGGAAGTGCAGGAGCCCCTGCAGAGACAGGAAGTGCACAAGCCCCCAGCAGAGACAGGAAATGCATGAGCCCCAGCAGAAAGGAAGTGCATGAGCCCCTGCAGACAGGAAGTGCACGAGTCCCCGGCAGGGACAGGAAGTGCATGAGCCCCCAGCAGAGACAGGAAGTGCATGAGCACCCTGCAGAGACAGGAAGTTCATGAGCCCCAGCAGGTACAGGAAGTGCACAAGCCCCCAGCAGAGACAGGAAGTGCACGAGCCCCAGCAGGTACAGGAAGTGCACAAGCCCCCTGCAGAGACAGGAAGTGCACGAGCCCCCAGCAGAGACAGGAAGTGCATGAGCCCCAGCAGGTACAGGAAGTGCACAAGCCCCCAGCAGAGACAGGAAGTGCACGAGCCCCCCAGCAGACAGGAAGTGCATGAGCCCCTGCAGACAGGAAGTGCACGAGCCCCCAGCAGACAGGAAGTGCACGAGCCCCCCAGCAGACAGGAAGTGCATGAGCCCCTGCAGAGACAGGAAGTGCATGAGCCCCAGCAGACAGGAAGTGCACGAGCCCCCAGCAGACAGGAAGTGCATGAGCCCCCAGCAGAGACAGGAAGTGCATGAGCCCCCAGCAGACAGGAAGTGCACGAGCCCCCAGCAGACAGGAAGTGCATGAGCCCCCAGCAGAGACAGGAAGTGCATGAGCCCCCCAGCAGACAGGAAGTGCATGAGCCCCTGCAGAGACAGGAAGTGCATGAGCCCCAGCAGACAGGAAGTGCACGAGCCCCCAGCAGACAGGAAGTGCATGAGCCCCCAGCAGAGACAGGAAGTGCATGAGCCCCCAGCAGACAGGAAGTGCATGAGCCCCCAGCAGACAGGAAGTGCATGAGCCCCCAGCAGAGACAGGAAGTGCATGAGCCCCCCAGCAGACAGGAAGTGCATGAGCCCCCAGCAGAGACAGGAAGTGCACGAGCCCCCTGCAGAGACAGGAAGTGCATGAGCCCCAGCAGACAGGAAGTGCATGAGCCCCCAGCAGAGACAGGAAGTGCACGAGCCCCCTGCAGAGACAGGAAGTGCATGAGCCCCCCAGCAGACAGGAAGTGCATGAGCCCCCAACAGAGACAGGAAGTGCACGAGCCCCCTGCAGAGACAGGAAGTGCATGAGCCCCCAGCAGAGACAGGAAGTGCACGAGCCCCCTGCAGAGACAGGAAGTGCATGAGCCCCAGCAGACAGGAAGTGCACGAGCCCCAGCAGACAGGAAGTGCACGAGCCCCAGCAGACAGGAAGTGCATGAGCCCCCAGCAGAGACAGGAAGTGCATGAGCCCCAGCAGAGACAGGAAGTGCATGAGCCCCAGCAGAGACAGGAAGTGCATGAGCCCCCTGCAGAGACAGGAAGTGCATGAGCCCCCAGCAGAGACAGGAAGTGCATGAGCCCCTGCAGACAGGACGTGCACGAGCCCCCAGCAGAGACAGGAAGTGCATGAGCCCCCAGCAGAGACAGGAAGTGCACGAGCCCCAGCAGACAGGAAGTACATGAGCCCCCAGCAGAGACAGGAAGTGCATGAGCCCCAGCAGAGACAGGAAGTGCACGAGCCCCTGCAGACAGGAAGTGCATGAGCCCCCTGCAGAGACAGGAAGTGTCCGAGCCCCAGCAGACAGGAAGTGCATGAGCCCCCAGCAGAGACAGGAAGTGCATGAGCCCCAGCAGAGACAGGAAGTGCATGAGCCCCTGCAGACAGGAAGTGCATGAGCCCCCTGCAGAGACAGGACGTGCACGAGCCCCCAGCAGACAGGAAGTGCATGAGCCCCAGCAGACAGGAAGTGCATGAGCCCCAGCAGACAGGAAGTGCACGAGCCCAGAAGCAGACAGGAAGTGCATGAGCCCCAGCAGAGACAGGAAGTGCATGAGCCCCTGCAGACAGGAAGTGCATGAGCCCCCAGCAGAGACAGGAAGTGCACGAGCCCCCTGCAGAGACAGGAAGTGCACGAGTCCCCAGCAGAGACAGGAAGTGCACGAGCCCCCTGCAGAGACAGGACGTGCACGAGCCCCCAGCAGACAGGAAGTACATGAGCCCCAGCAGACAGGAAGTGCACGAGCCCCCCAGCAGACAGGAAGTGCATGAGCCCCTGCAGAGACAGGAAGTGCATGAGCCCCTGCAGAGACAGGAAGTGCACGAGCCCCCTGCAGAGACAGGACGTGCACGAGCCCCCAGCAGACAGGAAGTGCATGAGCCCCAGCAGACAGGAAGTGCACCAGCCCCCAGCAGACAGGAAGTGCATGAGCCCCAGCAGAGACAGGAAGTGCACGAGCCCCCAGCAGACAGGAAGTGCACGAGCCCCCAGCAGACAGGAAGTGCATGAGCCCCCAGCAGACAGGAAGTGCATGAGCCCCTGCAGAGACAGGAAGTGCATGAGCCCCCAGCAGAGACAGGAAGTGCATGAGCCCCCAGCAGAGACAGGAAGTGCATGAGCCCCCAGCAGACAGGAAGTGCATGAGCCCCAGCAGACAGGACGTGCACGAGCCCCCAGCAGACAGGAAGTGCACGAGCCCCAGCAGACAGGAAGTGCATGAGCCCCAGCAGACAGGAAGTGCACGAGCCCCCAGCAGACAGGAAGTACATGAGCCCCCAGCAGACAGGACGTGCACGAGCCCCAGCAGACAGGACGTGCACGAGCCCCAGCAGGTACAGGACGTGCACGAGCCCCCAGCAGACAGGAAGTGCACGAGCCCCAGCAGACAGGACGTGCACGAGCCCCCTGCAGAGACAGGAAGTGCACGAGCCCCAGCAGACAGGACGTGCACGAGCCCCCAGCAGACAGGACGTGCACGAGCCCCCAGCAGAGACAGGAAGTGCACGAGCCCCAGCAGACAGGAAGTGCACGAGCCCCAGCAGACAGGACGTGCACGAGCCCAGCAGACAGGAAGTGCACGAGCCCCCAGCAGACAGGACGTGCACGAGCCCCCAGCAGACAGGACGTGCACGAGCCCCCAGCAGAGACAGGAAGTGCACGAGCCCCAGCAGACAGGAAGTGCACGAGCCCCAGCAGACAGGACGTGCACGAGCCCAGCAGACAGGAAGTGCACGAGCCCCCAGCAGACAGGACGTGCACGAGCCCCAGCAGACAGGACGTGCACGAGCCCCAGCAGACAGGACGTGCACGAGCCCCAGCAGACAGGACGTGCACGAGCCCAGCAGACAGGACGTGCACGAGCCCCAGCAGACAGGAAGTGCACGAGCCCCAGCAGACAGGACGTGCACGAGCCCAGCAGACAGGAAGTGCACGAGCCCAGCAGCAGACAGGACGTGCACGAGCCCAGCAGCAGGGCCACAGGGAGGCCCCGAGATGACCCAAGCTGCATCCTCATGAAAACCAGACTGACTAAACACTAGGCAAGTGCCCTCAGCCTGCAGACGCTCCAGAGCGGCTTCTCCCCTGACCTCCGCCCCAGACCACCTACCCTCCGCCGCCTCCCAGTCCCCGTGCAGGGCTCCTGGGCAGTGCTTCCCGCAAAGAGGACAGGAAAGGCTAGAGACACGCAGAACCCTGCAAAGACGTTAAGTACCCAGATCCAGCTGCGCCTGAAGCCAGCTGCACACCGACACCGCCCAGGTACTGGGGCCGAGCACTGCTTTCCTCTCACACCAGTGTGAGCTGTTTCTGTTACCTGCAACTGAAGAAGTCCTGGAAGAGAATTCAGTCACTGTCTATCATTCATTTAGCTATCCACCCAGTGCCTGGGAGGGTCCCCGCGGGCAGAGAGGACCCAGCCACAGGCAGGGCCTCGAGGCCAGCACAGCTTAGCAGTCTGCTGTTGAGGGTACAGCGAGGGCTCCTGGGGGGCATCGCAGGGACAGGATAACCCCAGAGGGACATCCTGACGGTGCTGAGCGGCTCCCAGGGGACACGGGCTGGGGGAGGCAGCCCCACCCCGGCCTCGTGACACCTGTCCTGGCACTGCGTGTCTGCCTCGCCAACCACACCTCCTGGAGATGGTAGAAAGTGAGCCCCAAGTGTGGGTTCTCGTCCCAGCTTGGACACCTTGCTATAAGGTCACTCCTACCTCTCTCTGAACTCGATGTTCTGACCTGTGAAATAAAGGCTTGGGCAGGGGTGTTCAGCCTCGTGGTGAAGACGCCCACATCGCACAGTGCAGCGCCTGGGTTTGATCTCCAGCGCCAGCTCCTGACTCCAGCGTCCCACTAATTCCACCTTGGGAGGCAGCAGGTGATGGCTCCAGCGCCTAGGTCCCCTGCACCTACACAGGAGGCCCTGACTCCACTCCCGGCTCCCGGCTCTGGCCTGAGCCCTGGCTAGTGCAGGCATCTGGGGGAGGGAATCTACCTTTTTCTTTCTTTGACTTGCAAATAAAAAAGAAAGTTTGTGTTTTTTTAAACAAGAAGGTATAGCTGGATACTAGAGGCGCTTCACCCCTGCCTTACGCTTTCTTGGGCCCCATCGCGATGGCTCAGGCGGCTCGCTGATAACCAAGGAGCTCCGAACGTGCAGCGACTGTGGCTGCCCCACGCCCATCCTCCTCCCGGGGAACCCTGTGAGAACGTGGTCACGCAGCTAAGGACTACAGATCCCAGGCTCCCTTACGGCGGGGGTGTGGCCACGGGACTACCTCCTGACTAATAGGATATGTGCAGCTTTGGAGTCCCGGTCTTACAGGTGGGGTACACTCTCTGCGTCTCCCTGCCCCCCACCCCTGGCTGCAGCAACAGGTGTGTACAGCCTCCCACGACCACACTGCCGGGCCACAGACACCGGGCACTGCAGAGCAGGCCAGGATCCAGCGCGGCTGTGGTCCCGGAGCGCCACGCAGGTGAGAAGTAAGCATCATCTATCCTCCCATCAGTCCCTGGTATTTTGGGTCCCAAAGCATCTGAACCAAGTAATTCGGGAGCCGCCGCCCTCCCTCCATCCACTTCTCTCCACCCAGTGAAAATCGCTGCTGCTCAGAGCCATGAAAGGAAGCCACATCTGAAACGGGTCTCTCAGAACTCAAACTGGAGGCTTCTCACCAGAGCCCCCGGTGACGCCGGGCTGGGGGACTGTGCGTGGGCAGGGGGCGGTGTCTCAGGCTGGGCCCCTGAGGAAGAGGGGGAGACCGGAAATGGGGCGTGGCTTTGGGGCAGGAAGAGTCCCACCTGCCGGGTGCAAGCCATGGCCTCCCAGACTCCCAGAGCTGGGGCTCAGCACACACGGTGGGTGGGGTGGGTGGGGGAGGCACCTGTGCATCCGTGGTGATGAAAGCGGAGTGGGGCGCGCGGTGATGGAAGGAGAGGCCCCAGGACAAGTCTAGAGAAGTTAACGGTCAAGCACCAAGACAACAGGCCTCACTGGCCACCCCCTTCCAGGGTGGGCACCTTCCACCCGCTAAGGCAGCCCACTCACGGGGCGGAGCTCACTGGCAGGAAGCTCTCCCTTCCACCGAGCCCAAATCTGGCACCTTGGCCCCCAGCCAGCCCCACTCAACAAGCCAGCCCCTCCCCCATCCACACCGTTCATCCCAACCACTGGTTAAGACGCTGCCTGGGACGCCCGCTTCCCATGTCGAAGGGCCTGGGTTCGAGTCCCATCTCTGCTTCCTGCTGATGCGCACCCTGGGAGGCAGCAGGAGTTGGCTCAAGTACTTGGGTCCCTGCCACCCACACGGGAGACCTGGACTGAGCCCCCAGGTCCCGGCTTCAGTGCACCAGTGAACGAGAACTCTCTCTCCCCCTGTCAATTACATTAAAAATTCTTTTAAAAGATTTTATTTGAAAGACAGTTATGGGGGGGGGGACACACAAAGAGAGAGAGAGAGAGGAGAGAGAGGGGGGGGGATTCTCCATTCACTGGTCCTCTCCCCAGATGGCTGGGGCTGGGCCAGGCGGAATCCAAGAGCCAGGAGCTTCTTCCAGGTCTTCCACGTGAGTGCAGGAGTCCAAGCCCTTGGGCCATCAGCTGCCACCCCTCCCAGGCTATCAGCAGGGAGCTGGATCACAAGACCGGCCCCTACATTTTAAAAAACATTTTAAATTATGCCAGATGACAAGAACCAAGGCCAGCGCTGCAAGCCTGCCGCACGCCGGCCTCTGCCTTCGCACACACAGACCGCCTTGGGCCTCCGGCCCCTCTGACACAGGCGCTCTTGCTGTCCCTTTTCAGGCCTGGGGCCGACCAAACCTGCCCAGGGTGCTGCAGAGCGGCATGCCCTTTAAGATACAGGGGCGGAGTCTCCCTTATCTGAAAATCTCGGGATCTGGGTTTTTCACTTGGAGTCTGCATAGACAGAGCCTGGCGTCTTGGGGACAGGACCAAGTCTACACAGGAAATTCGTTTGTGCCTCACCTGCGCCTCGCACCCAGGGCCCGAGGGTCACGCTATCCAGTGTTTTCAGCGTGCCTGCGTTCCCCCCCACCTGTCACAGGTGGGCCGTGGGGTGGCCCACGCATGCCATCATGTCCGCACTGAGCACGTCCTCCAAGTTGGAGCAGTGCCGAGCTGGGATTTGGGGACTGGGGGTGCTCAACCTGTATCATGTTCTCATAATAAAACAGGAAAAGGGGTTGGGAAACTAATAGATAATTCAAATATTAAAATATGAACTGACCAGTTCTTTGCTACCAGCTTTTATTTTTATTTGATTTGGTTTTAAATCAAAACCAGAGGGAGAGGGAGGAAGAGGGAGAGAGAGAGAGAGAAACTGTCCATCTGCTGGTTCACTTCCCAAATGGCCACAAGGAAGCCAGGAGCTCACCCGGATGTCTCACATGGGCGGCAGGGGGCCAAGCACTTGGGCCACCCCCACTGCTTCCCCAGGTGCATGGGCAGGGAGCTGGATGGGAAACAGAGCAGCTGGGACTCAGTCGGAGCCGATACGGGATGCCGGCGTCCCACATCAGCCCCCAGGTGGCCTTTGTGGTGCCCTCGTGACAGTCACGCCTTGTCTCCCTGGAATGGCAGCCGCCATCATCTCGCCTGGGTGACTACAAAAGGCTGTCTCTGGTCTCCCGCCCCTCTCTTGTCCCCCCCGCCCCCCATTCAGTCCTCCAGTCTACACACAGCAGCCAGAGCGCTGCTACAAAGCAACACATACGTTGCAGCACATCACCGGCCACAATGGTGAGTGAGTCCCAGGGCTGCTCCTATCACGTGGGAAAGAGCCCAGCTCCGCCGTGGCCAGCAGAACCCTACCTGGTCTGGCCCTCCCCCCATTTCTCCCTCACCAAAGAGCTGCTTCCAGCTCCTAAAACGCGGCACTCTCCTTCCTGCCTCCCATGGTTTTATTCTGCTTGTTTGTTTTTGGGTTTTTTTTTAAGATTTTATTTATTTGAGAGGTAGATTTACGGGGTTGGGGGAAGGTCTTCCATCTGCTGGTTCACTCCCCAAATGGCTGCAATGGCTGGAGTAGAGCTAAGCCGACCTGAAGCCAGGAGTCAGGAGCTTCTTCAGAGTCTCCCACGTGGGTGCAGGGGCCCAAGCACTTGGGCCATCTTCCCCAGGTCGTCAGCCAAGAGTTGGATCAGAAGAGCAGCCGGGACTCAAATCAGCGCCCATACGGGATGCCGGCACTGCAGGTGGAGGCTTAGCCTACTACACCACAGCACCGGCCCTTGTTTTTGTTTGTTTTTCCAAGGTTTTTATTTTTACTTATTTGAAAGGCACAGAGGCAGAAAGAGGGGGAGGGGAGGGAGAGGCAGAGAGATGGATCATCCACTCACTGGTTCACTCCCCAAATGGCCCACAATGGCTGAGCTGGGCCAGGCTGAAGCCTGGAGCCTGGAGCCCCACCCCGGGTCTCCCACATGGGTGGCAGGGACCTCAGTGCCTGAGCCATCACCCGCTGCCTACCGAGGCACATTAGCAGGGAAATGGACCGGAAGCAGAGTCAGGATGGGAACCCGTGCTCTGCTATGGGATGCTGGAGTTGCGGGCAGCCACTTAACCCCTGCACCACAGCATCCGCCCCTCCCAGGGGTCTGCAACACTGTCCTTCCTCCTGCCGGGCGGTGACGCCACCTTACTCTGAAAGTCGCCTTGGCGAAAGGCCAGGGAGGACGTCGGGCACGGAAAGGGGGCCCTGCCATCCACAGCGCCCGTCTGTTTCCCTCCCATCCCCCTGGAAGCTCCCTAAGCGGGAACCACGGCTTTATTCAATGACCACGCCCTCAATTCCAGCAAAGCCTTGGCACATACGGGTGCTCAGTGCACTGGTCAATACATACATGACTGAGTGAGTGCGTGTGTGTCTAGAGATGGATGGGTGTGCACGAGGACTTCAAAGAACGCTGGGGGGCCGGCGCTGTGGCTCAGCAGGTAAAGCCACTGCCCACAGTGACAGCTTCCCATGTGGGCACTGGTTCAAGTCCTGGCTGCTCCACTTCCAATCCAGCTCCCGGCTATGGCCTAGGAAAGCAGTAGAAGATGGCCCAAGTCCTTGGGCCTCTGCGCCCATGCAGGAGACCCAGAAGAGGCTCCTGGCTCCTGGCTTCAGATCAGCGCAGCTCCAGCCATTGCGGCCATTTGTGGAGTGAACCAGCTGATGGAAGACCTCTCTCTCTCTGCCTCTCTCTAACTCTGCCTTTTGAATAAATATTTCTTTTTTAAAAAAAAGTTTTGTTCCGGCGCCGGCACACCAGGTTCTAGTCCCGGTCGGGGCACCGATCCTGTCCCGGTTGCCCCTCTTCCAGGCCAGCTCTCTGCTGTGGCCAGGGAGTGCAGTGGAGGATGGCCCAAGTGCTTGGGCCCTGCACCCCATGGGAGACCAGGAGAAGCGCCTGGCTCCTGCCATCAGATCAGCGCGGTGCACCGGCCGCAGTGCGCCTACCGCAGCGGCCATTAGAGGGTGAACCAACAGCCAAAGGAAGACCTTTCTCTCTGTCTCTCTCTCACTGTCCACTCTGCCTGTCAAAAATAAAAAATAAAAATAAAAAAAAAGTTTTGTTCATGATATGTGGAAAATGCACATTGGAAAAATATGCGTGGATTTCAATTTTTTTGCACCAAAAAAAAAATGAGGATTAAGGTCTACTTCCATTTTCTGCTTGATCTATTCCACTTCAGGCAATGAGCACAAGATTCTTCAACTCACAGGGCAAGGAAGGCAGCAGCACCCAAGCCTGGTGTGGGTCTGAGAGTGGCTCGGTGACCTCCCTGGGCCTCTGCCCCCTCGGCTGCCACCCTGGACTGTACCCAAGACCGCACACTGGCGCCATTACAGAAGGGGGCCTGGTGTTTCAGACAACTCCAGTTGGAGAGGTGGGTTCAAATACAGGTCACGTGACTAGGGGAACTCCAGTGTTCTCATCTGTGAAATGGGGCTTGGAAACCCTCCCCTGTGAGTGCAGAGATCAGAACTGACCCCGTTAATGCCAGGCGCCGCCCCAGTGGGCAGGGGCCCCAGGGAAAGTGCAGGGTCTGCACAGTGCTCTGGGAAGCTCCTCCTCTTTCCTGGTTTTCTGAGTCAGCCCCAGCCTTCGTGTCCAAGGCTGTCCACTGGGCGCCGCGCCCCAGCCCCGTGACCCCACCCGAGGGAGGTGACCCGTCCTCCCTCTCCGAGCGATTTCTGTGTGAGGCAGGACATCGGCTGCCATCATGGCCGCCCCACACGCGGCGAGGCCCAGACCTCCCTGGCGTCCCCGCCTGCCTCCCCGTGCAGCTGCATCAGGACCGGGAGAGCGCACAGGCCAGTGGCCGCCCCCCAGCAGCATCCTCTCCAGCCGGCACGCGGGGCCCAGGGCGCCCTGACGTCTGTGCTGGCGTGCAGCAGCTGGCCCGCCCTACGCGCTGCCTCAGGCTGCAGCTGCCCCCGAATGAGCCTGCGTCTCCCAGGGCCCTGGACAGCGTGAGCCCAGCCTGGCACCAGAGGCCCACGGGAAGCTGAGCTATCCACGCATGCATGGCACGGAGGTGCGCACTGAGCTCGGAGGACTCCAGCCGAGAAGGTGGCAGCAAGGGGACGGACACAGGACGCTGCGGTCCAGGGCAATGTTGCCAGGCACGTGGCCCCCACCCCTACGTGGGCTCAGTCCTGTGAGGCCCCACCCCCACCCCTGCCCAGGACCTGTCGGAGCTCCACTTGAGAGAGGCCCAATTCCTGCACTGCCCCCCAGGGCTCTCCCATGGACGCCGGCTCAGGAGGGCGGCAGGTGCCAGGGGTCCCCTGGGCGTGAAGGCCTCTTGGCGTTCACCCAGCCCTGTGCCCTGACACAGACAGGAATCAGAGCCTGGACAGGAGCCAGCATGTGGTCACCGGTCAGCAGCAGAGGTGATGGCCAGCCAGCCAGCGGGGTGTCCCCGTTAGAGGGAGCCTCAGGCCACCCGCCTGCCCAGGATACAGCGAGGGCTCAGGAGCAGGCAGCCCTGGGTTCGAATTCTGACCCTGAGGCCTGAGCCAAGTATACATGGCTTAACCCATGAGACTGGATTCCATATCTGTGAGACTAAGGTGCAGCTCATGGGCCCAGGGATGTGGTGAGAATAAGACAATGGAAAGAGAGAGAGAGAGAGAGAGCGAGCTGCTGCTGCCCCCACCCCACTGTCCCAGCCAACACATCCTGTGTGGGGGCGGGCCGGCGTCCAGGCCCCAGGGCCTTTGCTCCTTCCCTGTCCGCTGGGAGCACCCATGTAGCTCCATAGCAGCAGCCACAACGCGACCCCATCTCTGGGCCCCTCCCCGCTCTCTCCCCAGAAGTGCCGCAGGCTCCACCCCCCAGTGCAGAGCCCCCCAAACACACACTGCAATGTCTCCCCAGTTCCTGGACACATGGGTTGACTTGGGGAGCCCTGCCTCCCAGTGAGACAGCGTCTCACTGCTCCTCACGCCACCACCTGGGGGTGGGGTCTCGCTCCACACTCTGGACGCCCACTCACATTAGGGGAGAACTGGGCGACGGGCAGCCGGCTGGGAGCCCCGGTCAGCGCCCTGGCTGGTGCAGGCGGGGCCCCGGAGGCCCCCTGTGGGCGGAGGCAAGGAGTCTCAGGCAGTACCGTCATCAGGGTTGCCCAGCTCCCCGGGGGCACACTCGGTGAACCTTTCTCCCCCACACCATGAAACCGTGGCAGAGCCCAGCATGGCACAATGGGCCAGCTCCCCTGGGCCTCAGTTTCCCCGTCTGTGCCACGGTGCTACCGAGCAGGACCGCCTGGACAATTCGGTGAGATGAGATCCGGGACGCATTCCCCAGAGTCCCATCTGCGGGGATGTGCCGAGCTGGGGCGGTGGAACAGTGTGGCACCCGGCCACATAGGACCAACGGGAGCTTCCCACGACCATGCGGGCCGGGCCTCCCCAGGCCCTGGCTGTGCCCTCCCCACCACGCCTGCCCCTGGGGTGTGGGAAAAGGATGCAGGGAGAAGCTCGTGGGCGGTGACATCATCCTCCCTGCCCTTCCGCCTCCCCCCTGGGCCCATGACTCAGATCCATCATGGCAGAGGCTGCTGGCTAGCCTGGGGTCACTTTGTGCACACAGCCCAAACCCCGCCTGTCTAACCAAGAGCCACGCAACAAGGGCCGAGGCACCTGCGCTGCCTTTTATTTACTTCAAAATCAGAGTTAGAGAGAGAGAGAGCGAGCGAGCAAGAGAAATCTTCCATCTGCTGGTTCGCACCCCACGTGGCCACAGGGCTGGGCCAGGCTGAAGCCAGGAGCCAGGAGTTCTATCCGGGTCTCCCATGTAGGCAGCAGGGACCCAAGCACTAGGACCATCTTCTGTTGCTTTTCCTGGGCCATTAGCAGGAAGCTGGATTGGAAGTGGAGCAGCTGGGACACAAACTGGTACCCTCATGAGAGGCCGGCACTGCAGGTGGCGACTTTACCCACTACCCACCACACCACAGCGCCAGCCCCCACTGCACTTTCTAGAAGACTCCGTGGCTGCCCTATGACCATCCCAGCACTGCCCAGCTCTGATAGAAATCCACTCCAGAGAAGGACAAAGGTCAAGGTCAAGGAACCACACACAAAGTTTTCCTGGTCGAGTTCACCAGGAGAAAAGGGCACAGACCCCCAGAGGAGGCTCTGAACCCACAACTTTTAGTCTCTGAGCTCCCTGTAAACGTTCAAGCACCAGTCTGGCTGCCATGCACTCAGAGGGAGAGGACCCTGGCCAGGGCCCAACACTGGGCGCTCCCACCCCAGCAGGGTCTCACGCTGAGGCTGGGGAGGGCTGAAGGCTCCAGGGCACCCGCGGCTTCCTGCAGGTAGTGAGGGCTCCAGGGGGCCCATGGAGAGCTCCAAGAACCAGGCAGGGCCATCGAGGCAGGGGCTCTGTCTCCCCAGGAGCCCCCCTGAGCACGGGGAGGGGGCCACCCCTTAGTGCGGACACTGCTGCGGGCAGGACTGACCCCAAGTTCCCAAAGACAGCGTCAGCACTCCTGTAATTAACCATCAGGAGCTCAGGAAGTCCAGGCTCCAACCGCCACACACGTGCGCGCAAGACCTCAATTCAGCCCTGTGTACAAGGACCCACACCGGATCTGAGGGTGAACCCTTACATACACACACACACACACACACGCACGCACGTACAGGCAGTATGCTCCCTCGGTGACCGATCTCCCGGTCTGACTCACCCATCACGCATTTCTCATTAGGGCAGGTTTGGCTTAGCAATAAATCCCCTTTCTGCCCTGTTCACCGCCCCAAACCCGGCCACGGCCGCACTTGCGGGCCTGGGGCACCCCTGCGCCCGCGCCTCTGGCCGCCCCTCCCCCTCCCGCGCCCCATCCTCCCCCCACCCCGGCTCCACCCTCAACCCCGGCACCCGGGCCAGCTGTTCCTCCCTGCCCCCTCCCAGGACCGGTTCCTCGGCCCCCGGCCGCCCGGGGAAGTCCCCAGTGCCCACGCCTTGTCTTTCAGGGTCAAGCAAAGCGGACCCTCTCCTCCCCGCAGACCCCTCCCCGACATCCAGAGGCTCCTCTTCCCTCCCAGGGCTTCCCGAAGCTGCCAGGCCCGCGCTCCACGGCCAGGGCCTCCGCGGGCGCGCGCAGCTGCCCGGGGAGCCAGGCGGGCCCGGCCCCAGCCTCGCCCCCGGCCAGGAGAGGCCAGGCTGGTGCGCGGTGGCCTCCGGCGCCCCGGGGCTGAGGGTTCGCGGGTCCCCCGGGGAAGGCGCCGCCACGCGCCCGCTGCAGACAAAGGCCGCCCGCCCGCCCGCGCCACGCAAGCACTCACCGCGCGCGCCGCCGGGACCGGCCCGCGCTGCCCGCCCGAGGCCCGGCCGAGAGGGGGCCGCGGCGGCCGCGAGCCCGAGGGGCGGGGCGGCCGGAGGAAGCCGAGGGCCCGGAAAGGCGGCCCGGCTGCGCCCCAGACGCCGGATTGGCCCCGCGGCGGCCGGGGCCGGCCCCTACCCAAGTCGGGACCGGAGCCCGGAGGCAGCGCCGCTCTGCTCTTCCGAGGCCCGAAGCGCCTCGGCTGCGGGAAGGGACAGGTGGCCGGTCCCGGACCGCGGCCACACGCCAGGCTGCTGGGGGCGGGGCCGAGCTCGAGCCCGCCCGCCCTGCGCCCCGGGCCCGCGCGCGGCCCGCAAAGGGTTAACCCCACCGCTAGGCGCTCCCTATAAATAACGGGGGCGTGGGCGCCCGAGCCGACCGCAGGGCCATCTCCGCCGGGTTGGTCTTCCTTCCACCCACGGCCGCCGGCCAGCCCTGGCCCCCAGCCCGGGCTCCGTCCCCTGGCCTTTGCCCGGTCCTCAGAAGGGCCCAGCTGCAGCCGCGCATCTGTGCACCTGCACCCGGTGAGTTCCCCTGGACCCAGACGACGACGGCTCAAGGGCAGGGCGGCTTCCTTGTGCCTCTGGGAGCCCCACGGCAGCCCCGCCGGGTAGATAATATTATTGCCATTTTACAGGTGCAGAGTGATGGAGGCGCTCCAGCCTCGTGCTGGGGCCGGGCCCACCACCGAGGGATGCCGGCGGCGGTGTTGGAGAGCGCTCAGAAAATATGCACGGGGCTGGCTCTGTGGCATAATGGGTAAAGCCGCAGCCTGCAGTGCTGGCATCTCGTGTGGTCGCCGGTTCGAGTCCTGGCTGCTCCACTTCTGATCCAGCTCCCCGCTATGGTCTGGGAAAGCAGTTAGAGGCTGGCCCAAGTGCTTGGGCCCCTGCACCCACACGGGAGACCTGGAAGAAGCTCCTGGCTTCAGATCGGCTCAGCTCCAGCCGTTGCAGGCATTTGGGGAGTGAACCAGCAGATGGAAGACCTCTCTCTCTATGCCTCTCCGTAACTCTGCCTTTCAAATACATAAATAAATACACATTAAAAAAAAAAAAAGTAGGAGTAGGCACAAAGGTGCTTGGAAAACGAAATTACATAACTATTTTGCTGCAATCAAAATTTGAAATCTGCAGTTTTACCATGATGCATATTTTCTGTGAACTTTCTGTAGGCGACAGGTGAGTCAGCCACAATTTTATTTTTTAAAATTCTTAATTATTTTTATTTCTCCTGGTTCACTCCCCAGATGCCTGCAACAGCCAGGGCTGGGCCGGGAGCCCAAGTCTCCCTCTTTGGCCCAAGGACTTGAGCCATCACCTGCTGCCTCCCAGGGTGCTCATTAGGTGGAATGAGAGGCGGGGACAGGACTGGGGCCAAGGCCCCCGATGTGGGATGGGGTACGGGCTGCAGCCTCCTAAGTGGGACCCCGAATGTGGTGGCCTGCAGGTCCCTGCTCTGCTTCTTCAGCTCTGCCCCCACTCCTGTTGGAGGACTCCTGGGCCTGGGGTGTGTGCCGGGAAAGGGAGAAAGCAGGCGCCGGCTGTGCTGCCGGGTGTTCCCGGGCCACCCTCCTTCCTCACGGTACACCTGTTACTTCGTCTCCAGCTGCTTCCCGCTGCGGGCCTGTGGATCCAGACCGTGGAAGCCAGTCCGAAGGCTCCGTTCCCCGGAATACGAGACTAGAGGTGGGGGCGGGGATCAGCAGGGTCCCCTCGTGGACATCCAGCCCCCGCCCCCCGCTGGTTGTTCTGGATGGAGGGGCCGTCTGCGTCCTGGGTGAGGGGATGGGGTATGAGTGTGGCCTTGGCCAGGGGCGTGGGGGGCCGTGGGCTGCGGACTGCACGGGCTCCAGCTCGCCTCCACAGAGCGAGGCTCAGCCAAGATGCCGGCCGAGTGTCAGCGGCTGGCCCCTCAAGCCCCCTCCTCCCCTCTGTGGACACAGACAAGACAGCAGCTGTGAGTTACCTTCCGCAGGTGAGGCACGCCAGGCCTCTGAGCCGCGTTCTGCAAGACGGCTGAGAGCTGGCTGAGGCGTCCAGGCTGCTGCGCCGACGGACGCCGGGGCGGAGGTTCTTGTCCCGCTGTGGAAGGCAGCAAAGGGAAGTCACCGTCTCCAATCTCGCCCTGCAGTTGGAATCTCTGCTCCGGCAGAAGCGGCAGGAGGACGTCCCGAGTTAGCTGTGCAACGCCTTCTGCTGTCCCTTCTCGCACTGCCCGGCGTGTGGGCGGCTGCCGGCTGCCTCTTGTGAGCGCCAGTGCACCCTGCATTCAGTTCTCTGGGAGACAGGCCTGGAAGCGGAAGTGCCACATTGTGGGGTCATTCCACTTTCAAGTTTTTGAAAAAGCGCCACGCTGTTTTCCATCGTGTGAGGCTGCTCCTTTGACTGGCTTGCCGCGCGGCGCCCTTCAAGTGAGCTCCATTTCTGTCTCAGTGCCGGTACCAGGTGGCCACACGGCGTGACTGTCTCTAGCTGCAAGGGAGTCTGAGCATTTTGCCATAGGTGTACAACTTTGAAAGGCAGGGAAAGAGAGGGAGATGGAGAGAGATCTTCCACCTGCTGGTTCACTCCCCAGAGGCCCACAGTGGCCCAGACTGGGTGGCAAGGACTGAAGTCCTTGAGCCATCACCACTGCCTTCCAGGGTGCACATAGCAGGAAGCTGGGTTGGAAGTGGAGGAGCCAGGACTTGAACCTGTGGCTAAGCCACATGGGAACCAGATATGCTAATGCTAACGCAGGTCTGAATCTTAAATACCAGCATGGACGCTTTCAGGGGCCTCTTCATACCCTGTGCCTGGGCACCTGCAGCACTTCCTGCCATTGTCCATGCCCTCGGAGAAGCCTGGGCTGCCCTGGGGTGGCAGGGGTGTCTCCAGGGCAGGTGGCAATTCTCGCCTGCCCCTTTTCTCTGCCCGGCTCCTCCCATTCCACTGTCTCGCTCTTCTGGGGATGCACATCCTGACACAAGTGTCCCGTGCTGGGGCCATGTCTCTGCGGCTGCTCGGTCTCCATCTGGTCCTGGGGAACAGCCGGCTGGGACAGGGCAGCTACAGAGCAGGATGTGGGGGTGGTGGGAGGCTCAGTCCCCTACCCGCTTTTGCCACCAGAAGTGGGGCTTTGTGCCCAGAGGCCCCTTCTCCCTCTGACGTGGGGAATCGTGTGTGTGTGTGTGAGAGAGAGAGAGAGAGAGAGAGAGAGAGATTTATTTATTTATTTGAAAGGCAGAGAGAGAGAGAGACAGAGAGAGAGGTCTTCCATCCATTGGTTCACTCCCCAAATGGCCGCAACAGCAAGAGCTAGGCCGATCCCAAGGCAGGAGCCGGGAGCTTCTTGCAGGTCTCCCAAGAAGGTGCAGGGCTTGGGCCATCTGCTGCTGCTTTCCCAGGCCATAGCAGAGAGCAGGATCAGAAGTGGAGCAGCCGGGACTCGAACCGGTACCCACATGGGATGTTGGCACTGCAGGCCGTGGCTTTACCTGTTATGCCTCGGTGCTGGCTCCTCTTTATTTTTTTTAAGATTTATTTATTTATTTATTTGAAAGAGTTAGAGGGTGATGAGGGGAGAGAGAGAGAGAGATCTTCCATCCGCTGGTTCACTCCCCAGATGGCTGCAATGGCTGAGGCTGGGCCAGGCTGAAGCCAGGAGCTTCTTCTGTGTCTCCCACATGGGTGCAGGGGCCCAACAACTTGGGCCATCTGCTGCTGCTTTTTCTCAGGCCACTAACAGGGAACTGGATTGGAAGTGGAGCAGCTGGGAGTCAAACCAGTACCCGTATAGGACGCGCCCAGCTGCGCCGGGTGCTGGCCCCGGGAGTCACTTCCTGCCGGTGTGACCAGCTGCCTGGTCTCTGTGGACAGCGACTGCTCGTGGGCACAACCCTGCGTTTGTTTCCTGGCTGCAGTGACACATCTGTCGCCTCTTCTTTCCTCATTTCCTGTGTGAGGTCATCACAGACCACAGACCACAGACGTGGCTTCTAAGGAGATCCATGCAACCAGGCGCCCAGAGGAAACGTGAGGCAGGCACAGGCGCAGGGAGCTGGTGGCCACCCCGGGGCGCCCCTCGACCAGCCCCTTGTCCTTCTACCTCTCAGATGAATACGTACATACAGGGCACAGGGAGCTGGTGGCCACCCCGGGGCGCCCCCGACCAGCCCCTCGTCCTTCTACCTCTCAGATGAATACGCACATACAGGGCGCAGGGAGCTCCCCAGAGGTGGTCTCCAACCAGAGTCCCTCACTTCCCGAAGTCTCTCCAGGGCACGGGCACCAGCTTCACCCTGGCCTCTGCCGACGTGGACCTCAGTCCTGAGCGCTCCTTGCAGACAGCAAGCTGGCTTCTTCCCCTCCAGGGTCCTCGCCCGTGCCCTTGCTCTCGCCATCCCTGAATAAGACCTTGCACTCTGGCTGGCTGGGGAAGCAGACAGCACAGCAGCTGGGAACGAGGGCTGCCGGGCTCAGCCCTGTCCAGGCTTTGCCGCGTGGCCGGGGTGTGGGGGGGGGGAGTGGGTTCCAGGCTCCCGTCCACGGCCTGCCGAGCCTCTGACCACAGGGGCGCTTGCAAAAGCTCATCCAAAATGGGATCAAAAGTTTATTTGGGCACAAAAGTCTTGAAATCTGTATATAATTTTTGCACAGTATGATGTCTCATAGATGTATGATTTTTTAAAAATGCAGCTAAATAAATTTACCTTTTAATTGCAATTCCCATAAAGTTTTTTTTGGAACACCCTCGTGTTCCTCTCTGAGAGCACCGAAAGGACTTCCTGCTGGGCCCGGCAGCAGGAAGAGCTCCTGGCTACCATCCTACCCATCCAGGCTGGTGAAGATACTTGCTTGTAGCGCCCCCTCCTGGTGATAAGAGGAAATGCAGTGGAAAGGGCTTCCACCCCCGCAGCCCAGGACCCTGCAGGGATGCTCAGGGGGAGGGGTCCCCAGAGGAGGGAGGCCAATAGCTGGCCTTGAAGGGCTGGTAAAACCCGACAAGTGGAAGGCCTCAGAGGCCTGCCCAGGACTGACCGTCTAAGACGAGGTTCGAGCACAGAGAGCCTGGGTCTGATTCTCCCTCTTGGGTGTTGCTTCCAGAGCTGAGTCCTGCGCAGTGGTCTGGGGGATGGAGGCGTGGTGGGTGGGGTGGGTGGGGTGGGGGAGAGGAGAGAGGAGACGCAGGGCACACACTCCCTGCCTCCCCTCCCGGCCCCTCCTGTGCACACTCCCCTGGCCACTGACAGCCCCTGCTACTGTATCACCAGCGTTCTCACTCTGCCCGGAATCACTCTCTTCGATGCTCCCGGCATCCCGGACACTGCCGTCCCCTCCTCTTCTGCTCTCCGGTGCTGGGTCCTCCTCCTCCCCCGAAACCCTCAACGCTGCCGGGACCCAGGAGTCTCCTCCTCAGGTCTCTGCCCACTCTGCCCTTGCTCACCTCTCCCAGCTGCCGCATGAGAGACGTCCTGTGAGCCGAGACCTCTCCAGTCCATGTCGCCAGCTTGGGCTGCGTCCCTGGATTCCGTGGGACGTGGCCACGTGCCTCTGGTAAGGGCGACCGCATTCTTCCAGGAGCTCGGACCCCACACCTCCCAGTCCTCCTTGATTGATCTTGTCCAGTGCACGTCAGTCATCCTGTTGGCCCAGCCTCCCAAGTCTATCCAGAACCAGGACAGCTTCTCCTGGCCACCGCGCTGCCGCCCTGGCCCACGCCATCCCCACCATTTGCCTGCATGATTCTGTCTCTTGTCCCACTTTTTTATGTTAAAGATTGGTTTATTGGGGCCGGCGCTGTGGCACAGTAGGTTAATCCTCCACCTACGGCACTGGCATCCCGTGTGGGCACCGGTTCTAGTTCTGGCTGCTCCTCTTCCCATCCAGCTCTCTGCTATGAGCTGGGAAAGCAGTAGAAGATGGCCCAAGTCCTTGGGCCCCTGCACGCAAGTGGGAGACCTAGAAGAAGCTCCTGGCTCCTGGCTTTGGATTGGCACAGCTCCGGCCATTGTGGCCATTTGAGGAGTGAACCAGTGGATGGAAGACCTCTCTCTGTCTCTCTCTCTCACTGTCTGTAACTCTACCTCTCAAATAAATAAATAAATAAATAAATATTTTTTTAAAAAAAGATTGGTTTATTTATTTGAAAGGCAGATTTAGAGAGAGGTCTTCTATCTACTGGTTCACTCCCCAAATGGCCACAACAGTTGGAGCCAGGCTGATCTGAAGCCAGAAGCCAGGAGCTTCTTCCGGTCTCCCATGCGGGTGCACGGGCCCATCCACTGCTTTCCCAGGCTCATTACCAGGGAGCTGGATTGGAAGTGGAGCAGCTGTATGGGATGCCGGTGGGGTCACGGGCGGTGGTTTTACCACCTACACCACCGCACCCACCCTGTTACTGTTGAGTTTAAGAACTCACTGTATGCTTTGGATAATAGTCCTTTATCGGATATGCCTTTTGTAAATATTTCCTCCTCATCTCTGATGGGTGCTTTTTTTTGTACTCAGAGAGACCTGAGCCTGTTACGCACCCATGGGGAGGCAGGAGACCCAGCAGGAGGGCTCACTTCCCGAGGGAGTGGGTGAGATCACTGAGAAGGAGAAAGGGACAGGACCCGCGGCCAGGTGACAGGACGCTGATGTCACCCCGCCGCTGGCCTCGGGTTTTTCCTATGAAGCGGAAGCCTGCCAGGTGGGGGGATGTGTGAGTGTGTGGAGCCCGGCTCTGAGGACCCGGCTTTCCCAGGACCAGCCGTGTGGGTTTTGTTTTTTCTTTGAAGTTTGTGCTTATATATTTATGTGAGAGGCAGAGACGGAGAGCGCTCTCATCCTTGGTTCACTCCCTAGATGCAACAGGCCAGGGGTGCACCCACTGAGGCCAGGAGCTGGGAACTCCATCCAGGTCTCCCACACGGGTGCAGGGACCCGGGGACTTGAGCCGCCCCTGCTGGCTCCCAGGGTGTGCATCCGCAGGAAGCTGGAGTCGGGAACAGAGCTGGTGCTTGAACCCAGGCACTTTGATAGGAGATGCAGGTGTCCTGGGCGGTGGGCTTGCTGCTAGGCCACGTGCCCGCCCTGCGCCTGGAGAGCAGGAACCTAGGCTGTGCCCTGCAAAGCCGCCTGACCCCAGCCCCCTCCTGAGAGCCAGCAGGTCGGCCTCAGACTCGCCAACGTGACATCCGGGGAGTCTCTCATCGCTCTCGGCCTCAGTTTACCCATCTGAGGGCCCGTGAGATGCATGAAGCCGCGGGCGGCAAGGAGCCCCTTGTTCTTGGGGCTCAGAACCTGTGCCCCTCCCCCCAGCCCTCTCCCTTGCTGGAGCCGGCAGGCCCAGGTCCTTCCAGCCAGGGGTCACCGCCACGTCTCACGTCGGAGTGAGGCAGAACAAGCGTCCTAGGGCGCTCTCGGCCGCTCCAGCCCTCCCCGAGTGGACACTAGTGGTGTCTGGTTGACAAGGAGGCGTCGCGGACATCCAGGGGACTGGTGCCTGGAGGCACTACGGGGGGGCAGCTTCAGGGACTTTTTAAAAAAATTATTTATTTATTTATTTGAGAGGTAGAGTTACAGACAGATGGAAAGACAGAGAGAAAGGTCTTTGATCGGCTGGTTCGTGCCCCTAATGGCTGCAACGGCTGGAGCTGAACTGATCCGCAGCCAGGAGCTGCTTCTGGGTCTCCCACGCGAGTGCAGGGGCCCAGGCACTTGGGCCATCCTCCCCGGGGTTGTCAGCTGAGAGTTCCATCAGAAGAGGAACAGCCGGGACTCAAACCGGCGCCCATATGGGATGCTGGTGCCGCAGGTGGAGGCTTAGCCTACTACGCCACAGGGCAGGCCCCTGTTTTGTTTTTGTTTCAGGATTTTTATTTTAATTTATTTGAAAGACACTGTGGCAGAAAGAGAGGGAGGAAGGTGGAGGGGGAGAGAGAGATGGATCACCCACTCACTGGTTCACTCCCCAAATGGCCCACAATGGCTGGGCTGGGCCAGGCTGAAGCTGGGCCTGGAGCCCCACCCAGGTCTCCCATGCAGGTGGCAAGGACCTCAGTGCCTGAGCCATCACCCGCTTTCCCAGGCCACAGCAGAGTGCTGGGTCAGAAGAGGAGCAGCCTGGACTCGAACTGGTGCCCATATGGGATGCTGGCACCGCAGGTGGAGGCTTAGCCTACTACACCACAATGCTGGCCCCAACTTCAGGGGCTTTTGAAGAGGCCAGGGTGCAAGGTAAAACTCACTTAGAAGTCTACTTAGCTCTGGGAGGGAGCAAGCAAACCCTCGTGCTCCCCCACACTCTGTGTACCCCTCCTCCGCCCCCAGGTTCGCATTGCTCGTGCTGGGGTGGGTCCTGCAGGTGGCCTATGCTTTGTCGTCCTGAGAAGAAACGGCCTTGGTCTCTCAGCTGACGACTCACGGCCAGGCGGGCATGAAGAGGAAGCCAAACCCAAGAGGGCTGAGCCGGGTCCTTGGGAGGTGGCATGACCCCCAGACGCAATCGAGTCCACCACTCCCATGTTACAGAAAGTTAAAATAAGGTGAGGGAGGAATGGAGGCGAGTTACAAAGCCACACAGCCCCCCGGTGTGTACAAAGTGAGGGTTCCTGCCACGGAAGAGAAGGGTGCTCTTGGAAGATGGCCTTGCCTCTGAATGACGGAAAAGACACAGTCACCTTTAAGACGGTCAGCACGGCACCGGGCAGCACTGGGAAGGGACTGAGGGGCCACACAGACCGGAAGGGCCGGGAAGTTTCTGGGAGATGCATGGAGTGCAGACTCCTGAGTGCCAGAGTAAGGGGACTGTGGAAATCCTCCTCCCCCAGACTTGCCTGTGTAAGGGGGCGGGGTGGGGGGTGATGCATCCTGAAATCTAACCTCCGCAGCGACAAAAGTCGGTGTGAGCCCCGCAGCCTAGCGAGGACAGAGTCGGAGACCACGGGAGGATGGACGTCTCGGGGCGGGGGGGGGGGGGCTTCCTAGCTCTGGGCCTTTCTCCAGGTGGCTGGAACTTGCCCCTTGACCCCCGTGGGAATGAAACCTCAGCGAGGCACCAGCAAAGGCGCCTCGAGGCCGTTCTGGAGCCAGTGGGAATCAGCCACATGTGAAGGCGGGCAGAGGCGCCAGGAGCCCACTTCCCCGTCTTCAGCCTGGCTGGGGTGCGTGACCGCACAGAGAGCAGCTCAGAGCTGCGCTGGGCCAGGCCGGGTTCTCTGGCTTACCTGCGGGCAGCGGTGGAAGGTGAATGTATTTACTTGTGTAAACGGCAGAGATATGGGGAGAGAGAGAGAGAGAGAGAGCGAGCGAGCAAATGAGCTTCCATCTGCTGCTTCACTCCCCAGGTAGCCACAAACTCTGGGGTTGGAGTTTGTGCCCATGTGGGATGCTGGCATCACAGGTGGTGGCTTTATCTGCTGTGCTACAAAGCTGGCCCCAAACGGGGCAGTTTTTTTAAAAAAAGATTTATGTACTTATTTGATAGGCAGAATTACAGATAGAGAGAGGGAGAGACACAGAGAGAGATCTTCCATCTACTGGTCCATTCCTGATAGCCACAACAGCCAGAGCTGGGCTGATCTAAAGCCAGGAGCCAGGAACTTCTGGGTCTCCCATATGGGTGCAAGAGCCCAAGCACTTGGACCGTCTTCTACTGCTTTCCCAGGCCATTAGCAGGAAGCTGGACTGGAAGAGGAGCAGCGAGGACTCAAACAGGTGCCCATATGGGATGCTTAACCTACAGCGCCAGCCCCAACAGTGCAATTGTTAAATGAACAAAAAACCCCAGCTGTTTTACAAAAGGAGATATACACATGGGCAGTAAGTAGATGGAACAAGTGCTTAAAGCCATTATGCGGGCCAGCACCGAGGCTCAATAGGCTAATCCTCCGCCTGCGGCGCATGCACACCGGGTTCTAGTCCTAGTCGGGGCACTGGATTCTGTCCCGGTTCCTCCTCTTCCAGTCCAGCTCTCTGCTGTGGCCCGGGAGTGCAGAGCAGGATGGCCCAGGTCCTTGGGCCCTGCAGCCGCGTGGGAGGCCGGGAGAGGCACCTGGCTCCTGGCTTTGGATCAGCGCAGCGTGCCGGCTGCAGTGTGCCAGCCGCGGCGGCCATTGGGGAGTGAACCAACGGAAAAGGAGGACCTTTCTTTCTGTCTCTCTCACTGTCCACTCTGCCTGTCAAAAAAATAAATAAATAAATAAATAAAGCTGTTACCGGAGAAATTGCAGGGTTCTTGTCTTCGCGCAAGAAAGAATTCAGGCGTGAGACAGAGAGTAGTGGGAGGTAAAATAGCAAGGTTTATTAAGAAGGAACATCTGTAAGGACGGATGGGCACCTCTCCAGACAGGGCCTGAGAGAGAGTGCCCAGTCCCTCAGACTGGAGGAGAGCGGGGCTGCATGGGTGAGTGGAGAGTACACCCGGCCAGGCCAGGCGGGCGGCTCAGCAAAGGTGCAGAGAGCTGAGCGCGCACAGTCCAGTTGAGGCTGGGGGTTTTAAGGAGATGGGTCTTTGTCTTCACATGCTTCAACCTGGAAAGAAAGACTTAATGGATGTAAATGTTAAGAAGCTTCTTCCTGTGGAAGGTCTGAAACAAAGGACTTTATGGATGCAAATGTTATCAGACCTGAGGAAGGGGCAGGGTGTTTGAGATGCAGATGTTGAGCTGCACCTGGGAGATTGTGGAAGATTTAGCAGGAGGGGTGAGGGCCTCCACCTGGCAGGTTACCAGGTAGAAGGGGGTAGGGCAGGCAGGATGCGAAAATCTGGGCTTCCCCTGGAACATTGTTAGGATGACTTTGAGATGCAGATGCATATAGATGTCTTCTCTTTAGGCCTGTCACACACACATAAGCTCATAACTGACTTCCTACCTAACAAAGCCATTGTGCTTCAGGAAATGCAGATTAAACCAACAGTGAGGATGAGTACACAGCAGGCAGAGAGAACGGCTGAAATGAAAAAGCCAACACCAAGTGTTGGAGAACAACTCTCCACCACCTGTGTGCGTGTGAAGTGACACAGTCACTTGGACAATCGGCGACCTCTTGGAAAGGTACACACGCATGCACCCTGTGGCCCTGCAGCTCCACGCCTAGAGAAATAAAAACACATGTCTACAAGGGGCCTGTGATACTGGGGTCCCGTATCAGAAAATCAGTTCGAGTCCTGGCTGCTCTGGTTCCAATCCAGCTCCAGGTAACTCACCTGGAAGGCAGCCGAGATGGCAAAGAACTTGGGCCCCTGCACCCACGTGGGAGACCCTGAGGAAGCTCCTGGCTCCTGGCTTTGGATCGGTGCAGCTCCAGCAGTTGTGGCCATCTGGGGAGTGAACCTGCAAATAGAAGATCTCTCTCTCTTTCTCTCTCTCTCTCTCTCTCTCTCTCTCTTGCTCTCTCTGTCACATTGCCTTTCAAGTAAATAACATAAATCTTTATAAACACATGCACACACATATATCAACCAAAAGCCTTGCGTAAGAACATTCATGGAACTTAATTCCCTTAGTCCCTACGGGGGAACAACCCAGATGCCCACTGAGAGAAGGATGTTCATACAATGAAATACCACTAAGCCAACACAGATGTCTCAAACTGTGGCCCAGATTGGAAGAAGCCACACACACAGAGGCCCATTCTGTTACAAATGAGTGCATTTACATGAAGTCCGAGCACAGGCAAAGCTAGCATGTGAGGGTGCTCAAAGAGTGCGTGGAAGAATGGAACGCAGAGGTACAGCTGAGGTGGGTACCTGGCCTAGCAGTTAGTTGCTGGTGTCTGAGTCCCTGGGCTTGATAACCAGCTCTTTCTCCTGACGCCAGCTTCCTGCCCACGCACACCCCGGGAGGCAGCAGTGATGGCTCAAGGACTTGTGTCCGGCCACCCACGTGGAGGACCTGGCTGGAGCTCCTCACTCCCAGCTTCAGCCTCGATCCAGCCCTGACCATTGCAGGCATCTGGGGAGTGAACCAGTCAAAGAGAGCCGTTTATCTTTTGGCCTCTCAGATAAATAAATAAAATTTTCATAGGAAAAAAACCCTCAACTCTTAAAACAAAAAAAGTAAGCTTATTTGGTGCAAAAGAAAATAAATCCTTGCAGTTTTATATAGCATACATTTTCTTTAACTTTCTGAAGACCCCTCTAGGTATGGATAAATTTATCTTCTAATTGCATGTTGCACAAACTCTGTAAAGTGCCCTTGTGTAGTGACAGAAATTAGAGCAGTGGCTGCCCTGGAGAGAGGAGGGGTTCTGTGTCCTCCGCAGCTGGTGGAAGAGTCTCTGAGGAGCTGTAATTTTACCACACGTAGTTCGCATTGGAATTAAAAAACATGAAGACGGGGTAGGCCTTGTGGCATAACAGGTTAAGCCACTGCTTACATATCACATGGCCGCTGGTTCAAGTCCCAGCTGTTCCACTTGCAGTGCAGCTCCCTGTAATGTGCCTGGGAAGGCAGTAGAAGACGACCCAAGTGCTTGGGCTCCTGCACCTTCCCAGGAGACCCAGACGGAGTTCTGGGCTCATAGCTTCAGCCTGGCCCAGCCCCGGCCACCTGGCCATTGCAGCCATTTGTGGGTGTGAACCAGCAGATGGAAGATTTCGTTTCTTCCAGCATGATGAAAAAGTCCTAGAAGTGGAGAGTGATGGTGTCTGCATGACGCTGTGAATGTACACGATGCCTCAGAACCAGCACTTAAAAATAATTAAAATGGTGAATTCTATGTTGCATACATTTTGTCATGATAAAACTTTTTTTTTTAACAGGCAGAGTGGATAGTGAGAGAGAGAGAGACAGAGAGAAAGGTCTTCCTTGGCCATGCACAGCGCTGATCCGAAGGCAGGAGCCAGGTACTTATCCTGGTATCCCATGGGGTGCAGGGCCCAAGGACTTGGGCCATCCTCCACTGCACTCCTGGGCCACAGCAGAGGGGCAACTGGGACAGAATCCGGCGCCCCGACCAGGACTAGAACCTGGTGTGCCGGTGCCGCTAGGCGGAGGATTAGCCTGTTGAGCCACGGCCCCATAATAAAACATTTTTTAAAAAATAAATAAATAAATCACCATGCTAAGAGTGGGGGTAAATATTAAAAAGGGTGATTCTAAGGGTAATAAATGATTAAACCTGATTTTTCATGAATAAATGTTTTAGTAGAATGGATGATTTCATAGGAAATGCGTGAGGCACCAAAACTACTCAACAGCAGGCAGAAAAACCAATGGAGGATTTTTTGGCTTCTCCGGATAGGGTCCTGGAGATTTAACTGAGATTAGCAAGCAAACACCAAGCAGTTTATTGGCTTGGGCAGTGCACGTGTATGTGGGAGGGACTGTGGTTAGAACTTTGTGTATACCACCTTAACAAAGAGCAGTAGACTGTAGACAAAGGAGAGGGCTGTGGGCTTCCAGGGCAGCCAACCGGATGGCCAAGGAAAGGAGGAGCTGAGGGAGTCAGATGGCTCTGTGGGTGTAGGGCCGTCCTGGTGTGGACTTCCGGTCGTCTCCCCGGCCACAGAGCTGCCCTGGAGAGGGGACTTGCAGCAGCTCGCGCTTCAGAGAAGCTTCCGGAAGACTTCGTTCTGCCTCTGGTGGCTCTCAGATGCCTCCAGCTAAAGACAATTGCATGCCAACGCGGCATATTTGATCTCCTACAGGGAAAACATGATATTTAAGAAGAAGTCAGGGGACTACGTTCCCTACACCTGCTGCCCTCCCCTCCACAGACTCAGGTGCATAGCTGGGCTCTTTCAGATCTTTGGGGAAAGAAAATCACTGTCATATCTGCACCAGTGATTTCCAAACTTGACTGTGCATCACAATTATGTGGGAGCAATCTTAAAAAACGACATATATATAGATTTCCTGGCTTCTCAGATCCAATGAAGTAGACTCTCCAAAATTTGGCCTGGAAATCTATTTTTTCCATAAGGATTTTTTTCTCATTCCAGAAATTATATTTAGTGGTTGTAAAAAAAAAAAAAGAAAAAGAAAAACAACCTAACAGTATAGATGTATGTATAAATGTATAAAATAAAAATTGCCTCCGATTTTCTTTCTAATCCCACAGTCTCTGAGAAAGATTTAATCAATTTATGTGTCAGTGTATTAACTTATGGATATTCTTCTGTATTTTCTGTGATTATCCAAGACAAGTGGAATCTGTGCTTTAGAAAATACTCCCAGGTGACTGTAATGAAATGAATTTTTAGATCAATTTTTGGATGAATTTATGAGTACAGAAAAACATGGAGTGTGAGTCAATTGTTTTTTTTTTAAAGATTTTATTTATTTATGTGAAAGGCAGAGTTACAGAGAGGCAGAAAGAGGCAGAGAGAGGGCAGGACGGAGGATGGGAGGGAGGGAGAGAGAGAGCTCTTCTATTTGCAGGTTCACTCCCCAGATGGCCACAACAGCTGGAGCCAGGAGCTTCCTCAGGGCCTCCCATGTGGGTGCAGGGGCCCAAGGACTTGAGCCATCTTCTACTGCTTTCCCAGGCCACAGCAGAGGGCTAGATTGGAAGTGGAGAAGCTGGGACTCGAACCAGAAAGCATATGGGATGCTGGCACTACAGGCAGTGGCTTTACCTGCTACTCCACAGCACTGTGACTGAGTGAGCTGTTCTGTAAAGTTACTGTAACCCTGAACTCAAAAGCAAAAAAACACCATATTTTTTAAATAAAAGATTTATTTATTTATTTATTTGTGAGGCAGAGTTACAGACAGAGAGGAGGAGACAGAGAGAGAGGTCTTCCATCCACTGGTTCACTCCCCAAATGGCTGCAACAGCTGGAGCTGGGCCAATCCAAAGCCAGGAGCCAGGAGCTTCTTCCAGGTTTTCCACGTGGGTGCAGGGGCCCAAGGACTTGGACCATCTTCTACTGCTTTCCCAGGCCATAACAAGGTCCAAAGTAGAGCAGCCAGGACACAAACTGGTACCAGTATGGATGCTGGCACTGCAAGTGGCGGTTTTATGTGGTCCACCCCCAAAAAAGATCATATTTTTTTAACAGGCAGAGTTAGGCAGTGAGAGAGAGAGACAGAGAAAAAGGTCTTCCTTTTTCTGTTGGTTCACCCCCCAAGTAGCTGCTATGGTTAGTGCGTTGTGGCTGGTGCGCCACGCCGATCCAAAGCCAGGAGCCAGGTGCTTCCTCCTGGTCTCCCATGTGGGTGCAGGGTCAAGCACCTGGGCCTTCCTCCACTGCACTCCCTGGCCACAGCAGAGAGCTGGACTGGAAGAGGAGCAACTGGGACAGAACCCAGCACCCCGACTGGGACTAGAACCCGGGGTGCCGGCGCCGCAGGTGGAGGATTAGCCTATTGAGCCATGGCGCCGGCCAAACGATCATATTTTTTAAAGATTTGTTTATTTATTTAAAAGTCAGAGTTACAGAGAGAGAGGGAGAGAGAGAGAGAGGAGAGAGAGAAGTCTTCCATCTGCTGGTTCACTCCCCAAATGGCCACAACAGCCAGAGCTGGATTCCATCCAAAGCCAGGAGCCAGGAGCCTCTCCCAGGTCTCCATGTGGGTGGCAGGGGCCCAAGCACTTGGGCCATCTTCTGCTGCTTTCCCAGGCTGCTAGTAGGGAGCTGAATCAGAAGTGGAGCAGCCAGGACTTGAACCAGTGCCCATATGGGAACCCGGCACTGCAGGCAGCAGCTTAACTTGCTACGCTCCAACACCAGTCCTAAGATCGTGTCTTTTTTAAAAAAGCAAGAAATGATAGACTGATCTCATTTGTGAAGACAAAGGAGAAGTTTTAAATCTGCACAAAGGTCGGTGCACTGAGCACACACGTCTGTCTTCCCATGAGGACGTGAGCGGAAGGTGAGGGGCCGGCACAGACGGCTCCCGCTGAGGAGGGCTCGGCTCCCGGTGCTGCAGAAGGCAGGAGCCCGCCTTTGAGTCTTGACTTCGCAGCTTTCCCACAGGGGATGCTGCGGGCCCACTCCTGCCATCGCCAGGGCAAGCAACCAGCGCTTTACGTTTCCACATGTTGCTAAGCCACGATGGTCAAGTGTAGTGGTTTTCTTTCTTTTTTTTTTTTTTTTTCTGACAGGCAGAGTGGGCAGTGAGAGAGAGAGAGACAGAGAGAAAGGTCTTCCTTTGCCGTTGGTTCACCCTCCAATGGCCGCTGTGGCCGGCACATCTCGCTGATCCGAAGCCAGGAGCCAGGTGCTTCTCCTGGTCTCCCATGGGGTGCAGGGCCCAAGCACTTGGGCCATCCTCCACTGCACTCCCTGGCCACAGCAGAGAGCTGGCCTGGAAGAGGGGCAACCGGGACAGAATCTGGGGCCCCAACCGGGACTAGAACCCGGGGTGTGGCGCCGCAGGCGGAGGATTAGCCTAGTGAGCCACGGCGCCGGCCCTTGTAGTGCGTTTTAAAAAGGTGTTTGTTTATTTGAGAGGCAGAGAGAGACAGACATAGATGCAGACAGAGGGAGAAGGTACGCCCACCTGCCGGTTCACTCCTCAGATGCCTTCTGCAGCCAGGGCTAGGCCAAGGCCAGAGGCAGGGAGCCAACCACGTGAGCCATCACCTGCTGCCTCCCAGGGTGGGCAGCCGCAGGGAGCTGAGGGCAGCGGCTGGGACAGGAACTTGAAGCCAGGTGCTCTGATGTGGGACACGGCGTTTTAGCTGCCAGGCCACCCGCACGCCCGCCCCCTTGCATTTTGGGCGCGCATTTTGCACGCACAATGGGCTTATTGGACGTAACCTGCATCTTCGTGGCAGGGGGAATGAGGGTAAGAGGCTCTGTAAGATGTCTGGAGGCAGTGACTGGACAGAAGCTGTTGGTGGGTGAGACCGTGACGCGGGCCTACCGCTGCAGCACCAGTGGAAGAAGGCAAGGGGGCGCCGGGACCCCCAGCACAGGCTGAGAGTGGGCGAGGGGAGACTGAGGCATAGCAGTATGCCTTCCCGAGACCACTCTACTTGCAGCTCTGCCGGCTGTGGGTAACCCAGAGAGTAGAGGCTGCCTCCGGGGGTGGGGAGGTGATGTCTTAGTCTGTTTTCTGTTGCTGTAAGAAGTTACATAGCCTAAAGAATTCCTAAGCAATACAAGTTTATGTGGCACTGGGTTCTCGAAATTGAAGGTAGAACTGCTGATTAAAAAAAAAAGTATGTTTTTCATTGGCCCAGGACAAATAAGGAGTGCAGAGACCGGCGAGTCTTCCCCGTGGATGTGGATATTTCCATGAGATTCGGAAAAGACCACATATGCATAAAACAAGCACAGATTGCTACGATAAAGGAATAAGACATTGCCGCTTGCATTTTAAACACCGACCTTGAGAGAAGAATTGGCAGATCAAGGAAGGCGCAGACTGTGGAGCCAAATGCAAAGGGATGGCAGTTAGGAAAGAGAGACAGGAGACAGAGGATCAATCCAGAAAGTCAAACGCTCGGAAAAAAGAAAGACCGCGAAGGACAGAGGCTTCCAGATGCAGAGTCGCAGCGAGCATTGCGCACGATAAGTAAAAAGACCCGCACCTTGGCTTATTGGTTTGAACTTTCAAAACACCAAAAATAGAGTGCAGTTTTTAAAAGCTTCCAAACAGTCTTTTTTTTTTTTTTTGAAAAATGACTTATTTATGTATTTATTTATTGGAGAGGTAGAGTGACAGAGAGAGAGAGGCCTTCCATTCATTGGTTCACTCACTCCCCAAATGGCTGCAATGGCTGGGGTTGGGCCAGGCCAAAGCCAGAGCCAGGAGCTTCTGCTGGGTCTCCCACATGGACGCAGGGCCCCAGGTACTTGGGCCATCCTCTGCTGCTTTCCCAGGTGCGATAGCAGGGAGCTGGGTGCGGAGTGGGGCAGCCGGAACCCGATCTGGCACACATACGGGCTGCCGGCACTGCAGCTGATGCTTAACCCACTGTGCCACGATGCTGGATCCCCCGTGATTTTTTTCAAAGTAGCTGCATGCCTTGGTGGAAAATCACATGAACAGTGGACTTTTTATCAGTGACACTAAATTCTGTGGGGATGAGGCAGCCCCTTAACAGCTCTGAGGAACAAGTAGTTCAAGTCAGCAATGGATGTCCATCCAAACTGTCAATCAAGCCTGAGAAAAAAATCATAACTTTCCACACTGCAAGACCAAGAAAATTTCTCTGTCTCATACTTTAGAGGAGAAGATTCTTTATAATGAAGCAAAATGAGGGACCAAGCCAAAGAACATGTTGGATTCTTTTTTTTTTTAAATATTTATTTATTTATTTGATAGGCAGAGTTACAGAGAGGCAGAGGCAGAGAGAGAGAGAGAGGTCTTCCATCCACTGGTTCACTCCCCAGATGGCCGCAACGGCCAGAGCTGTGCTGATCTGAAGCCATGAACCGGGAGCTTCCTCTAGATCTCCCAAGTGGGTGCAGAGGCCCAAGGATTTGGGCCATCTTCCACTGCTTTCCCAGGCCACTAGCAGGGAGCAGGATTGGAAGTGGAGCAGCCGGCACTCGAACTGGCACCCATATGGGATTCTGGCACTGCAGGTGATGGCTTTACCCGCTACGCCATAGCACGGGCCTCCATGTTAGATTCTTGATGAATCCCCTGATAATGCAACAGATGCCAGCGTGGAGAAATATGTTTTTATTTCTCATACCTCTCAGATAGTCTGGTTATGGGCACTCCATGGCTGGCGGGGCAGCTCAGGGGTGTGGTACAGGTTCTAGACACATTCTTGTCCCAGTTCTGCCATCTCTAGAATTTTGTCTTCATCTTCCTTGTCCCAAGATGGCTGTGGTAGCACCAAACATCACATCTCCATTCCCAGCCAGAGGGAAAGAGGAGGTGTAAAAACAAAATTTATTCCCATGAAGATGTCCCTGCGGCCCCGCTCAGAGTGGTATTTTACAGGCCACACAGTCACACAGTCTTCCATCTGCCGATTTACTCCCCAAGTGGCTGTAACGGGTCTCGAACTGGCACCAGCTCCAGCCCCCAGTCCCTTATTCTTAACAGAAGGTTGAGGGAGAAAGGTCTGTCTTCTGTAGCATCTTCAGGCTGTGCCAGGACATCCTACCTGCCTAGCCACGGAAGGAAAAATCTCCTGCTGATGGATTTAAACACGTTGTTTGAGGAGCCAGGCATTGGCAGTGTCTGGAATCCCTGTATAATGAAACTGTTGGAGTCTGGAAGACACACATTTGAGAGTTAGGCAAGAGTAAAACTGGGCAAAGAAAGAGCAGCCAGGGGCCAGCATTGGGGCGCAGCGGGTAAAGCCATTGCCTAGGGTCCCGGCATCCCATATGGGTGCCAGTTCGACTCTCAGTTGTTTCACTTCCCACCCAGCTCTCTGTTAACATGTCTGGGAAAGCAGCAGAGGATGGCCCAAGTGTGTGGTCCCTGTACCCATGTGGGAGACCTGGAAGAAGCTCCTGGCTCCTGGCTTTGGTCTGGCCCAGCCCTGGCCATTGTAGCCATTGCCAGCAGGTGTTCCTAGGCCATCTGGTGTCCATGCCCACCTCGGCCAGGGAATCTAAAGAATTATGCAGTTGCTGCCGACGTGGCCCGTGGTCTGGGCTAAGCCACACAAGGCAGCAGTTTCCTTAAAGCGGCGTCATGGGAAGTATTAAGATCTGGCATCACCGAAAACCGAGGGGGCGAGGCTGTCCTCCACAGGCAAAGCAGAGGCAAAGTAAACTTTGAGGAGCGAAGTTTGACGTCAGCTCCTGTGAGGACGCAGCTCCTGGGGGATAGGAGTGCTGGCACAGGAATCCAGTGCAGAGCAGGCGGCTCCCGTGTCTTTATGGGATGTCAGTAATTCCCCGAGGCACTCAGCTCAAACCCCAGGGTGAGGGGTCTGCCGTCGTGCCTGGGGTCTGATTCTGGACCCCAGCTACAGTGCTACAGGGCCTGGAACCCAGGGCTAAAGCTGGACTACATCTGGGGCTCAGAACCTGAGGTTTAACCACCCATACCTGGGCTCAGAACCCAGAACTAAACTGCCACAGGGCTCGGAACCCGGGGTTATCGCTGCCTCAGAACCCGAGGCTCGGAACATGGGGCTGGAATCCAGGGCTAAACCGTGTCCGGCGTTTAACCCAGAGCTGCTTCACCATGCCTGGGGCCAGCTTGGACCTGGAGCCGGGGAGGGAGCCTCTGCTGCCTTACTCTGGGCCCTGTTTGGATCCCAGGGCGGGGAGGCCTTCAGGGGGTCTTAGAGAGGGTTCCCAGGCATTTTTGGACCCTGGGTCTTGGGAGGCTTGGTCATCAGGAAGTTTAGATCTTAGCTACAGTTTGTCAGCAAGGCTGTAGCCCACGTGGTATTTTAGCTCCATTGCAGTCCCATGTGGCCATTAAGATAAAAGTTACTGATTGGAGGGAGAGTAGAGGCCCCCTTCCTTGGAGAATAGAGAGGAACCTTCGAATGGAGTGTTCCTTAGAGTGCCCTTCGGCCACGGACCAGGATCCCCCAGACCTCTCGCTCAGTGCTCCAGCACCCGGGAGAACACTTAGTTAAATGGCATAGAAGACAGAGAACCCCCAAGTAAATGGAGGGGTGTATGTGTCTGGGTTGTGTAGGTGTTGGGCCCAGCAGGAGGGTGGCCATATACCAAAAGGCTTTGCTCAAAGACAGCAAGGGTGCTTGGAGGCCAGAGGGTGACAGGCACAGGGGTGATGTCCTGGGTGGAGCCCAGTTGAATATTCAAAAGGGGGTGGAGTATGGGCACAAGTACCACCCATCTCCCAGCTGCTTTTAGCAAATAATGCAAGGGTCATGTTGCAAGTTGCACGTTGGAAGTGCGCCCCCTAAAGGTCATGGTGGGAATGACGGACACATCCTGCACCCATGCTGGGTATTTCCAGCCGGCGCTGGTTCCAACGGTGCGACGTTGTGGTACTTGTAGTTTCTGCCACGAGGAAAGGGGGAGGGCCTTGCTGGTGCAGGGAAGGGGCCCAAGTTGGTGCACTGGTCACACGGGCCAGGCCAGGCTCTTATAAAGGCAGGCTGCAGCCATCCCGTGGAGGGTCAGTCTTGTCTATCAAATTGCAGATCGCCTGGAGCTGTCAATCACTTATCCATGCAGTTTGAGGATGAACTGTCAGTCACCGGTGCAGGGGGCTCCCAGACCTCAGCTTCTCCCCTAGCAACAGGACGATCATATGGTGACCTGGCCTGTACAGCCCACCCTCTAGTGAGACTGCCTCCCAAGGATATGCTCCCAGTGACCTCCCACTGTGCCTACCCGCAGTGCCCGTGTCTCCACGAGCAGTCCAGCGACCATCACCGCTAATATAGGACTCCGGGGAGTAAACCTGCCTGAGCTAGGAGAGCTGTGTCCTGTTCAATCCATAACCGCGTCGATACTCAGAAGACACCCGTCTTACAGGCAGCACCAGCCACCCACCAGGGAATCTCCAGGCTGGGGAAAGAGGTTGCCTTCTGACACTACCCACCCTCAGGGTTGCAAGCCGTCTTCCAAACCCAGAATTGGCTCGCCCTCTCTGAAGCACCGTGGGGGCCACTCTGATTCGGGCACAGTTGTGTTTCCTTGGGCCTTCAGTGACAACGGTGATTCATCAGGCCTCATGCAGCTGCGTCATGTGTACCTGTCTTCTCTCCGCACCCTGTGCAGGGACAACGCTCTGAGCCAGCACCATCAGCCTCACTTGGGTGCTTGTGAGAGCCCCAGATTCTCAGGTCCTGCCCACATCTACTGGATCAGAAACTCTGGGGGCAGCAATCTGTCTTATTTTTCATGTAAGGATTTATTTATTTATTTGAAAGGCAGAGTTACAGAGAGAGAGAGAGAGAGAGAGAGATCTTCCATCTGCTAGTTCACTCCCCAAATGGCCACAATGGCTGAGGCTGGGCCGAGTGCAAACCAGGAGCCAGGAGCTTCTGCTGGGTCTCTACATGTGGCTGCAGAGGCCCAAGCACTTGGGCCATCCTCTACTGCTTTCCCAGGCGCATTGGCAGGGAGCTGGATAGGAAGTGGAGCAGCTGGGACTCAAACTGGCGCCCATATGGGATGTTACAGGCAGTGGCCCCAGCACTCTGTCTTGTGAGTGTGCCACACACTCAAATACCATACAACTCAGCTCCATCTGAGCCCGTTGTCAGTTCGACTGCACGTTTGAATCATAAAAACACACCGATACCTGCACCCCCCACTCTTGCCTCCCCCACCCCTGCCCCAGATCCTGATTAATTGGTGTGGTCTAGGGATTCCCTAGATGATCTAAGATGTGCTGTGGTTTGAGGAGTAGTGCATGACAGCACACGCCCGCCGCACCCACATCTATTACATTGAGGTCTCAGGTCTGGGACTGGGACACGCGCGTACTTATCTACTTTAGCCCCGGCAATTTCTTTTAAAGCCTCAGAGTTGATTCTAATGTGAAGCCAGGACAGAGAATCATTTAATTATCATAACACTCCTGGCCTCCTTTTATTTGCTTCTCCCTGTGGGCTCAGAAATGAGTTTTCTAGTGGGCAAGTGTCTGGGACGGAACGGAGCAAGCCTGGAAGCTGCGGAGAGCAGGTGCTTGGTTCCGCTCCTCCACGGTGCCTGGAGTTTTCCGGCGGTGGGGGGAGTCCAGAGGTTCTCCTGGACAAGTCTGCCAGATTCGGGGCTGGTGTGTGAGCAGGCTCCTCATACATCCTCTCTCCTCACCCCTGTAATGGGGAGATGCTGATCTCTAAATGCCTTCCTTCCAGGTCCAACTCGGAATCCTTTCCAAATTGGAGCAGAGACTAAAAGGGCGCTATGTGTCAGTTCCTAAAACCCCGGACCCAACAACGGCGGGAGTCCAGGTTGGCTGCTGAGTTGCCCTGGCCGTCAGAGTAGAGATGCTACCCAAGGCACTTCCTGAAGGAAAGGCCGGGAGGCAAGCCAGGCCACACCAACCTCGGCAGCCCTGGAGTGGACCGCTCGCTCCAGGAGTTTGCTGTGTCCTCAGCGAGCCTCCCGCTGTCTGGAGAGGGTCCTTACCACAGTGCTGCCCCAGGGTGTTCTCTCTGGGGACTGAAGGAGCCGAGTGACAATCCTGGCTCTGTTCTGTGCCTGCTGGGCGCCCTGAACAAGTCATTCTCCCCCTTTGGAGTCTTAGTCATCTTGCCTATGAAGTGCGGTTGTTGTGCTCAGCAAGTGAAGAGCATGGGAGTGGGCAGATCTGGGAAGTCTTCGGGAGCTGTGAAAAGCCTCCACACACGAGAGGTCGTGCAGGGGAGACTGGACGTGGGGATGTGGGCGAGGCTCGGTCACAGTTCTCAGGGCTCTACGAGCGACGGAGGAAGCGTGGAGGGCTGCTCTTCCAGCCTTGGCTGTCGCTAGGGTCTCATTGCCCAGAGGGAGAACTGGTCCTCCCCCACTACGTACCACACTGGCCTCTGTTCTAAGTGCTCCCCACCACTTGCCACCAGGAGTCGGTAGCCTCATGGCCTCAGGGCTGTCCGAAGTCCTAAGTTCATGGTACTGGAAAGGTGGGGACTTGATCCAGTTATGGTGTTTCAGAGGGCGATCCTAAGAGGAGGTCCTTAGGTCACTGGGGGCCTGTCCTGGGCAGGCAGTTCTTGTGAGAGGCCTGACTGTGTAAGCCTGGGGCCTGCCTGGCTGTGCTCTCTGCTTCTGGCTGCACTGGGTGATCCTCCCTCTGCACCCCACCACCCTGCACCCACATCAGACTGCACACGTGGGACCACTCGGTCTCAGACTGGGAACCTCCGAAGCCGTGACCCGAAATAAACCTTCTTCCTCCATAAGGAGGAGCTACTCTTGAGCCTTTTAGTTACAGTGAGGAAAAGCTGACTAATAAACTTGGCTTCCGCCTGGTGCCTGCGGAGGGGCTGCTTCGATGCCAGCTAAGGACGTGCTGGATCAGACGCTGTTCAGGGAAGCTGCAGGGGTGCTCACGGGTGACGGAAATCTCAAGCCTGTCCTTTTGGTGGTCCTTTGGGAACCCCTCGATCTGCTCCCAACACCCCTCCTTCAGTCTCAGCCTCCTGCTGGGCCCTTCTCCCTGGCTCTCTGAGCTGCAGGCATGCCGCACTCCTCCTCCTCCAGACCCTCCCTACCCACTGGAACAGACCTCCCTGCCCCCTCGTTCATGCCTAAGCACCCTTCAGAGCCCGGCTGCACTGTCCTTCATCCAGGGCACCCTCGGCCCATCCCAAACTCAGTTAGGCTTCTCTGTAACGTACCCTCTCAGCGTCCACTATGTCTACGGTCGGCACAGACCACAGCTACAGGTTTTACAAAGATCTATTGTACTTACTTGAACAGCAGACTGAGAGAGGAGAGAGAGTGTGTGAGAGTGAGCAGCCTGGACTCAAATCGATGCTCATGTGGGATGCTGATGTCATGGGTGGTGGCTTAACCCGCTGTGCGGTGGGCCGGCCTGTTTTCATTTTTCAGTTGAGGTCTGCTTTCACTGAGTTTTGACAGACGTTGACCAACACCCAGATCTAGATCATTTCCAGCACCCGAAATGTTCCCTCACACCCCTTCCAGTCGGTCTCCTCCCCACGCAGGAAACCACTGATTGTTGCCACTATGGATGAATTTTGACTGTTCTAGAACTTTGTATAACTGGAAGCACACAGCATTGTCTGTTCTAGAACTTTGTATAAATAGAACCATACAAGATCGCTTGTTCTAGAACTTTGTATAAATGGAACCACAAGGATACATTCTTTTTTTTTCTCCCATGTCTTTTGTTCTGCATTACTCTTTGGAGAGCCACTGATGTTGCTTTTTTTTTTTTTTTCTGATTAGTATTCCTTTGTGTGAATATTCCACAGTGTATTATCTACTCAGCTGTTGATGAATATTTTTTTGGCTATTATGAATAAAACTGCTAGGAGCAGTCTTGCACAAATATCTCGTGGACTTAGGTCTTCATTTCTCTTTGGCACTAGCGACACAGGAGTTGAATTGCTGGTCATTGATTGGATAGATGTTTAACTCTCTGAAAAACCATCAAACAGTCGTCCAAAACAGCAGTTGTGCCATTCTGATACATGTAGGAGTGGTGTTTGAGAGTTCCAGATGCTCCACACCCCACCAACACTTGGTAGTGTCAGGTTGTAAAATAGAAGCCAGTGAAATACATGTGTCTGAAGTGGTACACTGTTGTCCTTCTAATTTTCATGTCGGGGGTGGGGGGGATGATTTGAAGCTGACATAGAAAGATGAAAAGTAGACTAGGTGAAGGGGGGGTGTCGAACATTCTGGGTATGGACGACAAACTACACAAAGGTCTGAAGGTGTGAAGGAACAGAGCAATCGCAAAGAATTGTGGGGCTGCTGGGGAGTGACACTCTCAACTTCAAGGGATCATGGGGTATGAGCAGTGCACACACCGGCAGTGACCAGACTTCAAAAAAGGAAATATCCTGAGATGAAAAAACCCCAGGATTTCATATTTCCCTGGGGCAGGGGAAGGGTGAGGTTTGTCATGACCAATGCCGAATTTCTTCTCATCTCAGCAGAAAGATGAGCAAAAGAGATTAAATTTGATTCAGGGAAATAGGAGAGGAGGCACTTCCTGCATGTGACCATTGCAGTTGCAAAGTCATTTTACCACATGCGAGGGAACTACAGAACGAAATGGTTATTTTGGTATAGAAACTTTGAAAGTGGGGTTGGCATTGTGGGGTAGCAGTTCTGCAATGCTCTCATCCCATATTAGCTCACTGGTTCATGTCCTGGATGCTCTGCTTCTAATCTGGCTCCCTGCTCATGTGCCTGGGAAAGCAGTGGAAGATGACTCAAGTCCTTGGACCCCTGCTGCACATGGGAGACCCGGATGGAGTTACTGGCTCCTGGCTTCAGCCTGGACTAGCCTAGGCCATTGGGGCTATCTGGGGAGTGAACTAACAGATGGACATCTCTATCTCTCCCTCACTTGCTGTCACTCTGCCTTTCAAATAAATATATCTTTAAAAAAATTTGAAATCATGTATTGTGTCTTCATGATATGCATGATCCATGACAATTTTGGAGATGCCTCATAGACAAAGATTTCATGATCTTTATTACCAAAATAAACTTCCTTTTCAGTCCATTTTCTACGAACTTTTGAAGACCCCTCATAGGGTTTCAGGATGGTGTGGAGTAGCCTTCCAAGGTTGCGATCATTCGTTTGAATGGAGGTCCCTTGGCCTGCTGGTGGGCTTGCTCCCTCTGGCAATAGTCAGCTGCTCAGATGCAGGCCTGGCACCTCTCCTCAGACTGTGGCCCTCAGCCTAGGCCGTTCCCAGGATAGCAGGATGATGGCAGAGGGTCCAGAGGAATGGTTCTGACGATGAATCCAGAGGGAAGAGAAAATGGACAGAAACGGGTGGACTTGCAGGTCATTAGTCTCAATGAGGATGCCGAGTGACAGCAGATGGGGGACGAGCACAGGAACCGGAAGCCTCAGAGCAGTGAGTGCAGCATGGGGGCTGTGTTTTCAAGTGTCAAAGGGGAGGCCCTTTTGGGTGTTAAGGTGTTGAGGGTGTAACCTTGGAAGGTGGTTCATTGAGGAGGGGTTGCTGGACATGAGAGGGTAAAAGGATTGAGAGACCAGGGCCCTGAATAGATCTTTTTATCTACTTATTTTTCATTTTATTTGATAGGCACACACACAGTGAACCATGCTCTGGTTCACTCCCCAGATGCCAGCAACAGCAAAGCCAGGAGCCCAAATTTCAATTCTGGTCTCTCACGTGGGTGGCAGGGACCCAAATACTCAAGCCATTATCTGCTGTGTCCTTCGCAGGAATGCTGGAACGGGAAGTGGAGGAAGGACATGAGGTCAGGCACTCCTACGCAGTCTACAGGTGTTCTACATCTTAATCGCTGTGTCGAGGGATGCTGAAGTCATTGGTGGAATTCAAGGATGGTTCCAGGTGTTGGGAGATGGCAGCCATTGAAATGGGGGCTGATATTCTGAACATCAGTTGTGAAGGAGCAGAGATCTTTGCAGGATGGAGGGAAAAAGCCAGGAGAAAGGTCAGGGTCAACTCTATGGACACTACTGTTGCATCTTCTTGACTGACATCCAAGGCCAGTGGACCACGTCAAACCCACCCACATGAAGCCTTTCATTTGGGAATGCTTTATTACAGATCTTCCCGCCAGGGGACGCCATCAACACTGGAAAGCTGACCTCCAAGCTGTCCTTGAAGGCCAGGAAGTGTCTCAGCCCGAGCTCTGAGGACCCCCAGGGCTCCTGTGAGGTATTGCAGGGAGCTCGGCCCCCTTCTAGCACAGGTGTTTACTTGCACGAATTTTTAAGAGTACATGAACCTTTTAGAAGATTTATTTATTTTAAAGGCAGAGAGAGACAGAAGAGATTTTCTTTCCACTGGTTCACTCCCCAAATAGCCACAACATCCAGGGCTGAGCCACGATGAAGTCAGGAGTCAGAACTGCACGCAGGTGTCCCATATGGGTGACCGGGGCTCTGCTGCCTTCCCAGGTGCCTTAGCAGGAAGCTGGATCAGAAGCGGATCAGCTGAGACTTAAACCAGTCCTGTGGTATAAGATGCTGGTGTGGCAAGTGGTGGCGTAACCAGCTATGCCACAAGGCTGGCCCCAGACTCTAAGTGTTCTGTGTGGGTTGGCAGGAGGGCTTAGCTTGGGGTGCTAACTCCGGGGCCCAGGCTGAGACGCGGTTCATTCTGATATGTGCTTTCACCATTGTGGTCACCACCAAGGTGGAAGGACGAAAACTGGGGGGAAATGGCTGAATCCGTCACAGGCCATTCCCGGCTCCGGAGTGTGTGTGGAAACGCATTCCTCCCAGAAGCCCAAGGAGCGGGGGAACCGGACTGTTTGATGACTGACGTGCGCCTTCCTGCGTAGGCCATGCCTTCTCTCCACAAGACGAGCACGATCCTTTCACGGTCGCCCCACAGCGATGTTTGCGGAGGCTACTCAAGATGGCTGCCTCGGACCAAAGCGTTCATCCGCTCCAAATGCCGGCCGCAGCACAGGCGGCTGCTGTCTGCCGAGTGCCCTTCCTCCACGCGGGTCTCGCTGCTCAGGCGCGGCCGAGCTTCTCTCAGCCCTCGTAGGCCGGCTGGGCTCGGGCCCGGGCGTCGGCGAGGCCAAGGCGGCCTGAGGCACCAGAAGGCGTCTAGGGTCACGCAGGTCACGGATGGGCACGAGGAGAGGGCGTGGGTCGCGGGCTGCAGCCACGGGCTCCAGCACATGAGGGCGGGCCGGGGGCGTTCCACACAGGGACAGACACGACGCCGCATTCCCTGTTCCCCCAATGCCGGCGGCGGCGGCGGCAGCGCGGGCAGAGTCCCGCCTCGCTCGTCACGTGGCCAGAAACGCCGCGGGCACGTGACCGCCTTCGCGCCGGACCAATCAGCCTCCGCAGGGGCGGGGCCGCCGAGCCCGAGGGGGCGGGAGCGCCCGGCGAGGCCGCGTCTTCTCGCGAGCCTTGGCGCCGTCGCTCCTCCGCCGCCCACGGCCGGGAGCGCAGGTCTCGCGAGGCTTGGGCGCTGCGGCGGTAGGAGGACGGGGAAGGACGGAGCCGAGCGGCGGCTGCCACCCTCGCTCACTCCCTCGCGCGCTCGCCCGCCCGCCCCCTCCCTCCCTCCCCTCCCTCCCCCGGCCCCGGCCCATTCGCTGTGCGGTCTCCTGCTAGGGAGGATGTCGGGCTCGCGGCTCCCCGGCGGCCTGGCCCTCTCGCTGCTGCTGGTCTCCGGCTCCCTGCTCCCGGGGCCGGGCGCGGCTCAGAACGGTAAGCGCAGCGCCGGGGGCGGCCCGGGGCTGAGGGGCTGCTGCGGGGCCGCGGGGGGCTCCTGAGGCGCGGGGCCGCGGCGTCCGGCGCGAGCCGGCTGACAGCCTGCAGAATGCGGGGTCGGCGGCGGGGGCGCCCCGGGGCCGGGGGCCGGGGGCGGGCGGAGGTGGGCGGCCGCGGCGGGGCCGGCGGGCCGGCGGCGGGCGGAGTTTCTAAATAAGGAGAGGAAGAGGAGCCGGTGTCGCGGTGGGGCGGGGGAGGACGCGTGGGGAAGGGGCGGCTCGGGCTGCCGCAGCTGCCGCCGCCGGGGCCTCGGGGGGAGCCGGGGGGCTGCGGAGGGCGGGGGTGGGGGCGGTGGGCTTCCGAGGTCCCAAAGTTTCCGGCCGGGAGCGACGCTTCTGAGGAAGGTGGCGGTGGCCCCCGCGTGCGCGCACACGGAGAAGATGGAGAGCCGGTGGGAGCCTCCCGCGGGCTCGGCGCCTGGGGCGAGGCCGGGCGTGCGGGCCGGCGGGGCTGACAGGTGAACCTGTGTCCCCCGCGGACGGCCCGGCGCAGGCCGGATCTCTGCCCCCCTTGTGTAGGAAGGTATTGATGAGAAGCCTATTGGAGAATGCACTGGAATGTATTTTTGTTCATCTTTAAGTGTTTCTGAATGGCTGATTTTTTCTAAAAAATCGAGGATAGAGCCAGTGGAGTTGAGTATTCTAGGGAAAAACTGGGCTTAAAATGCTGACGAGTATAGCGAAAAAACAGGAGTTGCACGCGTGCTTATTGTCCTGAGCAAGCTTTAGCTAGCCTTTCAGGCCGTGGATTATCGCTGCCGGGCCAGCGTGGAAACGTGTTGTCTCTTCCTTGAGTATGCTAAGTACAGTGGGTGTTTTTTCTGTTTTCCCCAGAGCACGAGGCCGCTGTAGAAGGTAGGGGCGAGCTAGTCTGGTGTCCTCTCAGGTGTTCACCTGTGCTAGTGACGTGTCTCACAGACTGCCCAGTGCTGATTGTATCTGTGCGACTTATGAAAATAGCAGGGCTTCATTCTGCATAGTAGGAGGGAGAGTCTTGCTCTTACCGTGTTTAATCTCTGCTGGCAAGGCCGCTTTCCGCTGACTTATAATACGGAGGAATTGTAGTTTCTTAGCAACTACAGTGAGGGTTTCGATAGGCCCGCAGTACTCCTGGCTGCTCGCAGTGAGATGTGTTCTAAATGCAGCTAGTGCGCCTTCCCAGTGAAATGAGCCCGAATTCAGTCACGTGAGGTGACCTGTGAAATGCAGCCCAGCCCTTAGTTAGTTGACCCAAATGAATTCAAAGGTAATCCAAGGAAGAAAAGGCTGCTGGAAAGTTCGAGGTGGTAAATAGTTAAGGATGTCATTTTGTAGCTTTCTGTAATCTTGTGTTATAATGCTCAAGATTGCAACTGGTAATTGGCCTGTGGTAGACTGACCTTAAGTCGTGAAGTTGTGTTTTCTTGCAGCCCTTTCGAGAGGCATACCATGCTCTGTATGATGTTGAAATGTTAGATTATCGATTAAACTGATGCTTTGGGAGAAAAAAAAAAAAAACCCTCAAGTGTTTCTGGACTGGAAATGTGGTAATTTAGATTGAATATAGATGTTTTTCAAAATGGCTCTGTCTTGTTATTCCTAAAATGAAGAATTTGGACTTGCTGACGCCGAGGGTCTCTTCTCCAGTTTGTGACCCATTGCCACAGGGACTCAAGGCTTTCATCCCGATGTTTTTTTTCCCCCATCCAAATGTTCAGACTTGGAAGAGAACAGTTTCAAGTAGACTCTTCGTTGAATTTTGTATGTATCATCAAAAATGTAGTTCATGTTAGGGGGGAAATTTGTCCTGAAAAGTAACCTTGTAAGACATCCAAAAGCCTCAGACTACAGTTGAGTAAGTACAAGCCATGCAGTGTAACGCGGGCAAGAGCCCCGGCTGTAGACGCTGATGGCCCTGGGTTTGAGTCCGGCCGTTGGCTGAGTGACCTGGAATAAGACAAGCCTCAGTTCACCCTCTGTAAAGTGGGGATGGCAGTAATGTGGACCCTCCAGGGAGGATGTGAGGAGTAAGTGAAATAATGGCTGCTTCAGATTTCAGCCTGGCATATTGTGAGTCTCAGTGAATGTTGACTGTTAACCGTCTTTTTAAAGAGTAGCATTGTTAATTTTCATGTAATTTTTGAGCACTTAAATGTTTTGAGCACTGTGATCTTGAATAAAAGTAAATAGGCCGCCTGAAGGCCCCACACAGAGATTTGTGCTTTGGCTTATATAACTCTTGTAGAAAAGCAACCAGCTGGGGCCAGTGTGTGGTTGAGCTGCCACCTGCGATGCCAGCATCATCAGAGATGGGTGGTCGATTGAGTCTCAGCTGCTCCACTTAGGATCCAGCTCCCTGCTGATGCACCTAGGAAGGCAGTGGAAGATGGCCCAGGTACTTGGGCCCCTGCCCCCCTTGAGGGAGATCCGGATGGAGTTCCTGGCCTTGGTCTGACCCAGCCCCAGGCATTGTGGCCATCTGGGGATTGAACCAGCGGATTGAAGACCTCTTTCTCTCTCCCTTTTGCCTCTGTCTGTTCTGTAACTCTGCCGTTCAAATACATAAATAAATCTTAAAAAAAGAAAAAAAAAAAAAAAAAAGACCAGCTGGACCAGCTGCACAGTGCCTGCAACTGCTGAGTGGGATGAGGAAGTTCATGTTTCCATTTGATTGTCTGCAACACTTCATGGCCCTTTGCTTCTTTCAGTGAACCAGGTATTCTTTCATGTGGGCAGGTGTCAGCTTTCCATAGAGTAATGTTGCTGTGAGTGAAAGAAGTCGAATGTAGTGTCCTGGTGCGCAGTAGGAGTCTTAGAGCTGTCAGCTTGCTGGATGAACGTGGAGCCGAGTACAAAAACGTAGCATGCTCATACTGAAAAAATTGGATAATTAACATTGTTCTTCAGTGGAGGAAAGTAAGGAATCTAATGAATTTTATTAATGAGCTAAATTTTAAGAAATCAGTTTGCTTGGGTGACACTAGGTAGTTATGAACATTATGCTTTGCAACAGTGCCAGTATTTGCATTAAGTGATTCATGGATCCTTTTCTATCAAGTGCTGTTTGCTTTACTGGTTGGCAGATTTGAGTACATTGTTAGAGGTGTGTTTGCTATTGATTATGCATTTCCTCTTTGGGGGAATCAAAATAAGTAAAACAAAACAAATACTATCTGTGGCAGCTGTGGTACAAATGACATGCCGCATGTCCAGCAACAGATTTTAACATAATTAATGTAAATAAGATGTGACCAGGAGAAATAGTTTACTTTGAAGTAAAGCCTTTCCTAAGGAGATCACCAGACTCCAGTCTTCCTACTGACTAACGTGTCACTCCTGATAGCAGTGCTGTGTGAGAAGCCGGTCAGGGGTCTGGGAGGGGCCGTGCTCCTGAGTTTGTACCGAATCCAAATTAGAAGGAGATGTCGATGGGTTTTTGAGTTGGCAGACACAGAGCTTGACCTGTGAATGGAACAAAGGAAGTAAACCCCTCAAATATAAATGTGTTTCACTGTTTATTTGCCGTAATTGAGATTGAAATTTATTACAGATCTAACTTTGTATGAGGCACACAGGTCCTTGTGAAGATTCTTTATGAAGGAATCTGTTGTTTTTTTTTCACTAGCACAGTTTTGATGTGAACCATTTTCTCTTGTGGAATATATTGTTAGCTGTTATTAAAAGGCAATGTGTTATTGTAGGCTCTTAATTCTATTTTTTTAAACAAGTAATGATTTAACCAGGCTTTCAGAAATTGCCAGGTCTGACTAGAAAAGTGCTCTGTAACTTTGGACATTGGTTTTTTTGTTTGTTTTTTTAATTAGAGGTGCTTTTTAAGATAAAGATGTTTCAAATATAAAATTGGAAACTTTCTTTGTGTATGAAGATGTTGTTTTTAAAAGCAGCTAGTGGGGAAAGGACTGAAGATGATAGTATCGATTGAAATGAAGTATATAGAAAAGCATTGGCCATGTTGAGTTCCCGTACAGGAAGTGTTTAATGAAAATTTGGGTAAAATTATGCCAGGAAGTTTTGGAAAGCGTGAATTTCATTAAAAAAAATTTTTTTTTTTTTTGAGAAGCAGAGTGGATAGTGAGAGAGAGAGACAGAGAGAAAGGTCTTCCTTTTTGCCGTTGGTTCACCCTCCAATGGCCACCGTGGCCGGCGCATCGTGCGGATCCGAAGCCAGGAGCCAGGTGCTTCTCCTGGTCTCCCATGGGGTGCAGGGCCCAAGCACTTGGGCCATCCTCCACTGCCTTCCCGGGCCATAGCAGAGAGCTGGCCTGGAAGAGGGGCAACCGGGATAGAATCCGGCGCCCCAACCGGGACTAGAACCCAGTGTGCCGGTGCCGCAAGGCAGAGGATTAGCCTGTTAAGCCACAGCGCCGGCCTCATTAAAATATTTTTGATGTGTTCTGTAGAGTTCATTATTTACAAGGAGAGCACAGCCTGGATGGGCAGAAGTAGAGTGTGGATTGTAGAGAAAGGGAAATAAGAGAGGCCACAGCTTTCCAGGGGGAAAAGCAGGGGCAGGGATGTGGAAGGAATCTTCATTGGAGGAGCGTCTGGGAAGACAGGATCTGTCAGAGTAAACAGACCAGTGGTGCAGGTGGTGTTGTACAGCCATTGGCTTGGCTTTTAGTATGCCTCTTTAAATAAAACATTATTTTACCTAAACTTTTAAATGCCATTGATACGGAGTTTAATTTTAGGGACCTTAGATATGAAGCGGTTTAAAATTTGTTTGTTTTCTTTGGACTTGCCTACCCCCCCCCCCCCGAATTCCTAAAATAAGAAATCTCTCTTGTAAAATTAACTGATTATGAACTTTTATATTTTACAGGCTTGTAAACCTAAATAAATTTCTTACTGAATTTAAAAGTGGTCTTATTTCAGTGAAATTGATGTCTAAATTTAAAGTAGTGAGTATGGGGTGGGGTTTGGTGCAGCAGTTAAGACGACAATTGAGATGCCTGCATCCCATATCTGAGTGCCTGGGTTTCAGTCTCTGCTCCACTTTGGATTCCAACTTCCTACTCTGCCACCCATGTAGGAGACTTGGATTGAAATCTGGGCTTCTGGCTTCAGCCTGCTCCAGCTTGGGCTGTTGAAGATATTTGGGGAGCGAACCAGGGCATAGAAGGTCTCTCACTCTCTTGGACTTTGAAATAGATATTTTCTTTCCTTCTTCTTCTCTTTTTTTTCTTTTCTTTTTTTTTTTTTTTAAAGATTTGTTTATTCAGTTGAAAGGTAGAGTTAAAGAGGCAGAGAGAGAGGTTGGTCTTCCATCTGTTCATTCACTCGCCTGAATGGCCATAATGGCTGGAGCTGAGCTGATCTGAAGCCAGGAGCGTCTTCTGGGTCTCCCACATAGGTGCAGGGACCCAAACACTGGCCGTCTTCTGTTTTCTCAGGCCATAACAGAGAGCTGGATCGGAAGTGGAGCAGCTGGGTCTCAAACCGGCATCCATATGGGATGCCGGCACTGCAGATGGAGGCTTTACCAGCTATGCCACAGCGCTGGCCCCTGAAATATTTTCATATTTATAAAAATAAATTAGTGAAGATACAATAAAATGTATCTGTTTTTCAAGAGTTCATTCAATTTAGGAGACATAGCTAAAATTTGTTCCTAATTGCAGTTTAGTTGATTATTTGAAAGTAGGCCTTTTTTTTTTTTTTTTTTTTTTTGCTTTTCTGTATGTAACAAAGATAAACATTTGTTAGTCAAACCTAATTCATTTGAGGTTATTTTGACCTGATTCTTCAGAACTTTCAGTTGGTGTCTCTGTGTGGAAATGAAGTTTACTGACTGTTTTGGGAGTTTCCTAAGCATGGACATCTCTTGGCACCTAGTAGGTTAGGGGAGCGGTACTTACTGTTCCTCAGACACCTGCTGGTTTCCTGTTTTTGTTGTATTTCAGGGACCCCCCCCCCCCCCAGTTGACTGTTCAGAGTGTGGTCAGTCTGATGGGAATGTGTATTAAGTTCCTGTGCTAAGCAGTGCTAAATAATGTGCTTTTACATTTCTGAAAACCTGTAAGGAATTTTTAAGAATTACCGTTTTTACCAGATAATCATTGTTTGATATTTTCCAGAAGTATTTCAGTTTGGATATGCTTCATGTCTTTGTGTTTTGACATTTTATACCCAAATATTGCTTCAAATCGACTAGATAATGAAATATAAACCAGAGTATGTAATACCATTCTGAAAGTGTCAGGGTTCTATATATTATGTAAGGTTCTACTGTAATAAAACATTAAGTCCCAATTTGTTCCACAATAGTTTTAATCACATCACAAATGGATTCTGAGATTCTGCAAGTGGTCAAAAATAAAATACACGACAAAGTCCTTTTTGATTGAATGCTAACAAGGCATGGTGTTCCATAATCAGTAAGAAACATAGAAACAGGCAAAAGTGTGTTACATCTATAAATTATGACATTGATTCTTCTTCACGGTAGTATTTGAAAACCACCAGACTATAGGATGTCTGAATTTTCTTCCAGTACTAGAAATTACTCGGTTCTTTGCAGCTTAGGTATTGCCTCCAGTGGGTAGCGGCAATAATGCTTTCTGTTTTAAAAGTTTTTAGAAATTTAATTTTGGAAATCATGAAAATGGACTTTGAGGCATGCGGTGTTCTGATAAATTCAACTGCTTCTCAGTGTACTTCAGATAACTCTTGCGATTCTTGTTTCAAGGAAGGCAGAATGGTGTCTGTTACAGAGATCTCATAGTAAACTTGCTGGGGAAATTGCCATTGTGAATTAAGACAATTAAGAAATGAAATTCCTGCCAGGTAGGTAGATATTTTGTGTTTTTCTGTTGCTTGAAAAGTGGTTAACTACTCAAGAGACAATGAAACACACTTAACTATTTGTATCTTATTTTGCCCTTTGAGGAAGTTTGTTTTCCATCTGTGACTTTGTTCCTCTGATCCCTTGTGTATTTTTAAGACCACTAAAACCCTTCCAATTGAAGGTGCTCCAGGTGTTACCTGAGTTAATCCTGAGGAAGGTCCTGGGTTGATTTTCCTAGAAATGTTGGGGGTCCCGACTTACACACTTGTTTATTTGACTCTTGTTGTTTGGTAGGTAGGTCCATTTCCTTGTTTTGCTTTTACAATTTTTGTTAGAATTTCAAACATACAACAGTAAAACAAGTGATGTGTTAACCTGTGTTTTCAGCATTGTGATAAGCCCGTCTGTTTTGAGCCATTATCAGCCATGTCTTTGCTTATTTAAAAATAATCTAAAATGTTACATTATGAACTAGACTTTTTCTGGGACCTGAAATGCAGTTAGAATGGGTTAATTTATGTTAGAATATTTGGCTCACATGTAATCATACTGAAATAACTATAAAAATAGAAAAGCTCACCAAAAAAAGAGCTCTTTTTAAAAAAGGCTTTCAAACATTTTGTGACCCAGAGTTTGTGACTAACATAAATATGCAGCATCATGTGCAATATATGTTGTGAAACAGTACCTGTCCTTACTCTGATGTCTTTAGAAAACTGTAGTGACCTTCGAACTTGATTTCATGATTCATTGATGGGCCACTGAAACTGAGCTGTTTGGAAAACAGCATTTTCAGCTTTGGGGTAATAATTCTATTTTTTATGAGAGTATACCATTTTAATCTGGAATAATTACGATTTTTGTAAACACAGTAAGGATTTTCACAAGTTGTTCATCAGTAAAATCAACCCATACTATTACTAGTTGTTAGTAAAGAGTATATAGCATTTTTGAATTTTATATTAGCCATTATTATATAATGCTGATCTTTTTTCCTGTTTAAACTTGAGAAAAAAGGGAAGCCACAGTAATTTTAATATCGTAGTGAAGACATAACTTTTCCAGTGTGATTAGTTGTTCCCCATTCCCTAGCCCCTGCCTTTGGGTTATGGTTGAGGGCAGGGCCAGGAACACTGCTGCTTAATCCCAGCTGATGCTCACTTGTGTGCTGTTTGAGGCGCCTTTCTGGTGAGTGCAGATAACCTGAGTGCTTGCCCAGGGGAGGGCAGGGAGGGCAAGCAGAATCATCCCTGAAGATCCTAGAGCAGAATTGTTTTCCTGTTTTTAGACATTGCTTCTTGGAGGAGAAAGAGGCAAGAAAAATGTCCTTGTCATTTGCTGGCAGCTATCTGTGAAATACTTTAAAACTCATAGATTGAAGGAGTGTGTTAAATTCAGTTGGGGTTTTTTGATTATACAAGTTTAGCAAATTGGGGAGCCATTATGGAGCGACTGGGGAAAAAATAGCACAGCAGCTCCAGCACTGAAATTGTGTTCATTACTGTTGAGTCCCAAGTCGTTCGCCAAGGGAGATGAATAATGGCCTTACTGCAGACCAGGAGATTGCTCCCTGGCGAAGAGTGAGTGTGGAGCTTGCAGAGAGCAGTGGATTCTCATCGAGTTACCCTTACCACAAGTACTGTAGGGATCATGCATGGGTTGAAATTATAGTTCTGACAAGTGCTACTGTTTTCGTACCAGGGTGGAACTCCAGGTAACTAGGAATACTTTCTGACCACAGTCAGGAAGACATAGAGATAATTCTGTGTGGAGGGTAGCTTAGAGCTTCAGGAGTAGAGGCTGAAGGAGCTAAACTTAGGAAAAGGGAGCGCTGGGGGCTGGGGTGTGCTTGTCTATTAATACCTTCGAGGTAGCAGTGTAAATGAAGTGAGGGAATTAGGCAGTCTCCAAAGATGGACTGTTCTATCAAAGAGCGGTGGCCTAGGGCTGGGGAAGAAATACACAGGTTTTGTGTTAAGATGATTTTAATGAGGCTGTCAGAAGAATAGTTATTTTCACTTGTCATTGTCAGAACCATTCTAAGTAGGGCAAAGAGCCTGTTGAGAGGGACCTCATTCTCTTCCTGTTGTATCTCGTGCTAGCTTAAGGAACTCACGAGGAAAAAGCTAGAAATGAGGAAGAAATGAAATGGACTTCCCACATGTTTGTAAGAGTCAGGAATTAGCTTATTTCATCGTTGAAGTCCTGTCACTGTGAATTCAAGGAAAATGATAGATTAATTTTGGAATCCATTAAAGTAGCTTTTAATACCTGCCTATAAGACTTAGAATAACCTCCATAAGCAACTGCTGTTTGTTTCAGTATCAACCTAGCCTGTGAGATTATTTCAGTCTATGTTTAACACAAAGAAGCATAATTGATAAAGAGTTCACTAGACTTCAGATGGAACTTAGTAAAAGTTTAACCTTTGTCCTTAAAGTTAGGCTGCTGGTTTTCCATGGTAAATGTGAGCTTTTAAGAAAGCCCTGTCAGGGCCAGTGCTGTGGTACAATGGGTTATAGCCCTGGCTTACAGCACCAGCATCCCATGTGGGTGTCAGTTCCATTCCCAGCTGCTCCACTTCTGATCCAGTGCACTGCTAATGTGCCTGGGAAATCAGCAGAGGGTGGTCCAAAGTGCTTGGGCCCCTGCACCCATGTGGGAGACCTGGAAGAAGCTCCTGGCTCCTGGCTTTGGGTTGGCTCAGCTCCAGCTGTTGTGGCCATTTGGGTGTGAGCCAGAGGATAGAACACCTTTCTGTCTCTCCCTCTCTGTCTCTACCTCTCTCTGTAACTCTGCCTTTCAAATAAATAAATCTTTTAAAAAACAAAGCCCTGTTACCTGGAGACAGCACTCAGGTCCTCACTTCCACCCAAGACTTCCTCAGGAACAGGCAGAGCTGTGCTGGGGTCTCAGAGCCGCTGGCGCTCGCTCAGTTTAGAGAGCGGCACTGCCAGGTGCCAAGCAGGATGCCCCGTTGTATGTGGAGTTCAGGTAAACAAGGCAGAGTGTTTACTCACTGAGTCCTGCAGCCCCGGAGGAGTGCTGTCTTTGCCACTTTGGCCTTGCATTGAAAACTTAGAGACTTGTAACTTTGTGAGTTTTGTGTAGTAAAAGAAATCTTTCTGAAGTAGATTAATGTGGGGAAACTCATGTTAACATTGTAAATTTTATTTGAGAAAATATAACTGGTGTTTATGTTGATAACATTCCTATATGTTTTCTTCAATTCAGCTATTTTATATTTGACAGTAATTTTACCCTTAATTCTCTGAATGTTCAGGCTGTTTTCAGAAAGGAGCTGAACAGAGGGACTCAGGCTGTTTTTCAGCAGTTTGTCTCTTTCCCGTACTTAAAATTTAGGACACTACTGCCTGATGTTATTTGATAAGGGTGTTTCTGGGACTTTGGGTTAAGGACTGCCATTTTTTAGAGATTCTCAGTTGCTGCACTATAACTCTGATCGAGGGACACTGAATAAGTGAATGTTACTAGGTTACTCAGGTGGGGGATGCAGTTTCTTTCTAGTTAAAAACAATTTTTTTTTAAGATCTATTTATTTGAAAGGCACAAAGTTGAGAGGGGGAGAGAGAGAGAGAGAATCTTACATCCAGTGGTTTTTTTCCCCAAATGGCCACACGGCTGGAGCTGGGCCCATCTGAAGGCAGAAGCCAAGAACGTCTTTCAAGTCTCCCACGTGGGTGCACTTGGGCCATCTGCTTTCCCAGGTGCATTAGCAGGAGGCTGAAAAGATTTATTTATTTATGTGAAAGAGTTACAGAGAGGCAGAGGGGAGAGAGAGAGAGAGAGACCAACCGACCTTCCATCTGCTGGTTCACTCCCCAGATGGCTGCAGTGGCTGGAGCTGCGCTGATCTGAAGCCAGGAGCTTGTTCCAGGTCTCCAACGTGGGTGCAGGGGTTCAAGGACTTGGCCATCCTCCACTGCTTTCCCAGGCCACAGCAGAGAGCTGAATTGAAGTAGAGCAGCCGGACCTGAATCGTCACCCATGTGGGATGCTGGCACTGCAGGCGGAGGCCCCACTCAGCCCGGCCCCAAGTATCTATTTTGTCCTTTTTTTGTAGCAAGTTTTTGTGACTTCCTTTTACTGTCCTGAAGTGAAATTCCTGGGTATCTCAGCCTGCCCACACATTATTACAGGAAAACAATCTAGCGTGCGACAGTGTCCTAAATGTAATAGGAGCAAATGGGGGGCATACTCAGGCTTTGCTACCGACAAGGTGACAGAGCAGCATGCCATGTGTGTCCGTATGCGGAGAACCAAGACTGACAGCTGTCCCAGCAGTCTCACAGACACTGCCAGTGGCAGTGCTGTTGATAATGTGATTTTCTGAAAGTTCCAAATGAAACAGCAATCTTCACTTTATCGAGTAATTGCATTCTTGGAAAATTGGGTGGTGATAAAACCATGTGCGAGTGCTTTGTTATATTTAAAGTGGATTGAGGCTCGAGGCTCAGAACCAATTTCTGTCTGGAATGTCATCGGAAAGCTGCCTGGGAAGAGGGACAGTTCTTTGCTGTGCAAGACTTTGCCCTGCTTGGTGGTGTCACATACCCCTGGTGCTGCCCACTGAAGGCTGATAGCCCCACCTCAGTCACTTTGTCAGCCCAAGAAACACAGGCCCCATAGATTTCCAAAATGCCCCAAACAAGACAGAGCATTCCCCCTTGAGGGTCGCTGCTTCTCGTGCCAGTGCTTGCATCCTTGGATTCAGGAGTAGAGCACTTAGTTCCCAGGACCGCACAGGGCAGAGCTGCACATCTTCCAGGACTGCATTGCAGGAGAGCAGCCGTTCTCGTGCCTTTGTCTTTTTTGTCCACCTAATGGAAGCAGGGACTGCAGGCTCCTTGCCACAGAGGCCAGGCAGGCAGTTTGCTAGACTGCAGGATGGATTCTGGACTGGAAGCACTGGAAACTGGACTTGTGGAGAACGCTGCTCAGGGGCTGAGTGTTGTGGTGTAGCTGGTAAAGCTTCTGCCGACACCTCAATATGAGCGCTGGCTGCTCCACTTCCTATCCAGCTCCTCTCTCACTGTGTCCCTTTCTCCCTGTAACTCTGACTTTAAAATAAATAAGTCTTTAAAACAAAAACTTCTGCTTGGGGCAGCGGGCAGCATTGTAGCCCAGCAGGTGAAGCCACCATCTGCAGTGCTGGCATCTCACAGGGATAGTGGTTCAAATCCTGGCTGCTCCACTTCTGATTCTGCTCCCTGCCAATGGCCTGGGAATGCAGCAGCAGACGGCCCAAGTCTTTAAGCCCCTGCACCCATATAGGAGATCCAAGTGGAGCGCCAGGCTTTTTTCTGCCTTCAGCCTGGCCCAGCCCTGGCTGTTGCAGCCATTGGAGAGTGAACCACTAGATAGAAGCATGCTCTCAGGGCCGGCGCCGCGGCTCACTAGGCTAATCCTCCGCCTACGGCACCAGCACCCTGGGTTCTAGTCCCGGTCGGGGTGCCAGTTCTGTCCCGGTTGCTCCTCTTCCAGTCCAGCTCTCTGCTGTGGCCTGGGAAGGCAGTGGAGGATGGCCCAAGTGCTTGGGCCCTGCACCCGCATGGGAGAGCAGGAGGCAGCACCTGGATCCTGACTTCAGAACAGTGCAGCACGCTGGCCGTAGCGGCCATTTGGGGGGTGAACCAAGGGAAGGAAGACCTTTCTCTCTGTCTCTATCTAACTGCCTGTCCAAAAAAAAAAAAAAAAAAAAACAGCAGCAGCATTTCTCTCTCAGTATCCCCTCCTCCCCCACCCCATGTGTGTGTCCCTTTCTGTAACTCTGCCTTTTAAATAAATAAATTGAAGAATAAAGACATTTAAAAACCACTGCTGGTTAAATAGGATTGTCATGGCCCCATTCTGTGATTCCTTCTCCAAAGGATTTTATGCATGTTGTAAATTTTGGAGTCTGAAAGATTGGATTGAAATCCTGTCTGACGAATTTCTTAATCTCTCTTAGCTACTGTTTCCTCATCTACTTATTGGATGTAATGCATGCCTCACCAGATGCTGCTTAGAAAGACTGCGTTATAGGGGTGGGTGTTTGGCATAATGTTTAAAATGTTGCTTGGAGGCTGGTGCTGTGACATGGTGGGTAAAGCTGCCACCTGTAGTGCTGGCATCCCATATGGATACGGGTTCAAGTCCAGGCTGCTCCACTTCCCATCCAGTTCCCTGCTGGTGTGCCTGCAAAAGCAGCAAAAGATGGTCTGAATCCTAGGGCTCCTGCACCCATGTAGGAGACCAGAAAGAAGCTCCTGGCTTCTGATTAGCTCATAACTGGCTGTTGTGGCCATTTGGGGGGTGAGCCAGCAGATGGAAGGTCTTTCTGCCTCTGCCTCTCTGTGACACTCACTTTTTTTTTTTTTTTTAAGAATTTATTTATTGAGAGGTGGAGTTACAGACAGGGAGAGACAAAAAGGTCCTCCATCCGCTGGTTCACTCCCTAGGTGGCCCTACTGGCTAGAGCTGAGCTGATTCCAAGCCAAGAGCCCCTAAGGCACGGTGCCGCATGGGCTGCCTGCATCCCATTAGGGTTGTGTAGGTTCAAGTCCCAGCTCCACTCTTGTTTCCAGCTTTCGCTATTGCATACCCCTGCCACACATGTGGGAACCTTGAACTGAGTTTCAGGCTTCTGGCTTGGCCACTGTTATGGGCATTTTGGGAGTGAACCAGTAGATAGGAGATTTCTTTCCTTTTTTAAAGATTTTATTTATTTATTTATTTGAGAGGTACAGTTACAGACAGTGAGAGGAAGAGACAGAGAGAGAGAGGTCTTCCTTCCATTGGTTCACTCCCCACATGGAGCTGCGTCAATTCGAAGCCAGGAGCCAGGAGCCTCTTCCTGGTCTACCATGGGGGTGCAGGGGCCCAAGCACTTGGGCCATCCTCCACTGCTTTCCTAGGCCGTAGCAGAGAGCTGGATCGGAAGAGGGGCAGCCGGGACTAGAACCGGTGCCCACATGGGATGCCGGTGCCGCAGGCGGAGGATTAACCTGCACCACGGTACCAGCCCCATCTTTTTTTTTAATTAATGTTTCCCATTAAAGTTTATTTTTAATTTTTTCCCCAGAAACCTTTTATTTAAGGAATATCAACATAATGGCATTTCATAAGTACAACTTTAGGAACATAGGGGTTCTTCCCAGTGTACCTGCCCCCCCACCCCCTCCCCCCTTGATAGATTTCTCTCTCCTGCCCTCCTGTTCTCCCTCTCCCTTTGGAATAAAATAAAAAAAATTAAGAATAAAAAAATCTTAAAAATTTAAACTTAGAAGAAAGAGAATGATCACATACAGAAAGTGCCAAACTAGTATTGTATCTGACACAGTATAAGCTCTTGGTCAAACTGGCGCTAATACCCTGCACTGAGTTACACTGATGTTTTCTAAATCAATTTGAAAGCTAGCTGTATGTTCTATGGTTGAAGTAGTTACAAAAAATTGGGAATTTTTTTTAAGATGAATTTGCTATCTTTTTAAAAAAATTATTTATTTATTTGAAAGGCAGAGTTACAGAGAGAGAGAGAGAGAGATCTGGCTGCTGGTTCACTCCCCAAGTTCTGTAATGGCCGGAGCTGGGCCAATCTGAAGCCAGGAGCTTCTTCCAGGTCTCCATGTTGGGTGCAGGGTCCCAAGCACTTGGACCATCTTCCACTGCTTTCCTAGGCACATTAAGCAGGAAGTTGGATCGGAAGTGGAACAGCTGGGACTCCAACAGGGGCCCATAAGGGATGCCAGTGCTGCAGGTAGTGGCTTTACCTGCTATACCACAGTACTGGTCCCTTGAAATGTTATTTAACATAATACAGAGTATATTCATACTCTCTTATTTTTTAATAAGGAAGCAGTTAAAATGAAGTTTTTGGGAGACTGGTATTGCACAGTGGGTTAAGCTGCTAGCAACACTGGCATCCATATCAGAGCTCCAGTTAGGGTCTTAGCTGTTCCGCTTCCCATCTAGCTCCTTGCTAATGTGCCTGGGAAAGCAGCAGCAGTAGATGACTCAGATACTTGAGTTCCTGCACCCCGTGGATGCCTGGATGGAGTTCCACGCTCCTGGCATTGCAGCCATTTAGGGAGTGAACCTGTGAAAGGAAGATTTGTCTCCCTGTGTCATTCTGCCTTTCAATTAAATAAAATGTTTTTTTTTTTAAATTTCTTGAGTTAACACACAGCCTACTTGTTATTTGTGGTATTTGGAGGCTGATGCTGGCAACCTTGAACATGCAAATTTCAGATCACTTTCTTTAGTCTTCAGGTTAGGTTTCAGCAGGAGTATGGCCAGCTTGCAGTGATCTTTATTTTTAAAAATAATCTTGGACCTGATAACTTTGCTAATGCTGAAATAATTTATTGCACCTTCAGAATTGTGCCATCGAAGTTGTGTGTTCTTATAGTTACTGCTTGAGTTAGAAATTTAGCAATGTGATTTTTACTAGGAAACTAAGATTTTCTAACAATTACTCAGTGACTTGTTTTGAAACCACATGTTTTTGGTTCTTAGAAAATGTTGTACTCATAGACATTTTGCCATTTTGTCTTGAAGCTAGCAGCTTTTTCTTTAACTTTTCTTTAATAATTAAGAGAATGATCTCAATGGTTAAAGCAACATAGGAAACATGGGCTTTATCCCCAACCCCGGATTCTGCTTGTCCTGGCCGCAGCAGGATTTGTTGGCGTCCTGGCGAGCTCTCTTAGTTACATGAGTGCATGATTTTCATTTGCCCTCCTGTTTATCCTTAGTCTTCTCTTACCCATATCTGCTCAGCCCTGCTCCTTCTGTTGTCTTCAGTTGTTTCTGGATAAACTTCTGGCACTTTTAACTTCAAATTCCTGGCTGTTTTATTTGAATCCTTGTTAGACAGAGGGATAGCATATTAGGAAAGTGTGGTTTAGGTGTCTGATGTTTTTGAGCAGGAGTGTTTACATGTTATGACTTCTGAATAGTTTCCTACTAGGAGTAAAATGATTTTCTTTGTGTGGTGGAAATTTTTGTTATACTTAAAAATTTTTTTTTTATTGATTTGATAAACAAAGTGTGCTCCCATCCACTGGTTCATTCCCCAAATGCCTGCAACAGCAAGGACTGGGCCAAGCAGAAGCTTGGAGCCCAGTCAAGGTCTGACAGAGTGACAGGGATCCGCCCACTCGGGTCATCACGCTTCCTCCCAGCCAGACTCTTTGGTAGGGGATGTAGGCTCCCCAGGTGGCAGCTTAACCGCTGTACCAAATGCCGCCCCTGCCCCCAGTCCTTGGAGATTTGTTTGAATGCTTTTTTAAAGCTTTTAATCCCCACAGGGTCATGGTTATCTGTATTTTTCAGAAACATCAGCTAAGTCTTTGAGGGGTAGTCACAAAGGAAATTAATTCCTGATGGAGCTAAGGGCATCAAGGCAGAAAGCATTCCAGGCAGGTGGTTAGTAATGACTGTTGCTTGTGAACTGCGAGGTACTTGGCTGTGGACTGGTCCTTGTCAGCATCTGCCCATAGAGCATCCAGTTTACTCCCCAGTGTCAGGTAGACGGTGACATTCAGTTACGGGGTGATCTGGTGCAAGGGGCAGTCATTTTACAGCTGGAGGATGAAAGGGGGAAACTTTGTATACTTCAAAGGAAACAGCTCTCACCATAGGGGCAGCATGAGGCTATAGTGGAAACTGCTCAGAGATCAGAAGTGTGAGCTTCCTGGCGTTTGTATTTCAGTAAGAGGCATGCATATTTCAGCAGCTTTTTAAAGCCTGGATGAGAAGGAGTTTGAATATCACGTGTTTTGGGTGGTGTCTAGTCGGGTGTCACTTCACCATTCTGCAACACTATCTGTTTGTCACTGAAAGAGCGAGCTCAAGCGCTGTGTCTGGTCTTTACATCTCAGAATACACCACTGGAAAAACGCGGCAGGCCTGGGGTACTGGGCGAGCCTGAGGGAACCAGATACGGGACCTTGTGGGTGGAGCCTAGAACACGCCTGTGTGACTCACTGATGGGGGTCATGTTGGCGAAGGCCCATCCTTGCTATTGAAAATATCTGCTGAGGCCTTTCCATTCCGCATTGGGAAAAAGTTCACTGAATGGAAAAGAAAAACATACTACTAATTTTTTCTCAGGCGTACTTTTTGGCAGAAATTTGAATACTCACACATTTAATATCTTACTCGTGGGTAGTTCCTGGGACAACTGCTAATTTTTAGTGAAAGCATTCTGGAAACAATTTTGCTTTTTAAAAGATTTATTTATTTGAAAGACAGTTACAGAGAGAGGGAGAGACAGAAATCTTCCATCTGCTGGTTCACACCCTACGTGGCTGAAATGACCAGGGCTGGGCCAGGAGCCCGGAGCTTCACCTGAGTCTCCCACATGGGTGCAGGAGTCCAAACACTTGGGCCATCCTCTCCTGCTTTCTCAGGTGCATTAGCAAGGCACTGGATTGGAAGTGGAGCAGCTGGGACTTGGAGCAATGCCCATGTGGGATGGCAGTTCCACAGGCCATGGGTTTAACCTTCTACAATACAGTACCAGCCCCTTGCTGATGTTTGAGACACTAAGTGATGTAACTTGATCCTCTGCCTTACTGTAGAGTTAGGAAGTAATGTATAGCTGAATGCAGATAGTAAGTAATCCTGAAGGGGAAATAGTGGTGGATGGTTTGCTGCATTGGAGGTCCACTCCCACGTTACAGTTCACTAGGCAGCAATACCAGTGAAAAAAAGGTCATACATTTTAAAAAGAAAAGACTATGTTAAAAAAAAAAAAAAAGTAGGTGTGCAGCACAGTGTTTAAAATGCCACTGTGGCCCCACAGCCCGTGGAATGCCTGGGTTTGAGTTGTGGCTCTGCTCTGGCCTCAGGCTTGCTGCTGGTGTGCTCCCTGGAAGGTGGCAGCGGTGATGACGGCTCCAGGCGTGGTCAGGTCCCAGCTTCAGCCTGGCCCAGCCCTGGCTATGGTGGGCATTGGGGTAATGAACCAGTAGATGGGATAGCTCTGTCTTTCTCTGTCTTTCTCTCTGGCTTTTAAATAAAAATTGGTGTCAGTTAATAACGCGATACTTTTAAAACACAGGCCGACAAGGAGTTTCTGTCTAGGCAACTCAGATATTTGGGAATGTGTAATGAAAAAACCTGGACTGGTAACCTTGATGAAGCAGAAGGAGGCGTGCCCATCATTCTAAGCCAGGTTATAGTTGGATTACATCACATGCATAAGGTGTTGTGTAGTTCTCATCATCCACAGTGAGCATCATTGTGGTCAGAGGTGGTACAGGTTGAGGGTTCCGCTGCAGGCTGCGCATCCTGCCTGTGCACTAGCTGTGGAAGTCATTGACGACCTCAAGAGGTGAGTTGTACTCCCGAGCACGCATCTGCGGGGCTGGGACTCGCTGCTCGCATACCCTTGGGCCTAGGCTGGGCGCTCTTTCTCCTTTCGGCTTCTGACGTCCCTGTGTGTGGTGATAACTGCTCTGCTGCCTGGAAGGCCACCGCCGTGATAATTTTCCGTCATGGATGGGCAGAAGCCTTCGCAGGTATCATAAGGTCACATATCAAATATATCTGCCTGCATGCGCCCGTTTGCCTGTTGAATTAAATACAAACTTGGCTATGCCTTCTTGGTTTGATATTATTGGACTTCTACTAGATCCACAGGAGGATGAACCTGGAATTATTAAACAGGCAGCAGAAAATAAAGGCTTTGCTAGATCAGGAGGTGAAGAGTGGCATTCCTTCTAGCAGAATTATTTTGGGAGGATTTTCTCAAGGAGGAGCTGTGTCTGTATATACTGCTCTTACCACACGGCAGAAACTGGCGGTGTCACTGCTCTCGGTTGCTGGCTTCCACTTTGGGCTTCATTTCCACAGGGTCCTATCAGTGGTGCTGTTAGAGATACTTATATTCTCCAATGCCATTAGTTCCACTAATGTTTGGTTCTCTCACTGTGGAAAAACTAAAAACATTGGTAAATCAGGCCAGTGTAACCTTTAAGACCTATGAAGGCATGATGCACAGTTCATGTCAGCAGGAAATGATGAATGTCAAACAATTCATTGATAAACTCCTACCCACAATTGATTGACATTAAGAGGCCTTGTGCAGAAGTATACCAGCATCATTGTTGTAGAGTGTAAACCTTTTCCTGTGCCCAGTCTTGAAACTTCTAAGGTTTGCAGTGTTAAAATGTTTTGTAATTGCATGCCAATGACACGAAATAATGTCTCCTCCTGAGAAGTATATGATATTTCAGTTTTTATACATGTGTTTGTAAAATGTGATCCACATTTTACTGGTATTAACACAGATGAAGCAGCTAGCTTCTTTTTCTTAACTGTAACTTAGCAGAATAATAACATACTTCAGTCAGATTTTTTATTACATGATTTGAAAATTAGCAGTATGCTTAAGGAAAATGTATGCAGGTAGGAATGAGCAGGTAAGATATCAGATTTTTGCGCGCTGTGACTTAGTCTGTGGATTTATTCTGAAGTTGCTTAGTCACTGTGCACTGTCTGTATTTTCATATGTGCACTCATATGTAATGGTTGTAATACATCAGAAGGAGAAGGTGTTACGTTATGCCTGGTAATAGGGATAGTGCTTTCAAGTGCCAGTGAAGGGTAATACTGCCGTCTTCAAGTAATGGCACTTTTGTTTTGGGGACCAGGCTTTTCCCTGATGTCATTTCTGTTTAATGTTTTTTTTTCTCCCCTCAAGAGAAAAATGTTCTTTCTTGATTGTCCTTCATAGCAGACCGAATATTGCTCTCCTGCCATAGAATCTGCTGTCAGTAATGCTGTAACTTGGCATTCTGAATCACAGACCTCTGGTATTGAAAATCTATTCACACCTTTAAAGAAAACCACCACTACTAAAACTTTCTGTATAACATTTCAAATAACTGTACATTAGTTAACCTTAGACCTGTTCAGTGATTAGAATTTTCAATCCAGGTAACAAATCATTCTGTGTTTTTATTTTTCTGTATGTAACTGAAAGAATAATTAGATCGTATTGTAGTATATTCTGAAATAGTTAAGACTAATCTTAAAAACTAATTTCTGAAATGATTTCATTTCCTAGTAGCATAGTTTGTATTCTGTACATTTGTTTCAATCCAGCTACTGTAGGACATGAGCAGTCCATTAGAAAAATGTTGTTTTTATCTGCCAGTGAACTTAATTTAAGTTTTCATTTAGTCAAATGATATTTAACGATTAGTTTTCTGTGTTGACATAAAAATAGCAGTCATTTGATTTTAAATAGTCAAAGTTTCCAGATTACTGACAAAAATTATTGAAAACAAGTTTATGGGTAATAAATGTTGATCAGAACCATGTCCTGTTGTATATTTACCACACAGTTTAATATGCAGCAAAAATGGGGCCGGCGCTGTGGCGCAGCAGGTTAAAGCTGCGGCCTGCACCGCCAGCATCCCATAGGGGCGCTGGTTCAAGTCCTGGCTGCTCCACTTCCGATCTAGCTCTCTGCTGATGGCTTGGGAAAACAGTATAAGAGGGCCTAAGTACTTGGGCCTCTGCACCCTCGTAGGAGACCCGGAAGAAGCTCCTGGCTTCGGATCGGTTTACCTCTGGCCGTTTTGGTCATTTGGGGAGTGAACCAGTGGATGGAAGAACTCTGTCTCTGTCTCTGTCTCTCTCCCTCTTCTCTGGCTCTCTTTCACTCTGTAACTCTTTCAAATAAAATCTTTTTTAAAAAATATAGCAAAAATGAACACGTGATATTTTGAACTGTGTTAATTTTTCTGCTGTATTCCAACTGACCAAAGTTAAGAATGCATCTTTTTAAATGGGTGCTCACTGTAATGAAAATAATTCAGTAATGGACTTTATAGGATGTTAATAATGAAACTATATGCTTACGTGTGGATTTAGAAGTTGTAAACATTTACCGAGTCATTTTGCTTTACCTTGAAGAACATAAACTTATTTCAGTTATGTAAGTCAGCAAGATCTTATTTATGGCAAGAAATATTCCGTTGAAATGTTGAGCTGTAATGTGGGAAAATGTAAATGTTTTCCACAGTTTGTCAATGTGAAATAAAATTTAATTCTGACTTTAAAAAACAAGAGGTAAGCCGGCGCCGCGGCTCAATAGGCTAATCCTCCGCCTAGCAGCGCCAGCACACCGGGTTCTAGTCCCGGTTGGGGCACCGGATTCTGTCCCGGTTGCCCCTCTTCCAGGCCAGCTCTCTGCTGTGGCCAGGGAGTGCAGTGGAGGATGGCCCAAGTGCTTGGGCCCTGCACCCTATGGGAGGCCAGGATAAGGACCTGGCTCCTGCCATCGGATCAGCGCAGTGCGCCGGTCGCAGTGCGCCGGCCGCGGCGGCCATTGGAGGGTGAACCAACGGCAAAAGGAAGACCTTTCTCTCTGTCTCTTTCTCTCACTGTCCACTCTGCCTGTCAAAAATTAAAAAAACAAAACAAAACAAAACAAAAAAAAACAAGAAGTAGATTGTTTTATATGGTGAAATAAATTATGTGCTATACTTTGCATTATGTCTGACATATAATGAATAAGGATTAATTGCTATTAAAGTGAATTTGTGGGGCCAGCACTGTGGCGTAGTGGGTAAAAGCCGCTGCCTGCAGTGCTGGCATCCCATATGGGCGCCGGTTCAAGTCCTGGCTGCTCCACTTCCAATCCAGCTCTCTGCTATGGCCTAGGAAAGCAGTGGAAGATGGCCCAAGTCCTTGGGCGCCTGTGCCCACGTAGGAGACCCAGAGGAAGCTCCTGGCTTCTGGCTGCGGATCGGCACAGCACCAGCCATTGGGCCCAATTAGGGAGTGTTTCAGCAGATGGAAGCCCCATCTGTCTGTCTGTCTGTCTCTCTCTCTCTGCCTCTCTGTGGAACTCTGACCTTCAAATAAATAAATAAATCTTTTAAAAAAGATAAGTGAATTTGCTTGTAGAGAAGTTAGTGCTCAGTAATCTTTTAAAATAGTCTCTTTTTTAAGGATAAAGAATGTCCTATTCCCTGCTCACTTTGAGTTTTCTTTAAAGTTACTTTTTCGTAAGAAGAGCCGTGTGGTTTTGATTCTAGGTGGTTTATGGAGAAACTGAACTTCCTTCCCTGCAACAATCTGTATATCTTTTTTGTTTTGTGCATCTTCACGGATTATTGGACACTACAATTAATTGATGATTTGAAATATGTAGATTTGTAGAATGTTAAAGCTGAAAAGACCTTCAAACTAGTCTATGCCAACTTCTAATTATACAAAGAAGACGACTGAGGTTTCTGATTTTAATATATATTTATTAAGTGAATCAATTCCTGTATTTTTATACAGTTTACATTGCTGTGTGCAGTGTTTTATTAGCATGCGCTCTGGTATTCATTTCTGAAACATTGCTGGAGGGCACATGAGTGTCCTTGTAGATGATTGACACTAGCCCACAGTCAAGGCCTGTCTTCCACCATAGTTTATGATTTTCCAGGTACATGCTGAGTGTTTATCTGAAACGCTTAGGATTGGACGTGTTTCAGACCTGAGGGTTTTCAGGGTTTTGGAATATTTGTGTAGTGATAATACTCTGAGGATGTGAAGTAGAGAGCTACCTTTTGTAAAAACACTTGTGTACTGCTATCTAAAATCGAGTGACTCTTTCTTCTGTTTGGGCAACAGGGCCTTGAATAATGTACCTGACAGTATGCGAGACATTCTGGTTCATGGGACACTTATCTGAATCAACCATGAGGTGGAAGATTTATCCTTTCTTGTTTTATTTTTTCATTTTTTATTGTAGGCAAAGAGCACGCTCCCAGCTGTTCGTTTAGCCTCCAAGTGCTCCAGCAGCCAAGACTGGGCCAGGCCAAATCTGGAAGCCGATAACTCAGTCCAGGTCTCTGCGTGAGTGGCAGGGACCCAACTACTTGAGCCGTGGTCGGCTGCCTGCAGGTTCGCTTCAGGAAACTGGAGCCAGGGCAGCTGGAACTGCAGCTCCGGCACTCTGACCAGCACTGCGGCTGTCCTCAGTGGCAGCGCAGCCGCTAAGCCAAACACCCATCCTGATGTATTAGTTTTGGTAGCGAGAAAATAATAAAGCTGGGAGTTTGTAAGTGCTTTTGAGGACTTGATACGTGTGAATCTGACACACAGGTATCCAACAGTTAAGGGATTCTTGGAAAATTCCTGTTCAGGGGCTGGCTTCTGGTACAGCAGGTTAAGACACCATCTGTGACACTGACATCCCATATGAATGCTGATCCAGCTTCCTACCAGTGTGCCTGGGAAAGCAACAGAAGGTGACTCGAGTGTTTGGACCCTGCCACCTGCAAGACCCGGATGGAGCTCCTGGCTGTGACCTGGGCCCGCACTGGCCACTGCCACCATTTTAGGGAGTGAATTAGTGCATGGAAGATCTTCCCTCTCTAACTTTCACACTCATGCAGTCTGCCTATCATAAATAAATGAGTTTTTAAAAAATTGTTTCTCAGAGTCCTTGGGAAAAGTTTGTAAATCACTGTATTTGCAGCTGGAAGTTAATTGACCTGGAGTTTTATTTTGAGGTTTCCTTCTACTCCGGTGGTTTGGTCTTACACAACACACTCATGAGGCTCCCTGTGAGCTGAATAGCTATAGTGCTGTTTCTGCCTCTTGCCCAACCAGAATTATTAATAGCACCCGTTTTACTCTCAGAAATGCCCTGCTGTGGATGACAGATGATGTGCTGACTTTACCCGTGGTAGCCGGCCTGGGTGCTTCACTGTGGTGGAAGCTTTTGCTATGTTGGGTCACACTCTTCCCTGAGGTGGGAAATTTCCATTTAATGGTGTTAGGAAAGCATTAATTAAGACAACCTAGTGGCAGTCTGGGTGTTGATGAGGTTAAAGAGGAGTTAAAGGCTAGAACAAGCCTGTGTTCCCTGTACTTTCAGGGTGAGTGGACAGTAGTAACTTCCTTGGGCAGAAGCGGAGTCTCATATTCTGAATGACAGGTTCTCATGTATGTATCATCTCTGCTTTTTTTTTTTTTTTTTTTTTTTTGGACAGGCAGAGTGGATAGTGAGAGAGAGAGTCAGAGAGAAAGGTCTTCCTTTTGCCGTTGGTTCACCCTCCAATGGCCGCCGCATCACACTGATCCGAAGCCAGGAGCCAGGTGCTTCTCCTGGTCTCCCATGGGGTGCGGGGCCCAAGCACTTGGGCCATCCTCCACTGCCTTCCCGGGCCACAGCAGAGAGCTGGCCTGGAAGAGGGGCAACTGGGACAGAATCTGGCGCCCGACCGGGACTAGAACCTGGTATGCCGGCGCCGCAGGTGGAGGATTAGCCTATTGAGCCGTGGTGCCAGCCCATCTCTGCTTTTAAAAATTTGCAGCCAGATTTACTCAGCTCCAAGGGCAAATAAATCCCAGCACACAATTACAAGTACTTTTCAGTTAATGCTTTTAATTTTTTATAAAAAGAAAATAGTCCTTATTTAAAAAAATTTTTTTAGGTTTGCAGCATAGTTGAGCAGAGAGTACAAGAGTGTTCCATACGCCTCCTACCCCACACACGTGGAGCCAGCCCTGCTGTCCACATCCTCCGCCAGGGAACTACACTCACTGCAGTTGATGAGCCCTCACAGACACGGTCATCATCCAGAGTCGTGGTGACAGCCTTAGCTTCCCTCTTGCTGCTGTGCCTTCTGTGCCTGGACAAATCACGACATGGGTCCACCGTGACAGTATCTTATCTTCTGCCATGGTTTTGCAGGCCTGGAAGTCCCCAAGCTTCATCTATTCCTCCTTCCCTTAACCTTAGGTACTGGTGACCACTAATCTTTCTCTTGTCCCCCTTGTTTGCAGAATCCTAGCTAAATAAGAGCTTTTTCAGATTGGCATCCTTCATTTAGTAACATGGACTTCAGGGGCTCCTTCGTGTCTTGTCTTTTCAGTGCTAAACAATGTCTCATTGTCTGGGACATATTCAGTGTTAAGGAAGTATTGGTGATCATCTGTCTAGTAGGCATACCAGATCCCACAAATAGGATCTCTAGTTCTTTAACAGCAGGTTGAACATTTGATAAATTCCCACTGAAGGATGGAGAAATTGCCCTCTGTTCCTGAATGAACTATCATTATATAAGCTCTTGAAACTTCGGAGAGAAATACAGACCTTCATAAAGTATGTAATATCAAATATTTCTGGGACTCTAATTTTTGTCACTGTTACAACTTAAGAACAGAAAAAGTCAAATATGTCTTATTTCAGAATACATTTTTTTAAAATTCAAAATAAGAGTAAAGTTTTTGAATGTCTTTTTTGGAAAGATTTATTTATTTGAAGGTCAGAGTTATGGCAAGAGAGCACGAGAAGGAGAGACAGAGAGACAGAGGTCTTCCATTTTGCTGGTTCATTCGCCCAGATGGCCACAAGGGCTAGCACTGGGCCAGGATTAAGCCAGGATCCGGGAGCTGCTTCTAGGTCTCCAACATGGGTGCAGGGGCCCAAACACTTGGGCCATCTTCTACTGCTTTTCCCAGGCCATTAGCAGGGAGCTGTTTTGGGAGGTAGAGCAGCTGGGACTTGAACTGGCACCCATATGGGATTCCCATATCACAGGCAGTGGTTTTACCCACTATGCCACAGCACTGGCCCCCTCCTGGGTTGTTGTTGTTGTTGTTTTTTAAGCCGTCGGGGCCTAGAAGGGGGAAGGCAGTTTCTCATTGCATTGTTGAAGTCTCCTAATCACTTGCATGTGTGTCGCTGTCATGTCTTTGTTTTCCAGAATCTTCTCTGGCTAATCAGAGATGTTGAAGAGGACCAGAGGTGGGAAAAAGAGCATAGACACATTTCCACTGCAACTTCGACTAGATTCACTTGGTCTGTGGGCATGGTGCCACACACACACACACACACACACACCCCGCCACTTTGCAGAGTGCTGGGTGGGAAGCCTTGAGCTTTGGGCTGAGATCTCACTCCTTTCCCTTTGTAAGCGTTGTGAATGTTTGCTTGGAGTTCAATGTTAGCTTTTCCCAACAAGAAGCATTTCCAGGGGTGGTGTTGTAGTGAGGTGGGTTAAGCTGCTGCTCTGATCCAGCTTCCTGCTGATGCGTCTGGGGAGGCAGCAGAAGATGGCCCGAGTGCTCGGGTGCCTGCCACCTGTGTGGGTGACCTGGATGGAGCTCCTGGCTCCTGGGCAGCCTGGCTCAGCATGTGCTGTTGTAGTGATTTGGGGAGTGAACCAGCAGATGAAGGATCTCTCTGTTGCTCTCCTTTTCAAATAAATAAACAAACATATATGTAACAGAAGCATTTCCAAAGATTATCTCTGGAAAATGGGTGTTGTTTTTCTGGAAGGGTTGTTTGTAAGGCCTGATGGCCTTGCCTCCACCTGAGAGGTCTGGTGCGGTCTCTGGTGTGGACCCTGTCTTACCTGAGTCACTGAAATCAAGGGCACAGGAAAGCCGTTCTGTATCAGACTCCTGGAGCAGAATAGGACAGTGTTTACCTGGTGCTGGTAAGTGTTGTCCACATCAGAGGTGAGGTTGGAATGACTGAATTTGTAGTAAAATTCCATTGCGTTCAGTGGTGAGTCCTTCGGAAGGAAGCATGGTGATGTGTGAAGTTCTGTCCTCCCCGAGTGACCCCCGCGGCTCAGCAGCCACCCGTCTCCGCCTGATCCTGAGTATCGGCTCCTTCTTGGCGTGGCTCAGCAGGGTGGCCTGTCCTCAGCCTGCTGGCTCTGTTCCATTCACGGTACCACCCTCTACCTGGTTTCTGGCTTCACCTGGTTCTGTCCTGTAGACATTTCTCACATCCAACACTGTCTCAGCATTTCCATAGCCACTCTTTTTTTTTTTTTTTTAAAGATTTATTTATTTATTTAATAGAGTTACACAGAGAGGAGGGGCAGAGAGAGAGAGGTCCTCCGTCTAATGGTTCATTACCCAGATGGCCGCAACGGCTGGAGCTGCGCCGATCAGAAGCCAGGAGCTTCTTCTGTGTCTCCCACATGGGTGCAGGGACCCAAGCACTTGGGCCATCTTCTACTGCTTTCCCAGGCCATAGCAGAGAGCTGGATCGGAAGTGGAGCAGCTGGGACTTGAACCGCGTCCCATATGGCGCTTCAGGCCAGGGCGTTAACCCGCTGCACCACAGTGCTGGCCCCTCCACAACCACCCTTGATATAGGTGTTCGGGTTATTGACAGGGTTCCTCACTCCTGGACTTCCCTTGTACTGCCACTGTGTGGTACAGTGAGCTCTGACAGGCTCCTTGTTCTGTGGAAAGATGCCCACGCTGCTTAGCTCAGGACACCTGCTTTCCACAGCCTGCAGGGTGCCTGTGTGCTTCCCTGAATTCTGAGGTCCTGAGGATACGTTTTTCTGAGTAGCATGAGTGTGGAGGGGGCTTGGCATGTTGTAGCGCTCAGAGGCACTGAAATTTTTTTTTTTTCTTCTGTAGAGCTGCTCATTCCTACCACTGTTTACTGTTTACTGTTTACTGTGGCCTAGAACATGACCCTGTACCCCCACCCCTAGCTGGGCAGACTTGTAGTCATGTATCAGTTTGGCAGGTGTACACCAGCCCTCTCTGCGTGTTTTCCTGCTGTGCACAACTGTTATAGAAGTGGCGTTCTCAGCTGTGTTGTTGTTTTGATGATTAATTTTTTTCCCTGTCGTGCAAAGTTGCGATCTATTTAGGAGCGAAGTTTAGTGGTCCTTGGTAGACAGGCCCTCAGCGTGTGGTCAGTGGATGGAAGGCGTGCTCTAAGCTGAACACATGCACATGGGGGTCGTTGTTTCGGAGGCATGGAGAGTGGCACCATGTGTTAGCAACTCTTGCTGCTGTCCTTCCTTTGGCTACAGCTCACTGTGTGAGAGTCTTTGTATAGTTTGAAAAGTGTGTGCAAGGTTCTCACACTGCTCTCTCTGGGCCACACTGACAGTGTTAGCAGTTTTAGAGTCTTTTAGTAGTCAAAAGTATGGTCCCTGACAGCTTGTCAGAGATGTTGATTCTTAAGCCTCACGTCCATTTCCTGAATCCAGTTCTGGGGGTGGGTCCCAGACCTGCAGATGGTTCTGACCCGGAATAAAGGTTAAGACCTGGCTCCCCTAGGACTTCGCCACCTGAGGAAATAGATGACGTTCCCCGCATGGCTCCCACTGGGAATTGTTTATGCTTTGGAAGTAGCTCATCACCTTGGATGATACTTTACTTCCTGAGATGGGATTCAGACTGGCTTTTTCTCTTGGGCAAAGCATTTCACTCTAGTTTCTGGGAATAGTTGCTTAAAAGGGGGGAGGGGTGTTCCTACCTCCTCCCGATTAAATTGAGGTTGTCAACTTGCACTACTTGTGTTCATTATCATATTCATAGGATAAATGATGATGGAAGAATAAGAAGAATTGCGTCTTTCACATTTAAATCCTGGTTGTTGGCAGGTTGTCAGAAACAAAGTGAACTTGTTATGGGAAGTTACACTAAAGTGCATTTCACAGAAGTAATTAATAGTAAGATTAGCTGCTTTTTTTAAAAAAAAAGATTTATTTATTTTAAAGGCAGAGTTAGGGAGAAACACACAAAGGGAGAGAAATTTTCCAGCTGGTTCAGTCTGAAGGCAGGAGCCAGGAGCTTCTTCTGGGTCTTCCACATACTTGGGCTGTCTTCCATTGCTTTCCTAGGCCATAGCAGAGAGCTGGATCAGAAGTGGGCAGCTGGGTCTTGAGCCGGCGCCCAAATGGGATGCCAGTACTGCAGGTGGCAGCTTTACCCCCACCCCCCATGCCATAGCACCGACCCCTGAAGCATGCTCTTAACATGGCTTTTGCTGGGGCATCTGTATTTTTGTTTTTTTTGTTTGT